>NC_060184.1:51269270-51593669 GCF_021184085.1 Oncorhynchus gorbuscha
GCGCAAAACTCACCGTGAGTGCCCCCACCTATCCACTTACGCAATGTGATCTTTCATGGTCATTTTTCTAAATAAAAGTCTGAAACTATGTCTAAAGACTTGACACCTTAGGGAAGCCTTATAAAAAGGAATCTGGTTGATATCCCTTTAAATGGAGGATAGGCATGCATAGGAACAGAGAGGTTTCAAAATAAGAGGCACTTCCTGATTGGATTTTCCTCGGGTTTTCGCCTGCAATATCAGTTCTGTTATACTCACATTCAATATTTTTACAGTTTTGGAAGCTTTAGTGTTTTCTATCCTAATCTGACAATTATATGCATATTCTAGTTTCTGGGGCTGAGAAATAGGCAGTTTCAAATGGGTACATTTTTTGTTGCCAAAAACCAAAATAAAGCCCCCTACACGCAAACGGTTAAAGCGAAAGCGAAAGCATGCCATGCAATTGTTTGAGGATGGCGTCCCACATCAAAATAGTTTTCCACCTGCACAGGTTTAAAAAATTCCCAAATAGCGGTTAAATATTCACTTGCTTTTTGAAAATCTTCTTCTGATTTGTCATCCAAAGTGTCCCAGCTACAACATGTAGTGTCATTTTGTTAGATACAATCCTTTATATCCCAAAAAGTCAGTTTAGTTGGCGCCATCGATTTGAGTAATCCAATCGTTCAACTTGCAGAGACAGGAATCCAACAAGCTACCGCTAAACTTTGTTAAAACAATCCTCATCTACCCTAAAATGTAATTAAACTATAATATTTCATACAGAAAATATGTTCAATAGGAAAACGATATTAGCAGGTGTGTGTTTTCTTCATCAGGCGCACAAACACAAATCTGTGTCCATGTGGTAAAACTCATATTTCTTACTCAATTTGGAAGAAACAAGCCTGAAACCTTGATCAAAGACTACTGACACGCAGTTAGGAATTGCATGGGAATTGCATACTGGAAGATAGATGACAATTGTCCCCTATATGTTCCATTGGAAGGACATGGGCTCTCAACAACAAAAAATCTGGTTGGTTTTTCACCTACATTATTTTAACATTTCTACAAACTTCAGAGTGTTTTTCTTTCCAATGGTGCCAATTATGCATATCCTGGATTCAGGGCCTGAGCAACAGCCAGTATACTTTGGGCACGTCAGTCAGGTGGAAATTGAGAAAAGTAGACCCTAGCCTGAATATTTATTTAGTGAAAATAGATAAGTAAAACATGTGAATTAAAAGTAACAAATATTTAAAGAGCAGCAGTAAAATAACAATAGCGAGGCTATATACAGGGGGCACCGATACAGAGTCAATGTGTGGGGGCACCGGTTAGTCGAGGTAACTGAGGTAATATGCACATGTAGGTAGAGTTAAAGTGACTATGCATAGATACTAAACAGAGGTTAGCAGCATCTTAAAAGGGGAGACGACAATGCAAATAGTATGGGTAGAAATTTGATTAACTGTTCAGAAGTCTTATGGCTTGGGGGTAGAAGCTGTTGAGAAGCATTTTGGGACCTAGACTTGGCAATCCGGTACCGCTTGCCGTGTGGAAGCAGAGAGAATAGTCTGACTATGGTGGCTGGAGTCTTTGGCCATTTTTAGGGCTTCCTCTGACACAGCCTGGTATACAGGTCCTGAATGGAAGGAAGCTTGGCCCCAGTAATGTACTGGGCCGTACGCACTATCTTCTGTAGTGCCTTGTGGTCGGGGGCCGAGCAGTTGCTATACCTTTACTGCACACAGAGTGAGTCCATGCAACTTTTTGTGTGACTTGTTAAGCATATTTTAGGCTTGCAATAACAAAGAGGTTGAATAATTATTAAGACATTTCAGCTTTTCATTTTTTTATTAATTTGAAATAAACCAAAACATGAATGCAGTTATGTGGTATTGTGTGTAGGCCTGTGACAAAGATCTCAGTGTAATCCATTTTAAATACAACAAAATGTGGGAAAAGTCAAGAGCTGTGAATAGGCACTGCAGAACAGGGGTTCTCAAACCGGGGATCCCTTTTGTCAAAGCATATTCATCAGGGAACCCCTTATAACTTGAGTGAGATAAACATAGCATACAGAGTTTTACTATGTTTTTGCAGTGCAAGTCTCGGGCCCTGGAAAGGAACATTTTAAAGGCCAACGTCTTGGCATCGGAGAGAACATATGGAGGTTTTGAAGCAAATTTCCTGGAAGTCTACACATTGTGTCATGGGGCAGAGAGGAAAATCCGTTTAAAGCTATAGTCCTTAATTGAAACAATAACAAAGTATATATACAGCACCAGTCAAAAGTTTGGACATACCTACTCATTTCAGGGTTTTTCTTTATTTTTTACTATTTTCTATATTGTAGAATAATAGTGAAGATATCAAAACTATGAAAAAGCACACATCGAATCATGTAGTATATAAAAAAGTTGAGTTTGAGATTCTTCAAAGTTGCATTGATGACAGCTTTGCACACTTGTGGCATTCTGTCAACCAGCTTCATGAGGTAGTTACCTAGAATGCATTTAAATTAATAGATGTGCCTTTTAAAAGTTAAAGAAATTCCACAAATTACTTCTTAATGCATTTGAGCCAATCAGTTGTTGTGACAAGATAGGGGTGGTGTACAGACGATAGCCCTATTTGGTAAAAGACCAACTCCATATTATGGCAAGAACAGCTCAAATAAGGCTGGAGAAATGACAGTCCATCATTACTTTAAGACATGAAAGCCAGTCAATCTGGAAAATGTCAAGAACTTTGAAAGTTTCTTCAAGTGCAGTCACAAAAACCATCAAGCGCTATGATGAAACTGGCTCTCATGAGGACCGCCACAGGAAATGAAGACTCATTAGAGTTAACTGCATCTCATATTGCTGCCCAAATAAATGCTGTCACAAGGAACAGACACATCAACATCAACTGTGTGAATCAGGCCTTCATGGTCGAATTTCTCCAAAGAAACCACTATTGAAGGACACCAGTAATAAAAAGAGACTTGCTTGGGCCAAGAAACACAAGTGATGGACATTAGACCGGTGGAAATCTGTTCTTTGGTCTGATGAGTCCACATTTGAGATTTTTGGTTCCAACCACTGTGTCTTTGTGAGATGCAGAGTAGGTGAATGGATGATCTCCGCATTTGTGGTTCCACCGTGAAGCATGGAGGAGGTGGTGTAATGGTGCTTTGCTCTTGACACGGTCTGTGATTTATTTATAATTCAAGGCATGCTTGACCAGCATGGCTACGACAGCATTTTGCAGTGATACGCCATCCCATCTGGTTTGAGCCATCCCACCTCCAGGCTGTGTAAGGGTTATTTGACCAAGAAGGAGAGTGATGGAATGCTGCATTAGATGACCTGGCCTCCACAATCCCCTGACCTCAACCCAATTGAGATGGTTTGAGATGAGTTGGACACCAGAGTGATGGAAAAACAGCCGACAAGTAATCTGCATATGTGGGAACTCCTTCAAGACTGTTGGGAAAGCATTCCAGGTGAAGCTGGTTGAGAGAATGCCAAGAGTGTGCAAAGCTGTCATCAAGGCAAATGGTGGGTATTTCGAAGAATCCAAAATATATATATAATATATTTTGATATGTTTAACACTTTTTGGTTACTACATAATTCCACATGTTATTTCATGGTTTTGATGTCTACACTAGTATTCTGCAAAGTATAAAATAGTAAAATAATAAAGAAATATCCTTGAATGAGTAGGTGTGTCCAAACTTTTGACTGGTACTGTATATGTTTTTTGTCTGGTCTGCAGATCCCACTTTGAGAACCCCCTGTTATATAAAGCAGAGAGATCTGCCACACATACAACAAGGTAGCTGACTGAGTTAGACAAATATTGCTGAATTGGCATAGCAGTTGACGACAAATAATGCCCACAAAAAAAGTGATACATTGTGCAAAAATCTGTGTCCAGGAAGTCATGTGGGTTTACTGCTGTATAAATAAATAAAATATTTACCTTGGTTGTCTCTAAGGGTGAAGTTGGGGTTATTAGCTGCCTCTAAGGCCAGGCTGTAGTAGAAGTGATGACCTCCCAGAGGATCATCTGCGTCTACTGCCGTCACTGTCTGAATCAGCTGAGGTCACCGGACAATAAGACAACAGCCAGGGGAGGGGCGAGAGAGGCAGTCAGGTCAGTAACCTTGAGACAGGATGTGAGTAAAACTGACATAGCACAGAAATTCAAATTATGCATGTATTTGTTAATATTTATGCTTATGCACATTTTGCTGCAGTATGTCATCATTTTGAGTAATTCTTCATATGATAATATTACAGGTCTGCAAATAATGGTTATTGGTCTGCCTCTGTCCAGGTTCAACCTGTGTATTTACGTGTGTGTGTGTGCGTATGCATGTATGAAAGTGTGTGTGTGCCTCTGTACCTGTCCGGCATTGGCACTCTCACAGACAAAGGCTTCAAAGTACTGTGTCAGCAACGGAGGGTTATCATTCACGTCCAGAATCTTCACGGCTACAGACACACTCCCGATCATCCTGGGGTTATCTGGAATATAACATGCACACACAATACTGTATAAGACAAGCATGCACTCACACTCGCACGCATGCACACACACAATTTACTGTATAAGACCCACTGCGTTTTTTTGCTCAAATACTTCCTGTAAGTTGAACTTAAAGTCGATGAAGAGTCATTATTACTTAAAATGTGTATGTGGTTCTGACTCAAAACTAAATGAGAAGTCACATCAACTAAAAGATTTAAAGTTAAGATGACAAAGAAATATTTACCCAGCATGTGCTGGCTTTTTGGAATAGTTTTTAAGTAACTGTACACAGATATATTAAGTGCAAAGGGAATTCATTACTCACTCCCCCCTGAATCAGTGTTAAAGTTCTAAAGATATGACCCATAATGCCGGGGCTACGTTTTTTTCTACTTTCTATCACGTGTTGGTGGGAAAAATGTACATTCATTAAGCATATCACCATCTGTGCTATCACCAACTAGGCTACTTGTGGACTGGACCATAACTCATTTCGTTAGGTTAAATAAAAAAAATAAAAACCTTGTTTAATCATGTTCTCATTCGCTGGCTATAGCTAACAACCTGGGATGTGTTCAGCAAGAGACATAGTTTTGGAACGTGTTCAGCAGGACACAATGCTTTGGAACATTCAGATAGAAATATGTGGAACAAACGTCTCTCTGACATGTTGAGTAAGGAATAACGTTGGCTCTATTTGTGGAATTTCTATCTGCAATGTGACTCGACTACATCACTGGGCAAAACAGTCTTCAGCTCCCGTTCAGTCATCATCCCCCGTTCAACTTTTGGACACCAACATGGCTGAAGTATCTACGTCTGGAGTGTTGATAACAAAGGAAATGGCTTGACCGAGTGACGGAGGTGCAACCCATACTACTTTGCGGCACCATCTGGTGATTGTGTCTCTCTCTATCTCGTGCTCATGTAATGTGTAATATCTACTTTATGAAGCTGAATTAGGAATTGTTACCTAAAGTATGTGGATGGACACCTGCTGGTTGAACTTCTCATAAAAAAATCATGGGTATTAATATAGAGTTGATACTCCCTTTGCTGCTATAACAGCCTCCACTTCTGGGAAGGCTTTCCACTAGATGTTGGAACATTGCTGTGGGGACTTCCATTCAGCCACAAGCATTAGTGAGGTCGGGCACTGATGTCGGACGATCAGGCCTGGCTTGCAGTCAGCTTTCCAATTCATTCCAAAGGTGTTTGTTGGGGTTGAGAATAGAGCTCTGTGCAGGTCAGTCAAGTTCTTCCACACTAATCTCGACAAACCATTTCTGTAGGGACCTTGCTTTGTGAACCTGGGGCATTGTCATGTTGAAACAGGAAACACCTTCTCCAAGCTGTTGCCACAAAGCTGGAAGCACAGAATAATCTAGAATGTCATTGTATGCTGTACCATTAAGATTTCCCTTCAATGGAATTACTTAAGGCTAGGGTTCTTTTTTCAAAATTTCTGCCTGACTGACGTGCAAAAAGTAAACTGCCTGTTACTCAGGCCCAGAAGCCAGGATATGCATATAATTGAATAAATGTTAAAATAATGAGACTAACACAAATTATATGGTAGGGGAAAATCCAAAGAAAAACCAACCAGAATTATTTTTTTGAGATCCCATGCTCTTACAATGGAAATCTATGGGTCCTATGAAATTCCAGCTCCCAGATTGCAATTCCTATGGCTTCCACTGGATGTCAACTGTCTTTGTTCAAGGTTTCAGGCTTGTTTCTTCCAAAACGAGGAAGAATTTTGAGTTTTGGTACTGGGAGTCACAGCTGGATATCAGAGCTCGCGACGAAGAGGACTTGCTAATTTTACTTTTCTATTGAACGTACTTCTTTCCGTATGAAATATTATAGTTTAATTACATTTTAGGGTACCTGAGGATTAGATAGAAATGTAGTTTGACTTGTTTTAACGAAGTTTAGCGGTAGCTTTTTGGATTCCTTTGTCTGCATGTTGAACTCAAGTCGAATGCGCCAACTAAACAGACATTTTGGATATAAAGAATGATTTTATCTAACAAAACGACCATGCATGTTGTAGCTGGGACCCTTTGGATTGCAAATCAGAGGAAGATTTTCAAAAAGAAGTAAGTAATTAATCACTATTTGTGATTTTATGAAGCCATTGCTGGTTGAAAAATGTTGTGGGGTGCCATCCTCACACAATCGTATGGCATGCTTTCGCTGTAAAGCCTATTGTAAATGAGACAATCCAGTTAGATTAACAAAAATGTCAGCTTTTAACTGATGTAAGACACCTGTATGTACCTAGATGTTTAATATCCATAATTTTTCGATTATTTATTTGAATTGCGCGCCCTCCAATTTCACCGGAAATTGTTGACCGGTGTCCCTCTGAAAAACAGCCCCAGACCATTATTCCTCCTCCAGCCAAACTTTACAGTTGGCACTATGCATTTGGGCAGGTAGCGTTCTCCTGGCATCCGCCAAACCCAGATTTGTCTGGTGGCTGGCCAGATGAAGAAGCTTGATTCATCACTCTAGAGAACGTGTTTCCACTCCTCCAGAGTCCAATGGCGGTGAGCTTTGCACCACTCCAGCCGTCACTTGGCATTGCGCATGGTGATCTTAGCCTTGTGTGCTGTCAGTCAGGGAAACCCATTTCATGAAGGTCCCGACGAACAGTTAATGTCCTGTACAGGACAGACAATATTTTACACGTTATGCACTTCAGCACTAGGCAGTCCCGTTCTGTGAGCTGGTGTGGCCTACCACTTTGACGCTCAGCCATACTGGCGCCTAGACGTTTCCACTTCACAATAACAGCACAGACTGTTCATTGAGGCAGCTCTAGCAGAGCAGAAATCTGACGAACTGACTTGTTGGAAAGGTGGCATTCTATGACGGTGCCGTGTTGAAAGTCACTGAACTCCTCATTAACGTAATTCTACTGCCAATGTTTGTCTATGGAACTTATAGGGCTATGTGCTCAATTTTACACACCTGTCATCAACGGGTGTGGATGAAATAGCCGAATCCACTAATTTGAAGGGGTGTCCACATATATATATATATATATATATATATATATATATATATATATATATATATATATATATATATATATATATATATACATATACACATACACACACACTTTTATATATATATATTAGTATATATTAGTATATTCTACCCTCCCGAGTGGGACAGCAGTCTAAGACACTGCGTTTCAGTGCAAGATGCATCACTAGTGTCCCTGGTTCAAATCCAAGCTGTATCACATTCGGCCGTGATCGGGAGTCCCATAGGGCGGCGCACAATTGGCCCAGCGTCGTCCGGGTTTATCTGGGGTAGGCTGTCATTGTAAATAAGAATTTGTTCTTAACTGACTTGCCTAGTTAAATAAAGGTTAAATAAAAAAAATAAAAAAATATATACACATATATATATATATATACACTGCTAAAAAAATAAAGGGAACACTTAAACAACACAATGTAACTCCAAGTCAATCACACTTCTGTGAAATCAAACTGTGTCCTCTTAGGAAGCAACACTGATTGACAAATTTCACATGCTGTTGTGAAAATGGAATAGACAACAGGTGGAAGTTATAGGCAATTAGCAAGACATCCCCAATAAAGGAGTGGTTCTGCAGGTGGTAACCACAGACCACTTCTTAGTTCCTATGCTTCCTGGCTGATGTTTTGGTCATTTTTGAATGCTGGCGGTGCTTTCACTCTAGTGGTAGCATGAGACAGAGTCTACAACCCACACAAGTGGCTCAGGTAGTGCAGCTCATCCAGGATGGCACATCAATGCGAGCTGTGGCAAGAAGGTTTACTGTGTCTGTCAGCGTAGTGTCCAGAGCATGGAGGCAATACCAGGAGACAGGCCAGTACATCAGGAGATGTGGAGGAGGCCGTAGGAGGACAACAACCCAGCAGCAGGACCGCTACCTTTGTGCAAGGAGGAGCAGGAGGAGCACTGCCAGAGCCCTGCAAAATGACCTCCAGCAGGCCACAAATGTGCATGTGTCTGCTCAAACGGTCAGAAACAGACTCCATGAGGGTGGTATGTGGGCCCGACGTCCACAGGTGGGGGTTGTGCTTAATGCCCAACACCGTGCAGGACGTTTGGCATTTGCCAGAGAACACCAAGATTGGCAAATTTGCCACTGGCGCCCTGTGCTCTTCACAGAGGAAAGTAGGTTCACACTGGAGTCTGGAGATGCCGTGGAGAACGTTCTGCTGCCTGCAACATCCTCCAGCATGACCGGTTTGGCGGTGGGTCAGTCGTGGGGTGGCATTTCTTTGGGGGGCCGCACAGCCCTCCATGTGCTCGCCAGAGGTAGCCTCACTACCATTAGGTACCGAGATGAGATCCTCAGACCCCTTGTGAGACCATATGCTGGTGCGGTTGGCCCTGAGTTCCTCCTAATGCAAGACAATGCTAGACCTCATGTGGCTGGAGTGTGTCAGCAGTTCCTGCAAGAGGAAGGCATTGATGCTATGGACTGGCCCGCCCGTTCCCCAGACCTGAATCCAATTGAGCACATCTGGGACATCTTGCACCACAGACTGTCCAGGAGTTGGCGGATGCTTTAGTCCAGGTCTGGGAGGAGATCCCTCAGGAGACCATCCGCCACCTCATCAGGAGCATGCCCATGCATTGTAGGGAGGTCATACAGGCACGTGGAGGCCACACACACTACTGAGCCTCATTTTGACTTGTTTTAAGGACATTACATCAAAGTTGGGTCAGCCTGTAGTGTGGTTTTCCACTTTAATTTTGAGTGTCACTCCAAATCCAGATTAAATTTGATTTCCATTGATAATTTGTGTGATTTTGTTGTCAGCACATTCAACTATGTAAAGAAAAAAGTATTTAATAAGAATATTTCATTCATTCAGATCAGGATGTGTTATTTTAGTGTTCCCTTTATTTTTTTGAGCAGTGTATATATATAAATATTTATGTGTATATATATATAAATATATATATATATATATATTACAATTCTTATATATGTTTGTCATATTTCTGCTGTTGGGAAGAAAATCCTATTCTATGATATGTTGGTAGGACAAGTCTCTATATATTATTGCAAATGGCAGGGATTTATGTTTACTATAGGTTAATGAGGCAATACAAATGTCAACTAGCATTTAGGTGACTAAAATGGCACTTTTTTTTCTTCATTTTGACAATAGACTAAAACATTATTCAAATAAGAAATAAAAAAGACTTGCAAAATTGAACACTGCAGCGAATCTTGCTGAGCAGTCAACTCTGCATTCTTTCCTCTTTCTTTATCATGCCTCCACTTACAGTACACTGGGCCTGGGGCACATTAGGTTGCTCAGAATAAGATTACAATTCAGTTATTCTCCATTATACCAATGGCCATTTGCATGCCTTAATCAGCTTTGTAATTGGCAATGGAAATGCAATTAGCAGGCAGTAACTACTTTCTCCGGTTTCATCAAACGATCAATCACTCAATAGCTTGACTTTGGCACTGGCTGGCTAAGGGTAAATGGTTCTGTGCTGCCTCTCAGTGTGTTTGTGTGTAGACCCCAGTAAAAATGATCTCTCTCTCCATCTCACACTGTGGCCTTACTAGTTACAACGCAGCCCTCCCAGAACGCTTGCTGTAGACTCAGAAGGCACTCGTTCCCATTCCTCTTCTCTCTAATTCTGTCTCATTTTCTTTCTCCCTCACCCATTGTTCTCTATCATAGAGATGTATAGAGAACTATGGTGCCCAAAAGCCAGTCTTAGCATGGGCACCGCTATTGAGGACTTCCACCACTTTTAAGTAGTCAACTGGGTGGGACTAAGGTTAAGGAAAAATCACATGATTCCATCCAGGTCATGAGGAGGGATCAGCCAATGAATTATCCTTGTGAGCAAACATTCCAGAACTGCAGATGGCAGTAACCTTGACTTTATACTTGTTCAAATAACACACTCCAGGTGGCAGCATGCACAACTTCAGTTTGTTCACCAATTGATAGAAGTAGTAGAAAAAGAAAATTGACTAGTTCAAAATGGAGATGTCCTCAATGGCGCTGCCTGTGCACTCACAGACGCCATAATGGGAAAGATACAAAATTGAGGTGTGGTTTATTCAATTAAGTAATTAATTCAAAGTAATTCCCCTCGTTTAGTGTGCGTTCCAAATAAACACAAACAAAACAAGAGGACTGAAGGTGACTCTCCTGGGTTCTGAACACCAGCTGTGTAGAGGTCTTATTTTAAATGGTCACACAACGTAATATGGTAATGTCATTCAAAACAAACCAGAGGTGTGTATGTACTGTATGTGTATGTGGCTTCCTCCCAAATGGCACCATGTTCACTATGCAGTGCACTTTTTTTGGACTTACTCATCTCCATGGCCAGGACGGTGATGTTATGCCAGGAGAACTCCTCTCTGTCCAAAGGAAGCACTGTCATCAATGCCCCGGAAGTGATGTCAATGTAGAAGTATTTCCCCAGGTCAGTGTTCCTCTCTATGGAATACCTGGTGACCGAGGGAAACAAGGGTAACCAATGTTGAGTAACACTCATCTGGTATTTATGTACATATCTTTATCTATTTCTGAGCTTAGTGTGTGTGTGCGTGTGTGAGCATACACGAGTGCGGATTAATACACGAATGTGTTAGAGTGATGAGGTGTTGTGGCAAAGGTTGGAGGTATGACAAACTCCCTCAAACCGTCCCAGTTGTGATAAGGTCTAATCAGAGATATCTCTGCCAAATTAAGCTAGAGACACACAGGCCTGCAGCACAGAGCTGGGGTGGGTGTGTGCCTGCTCTGGGATTGGCAGTGCTGCACAGTCTGACTCATCTCCTGCCACAACATCTCTTTCCAAAAGCGCTCCTCAGAGAACTCCATGCAACAATGAGTAGACAGACAGAAAGAGAAGAAGAAAAAGCCAGCTGAATGGAGAGGGGAGCACTACTTCAGGTCACAGTTTAAGCCCATATTCATAGTTTCTCAAAGAAGAAGTGCTCATCTAGGATCAGTTTAGCCTTTTATATAAAAATGAATAACGTTACAAGGACAGGGGGGTCTGATCCTACTCTGACACCAGAGGAGGCTGGTGGAAGGAGCTATAGGAGGACGGGCTCATTGTAATGGCTGTTATGCCGTTCTATTAATTCCATTAAAGGCCATAAAAATGTATGTCCTCCTATAGCTCCTCTCACCAGCCACCTCTGTCTGAGTCACTTTATGGGTCTAAAGTCTATCCAGGTTTCCTACATTGGAAAGACCACGTATGTTTTCTGTGCAAAGAGACCTCTTCTCTCTCTCCTTCTCTAAAGATCTGTTGTTCTGCCCCTGAGTAAGGCAGTTAACCCTCTGTTCCCTGGGCACCGAAGACGTGGATGTCAATTAAGGCAGCCCCCCGCACCTCTCTGATTCAGAGGTTGGTTAGATGAGAACTAGTAGAGGCACATTGTGGGTGTCACTTACACACTTTTGAAGTGTTTATGAGGATCACCGGAAAGTGTTTAATTGACCCTTTTCAAAGTGTTACCCTTTTAACACCGATCATTTCCAGCACCAGTGGCATTAAAATGTTACACTAACTCACTGTTACGGCATTCACTAATACCTTTGAAGCAAATTTTCCAGTGTTAAATCAACAGTGAAAGTGTTACATTTAAAACGGGTCCAGTTTCTGTACAGGTCCACAATTTTCAGTGTTAAATTAACACACTGTTTAGTGTAAAGCCTTATTTGCATATTTCCAAGAGTGCCTTGCTTGTCATGTGAATTGTTTACAACCCATGACTGTACTTGTCAGTGACAAAGACATGGTCGTTGCATTCATCTATGTTCAGTCCCATGCCTTTCACCAAGTGAGCTCCTAAGTGAATATGTTATCATTACCATTTTAATCTTCAACAATACAACACAATAGAACACATAAGGCCTTCTTTTGAGGGCCTAGGTTTACCATGATAAAGTGGCCTGAATCTCATGGTATACAGGCAAAATACAGACTACAAGTCACACAAATATGTGTAATTCCTATTGGAATCCAGCCAGAGTGGGGCTATCCAAAATGTTGAATTTTTATTCACCCACAACCTGCATTCAAAATGACTGCCAGGTTGGGAAGACTAAGGTATGAGTCTACCTTAAGCATATAAATTGGCACAACTATTTCAGTAAGGGGTGCAATAAGTCCATATAACAGATTGAATTAGCTTACAAAAATGTATGTTATTTACATAAGCATAATATTAATTAATCAATCAAAATGCAACAACATAGATATTAAAACGACCAATTCTGAAAATCAAACTGCAATAGATTATGCTGGGAAATATGATTTTGGTTTACTGGTTATAATGGTTGCCATTTTGGTTTACTGGTTATAATAGTTATTTTATACCAATGGCTGTTAATTTAACACTCACAGAGTTCATTTAACAACTTCATCAACACTAGAAATGTCACTGTTGAGTTCATTGCAACACTGCTCACTGCATCCAACTTTCATGACAAAGGCATTTCAAAGAGCTGTCAGTCAAGGCGAGCACTTGAATATAGGCTCCCCGACCATTCAGCCTGTCTTTTCAAACTTCCTGGTATTCAGCCATGAGAGGAAAAACTACTTTGAAGTGATAGTTTGACTTTCAAATCCGTTGTATTGGTGTATGGCTGGTGCCTTTTATAGAGACCGCCAAGAATGACGATAGCTGATATGATACAAAATAAATGATAGCTGTGTTTGACAAACTCAACGGTACAAAACTCAAGATATTGCTCTATTTTAAGCAAATGTACTTATGTCAACGTGTTAACTTTGAACTTTTACACTAAGCATCACCAATGTGAAATAAAAAAGGATGTGTAAATCCCACCATTTCAACATTTCAATGGGGGGCAAAAATGGGAGCTTGGTAAGGTAGTAACACACACTGTACTGTCCACATCATGGACAGTTGTGTACTATACATTAATTAGATACGGCAAAATAATTAAATAACTTAATTTAGGATGACAGTAAATAAAGCAAACACAGATTTTTTTAAAAATAATAATAATATATTTAACCATTTAGAGATTTAAAATACTGCTCCGAAGCACAATTTAACCAGATGCTCTAGAGTAGAGCGTCCATAGGGTCTGTGCAACAGGCTGAACGTTTAATCAATTAGAGGTATGGTCTGGAGAGTGAGGATGCTGTGTCTCAAATGGCACCCTATTTGGGCCCATATGGCTCTGGTCAAAATGAATGCAGTATACAGGGAATAGGGTAAAATTAGGGGTGCACAGCTCCCCTCCAACCCAACCTCTGCTCTGAGAGTGAGGTAAACACATTGAAAATATTGGGAAAGTTCCCTAAAACCACACAATGACAGTAAGCTTTGACTGATTAGGGTCCTCGACAGGTCATCATCATTACCACCATCCTCATCCAATTAACTGAAATCACATAGCCTACTGTCTCTATCACTCAGAGCTGTCACATCAGCTCAATGGCTTTTGAACACAGCCTTGTAGACTCTAATATCATACTGCCCCCATCTGGCCACACGATTGCATTACATGGACAGTGTTGGTTAACCAGTTGAAGCTAGGGGGGCGCTATTTCATTATTGGATAAAAAAACATGCCCGTTTTACGCGCAATATTTTGTCACAAAAAGATGCTCGACTATGCATATAATTGCCAGCTTTGGAAAGAAAACACCGATGTTTTCAAAACTGCAAAGATATTATCTGTGGGTGCTCCAGAACTGATCTTACAGGCGAAACCAAGATGCAACTTCAAACAGGAAATGAGCAGGATTTTTGAGGCTCTGTTTTCCATTGTCTCCTTATATGGCTGTGAAAGCGCCACGAATTAGCCTGCCCTTTCTATCGTTTCTCCAAGTTGTCTGCAGCATTGTGACGTATTTGTAGGCATATCATTGGAAGATTGGCCATAAGAGACTACATTTACCAGGGGTCCGCCCAGTGTCCTTTGTTGAAATTGTTGCGTAATCTCCAAGCTGCTCGCATTCATCCATGTGTTTGAGACATAGAGGAGACTTCCAGGAATGATATATCATGAAGAGATATGTGAAAAACACCTTGAGGATTGATTCTAAACAACGTTTACCATGTTTCAGTCGATATTATGGAGTTAATGTGGAAGAAAGTTTGGTGTTTGAATGAATGAATTTTTTTTTTTGTTTTGGTAGCCAAACATGACGCAGAAAACGGACCGATTTCTCCTGCACAACTAATCTTTCAGGAAAACTGAACATTTGCTATCTAACTGAGAGTCTCCTCATTGAAAACATCCGAAGTTCTTCAAAGGTAAATTATTTATTGAATGTTTTTGCTGGTTTTTGTGAAAATGTTGCCTGCTAATGCTAACGCTAAATGCTAATGCTAAATGCTAATGCTAAATGCTAACGCGAAATGCTAAATGCTAGTTTGCTATGGTTGAGAAGCATATTTTGAAAATCTGAGATGACAGTGTTGTTAACAAAAGGCTAAGCTTGAGAGCAAATAGATTAATTTCATTTCATTTGCGATTTTCATGAATAGTTAACGTTGCGTTATGGTAATGAGCTTGAGGCTGTATTCACGATCCCAGATCCGGGATGGCTCGACGCAAGAAGTTAATCAGAACATATTGGGTGTTATTTTGTTGTGGTTTTAACCCCATCCTCACCTGATGGAGGTGTTGGCAGCATCGGGGTCTCTAGCGGAGACTGTCATAAACATTGTGCTGATCTCTGTGTCCTCAGGGACCGCTATGTAGTAGGCAGCCGAGCTAAACTCTGGGGGCTCGTCCACATCCTCTACGCTGATGTGAACGATGGTGACATGGCTGAACGGGCCCTTATCCGGAAAACGGTGGTCAACTTGTGTGTTGGCTCCTTCGATCTTCAGCGTGTAGCTCGCCTTGGTCTCAAAGTTCAGAGGCTAGATGAGAGAGAGAGACATGCTGACAGCGTTAGTAGATATGGTGTATCATAGGTAGGTATCAATCATATAAATACTCAAGTAAAGATTTAAGAAGTAAAGATTTAAGATGTAGACTTAAGTCTATCTCGAGTCTGAATCTGGCCCCAAGACACCTTCACTAAACAAGCAGAGGTTTACAGGTATGTTGAGAAAGAATTCATTAAGAGAAAATCAGCTGTTTATCAATCAAATAATGATTCTAAACTTGTTCTCTGGACTAAATTGAGGTCAATGTGACTCATAACTGCTGTGTCGACTCCTGCCAGTGGCCCTGGAAGCTTGTCATGACCTTTCATTGATGTCTACCCTCTGTACCTTTTTGATGGTGATGATGCCAAACAGGTTGGTTGGGTCTGTGTTGATGTCGAAGGTGTCCCTCCCGTCTCCGTCGATTATGCTGTACCTCATCTCTGCATTGATGCCAATGTCACGGTCCTTCGCCCGGATACGACCCACAACAGATGACACCGGAGCCGACTCTGGAACACTCATCTGGTACAGCTCTGAGAAGGTGAAGAAGGGAGGAAAGGTGAAATAGAGAGAGAGAGAGAACGAACGACAGGTTAATCCAGGTTCAAATCATTTCAACGGATATTTGGTCTTCTATCCTCCCCATATTTAGAAATGAATTCACATTCCAAATAAATGTAGTAATTAGAAAAACAGATGTTTTATTTCTAGGTGGTGTCCAATTCAACCACAGGGCTGTGTGGCCTTACATTTCCATAACAAAACATGGGTTGTTTCATTTATACTCATGTTTGCTGGGTGATGTTCTAATGTTTTTAGCCCTGAAACCTGGGTGAATATCAATAACAACTGTGTGTTTGAGGGAAATGTTTGCTGAATATCTATTGTTGTGTGTCAGTTTGGGTACTATGTCAGCAAAAGGTAGACAGTGACAAATCAAGTTTAGAATGTGTTTGGCCATTCTTCCTCTAGAGGGCACCAAACCTCTTAAATTACACCAAGTCATTAAGAGGACCTGAACCTAGAGCATGTAGACTATGGAGCACAAATTGGTTCAGACAGAGCCGGTTCGTAAATTGGGGTGTCTTGTCATATGGGTCAACAAGAATTTTAACAATTTAATCTCTTTTCAAAAATGGGTGAAAGTGGTTCCCAATTTGAGATGCTCCTTACTGTCCGAACTGAAGCGGTCACACATTATGGTTGTCAGACAAGTGCCCCCATAGCATCTCACAATGTTTTATAGTCTCACTTAAGTGATGGCACTAATTAGAGAGAAGAGAGGGAAGGGGAAGAGAGAGAAATAAGGGGTGGCGGTGGGGTTCCAAGGAGGAGACGAGACCACCAGTCAGGTAGACAGCTAGGGGATGTCTTGCTGCCGAGGATAGCCAGATAAGAGATTGAGAGAGGGATAGACAGATGACCTGATGAGGATGTTAATGAGGAGAGCAGGAATGGGACCAATCAAAGAGACAGCATGGGTCCGGAATCGGACTGGTTGCCGGGTAACGAGAGAGAAACTTACTTGACACATTGGAACGAATTAACAAACAAACAGAGCAAACGAGAATTCTATTTAGCCATAAACAGAGAGTATACAGTGGCAGAATACCTGACCACTGTGACTGACCCAAACTTAAGAAAAGCTTTGACGATGCACAGAGTCAGTGAGCATAGCCTTGCTATTGAGAAAGGCCGCCGTAGGCAGACCTGGCTCTCAAGAGAAGACAGGCTATGTGCACACTGCCCACAAAATTAAGTGGACTTATTAACCTCCTGCCAAATGTCTGACCATATTAGAGACACATATTTCCCTCAGAATACACAGACTCACAAAGAATAAAAAAAGAATAAACAGTTTCGATAATCTCACATATCTATTGGGTGAAATACCACGGTGTGCCATCACAGCAGCAAGATTTGTGACCTTTTGCCACAAGAAAAGGGCAACCAGTGAAGAACGTTGTCATGTTTGTCATTTATTATCATGTCTTGTCCCTGTGCTCCCCATTCTGTTCGTTTCCCTCTGCTGGTCTTATTGGGTTCTTTCCCTCCTTCTATCCCTCTCTCTCCCCCTCCCTCTCTCACTCTCTCGCTCTCTCTTCTCTCTATCGTTCCGTTCCTGCTCCCAGCTGTTCCTATTCCCCTAATCATCATTTAGTCTTCCCACACCTGTTCCCGATACTTTCCCCTGATTAGAGTCCCTATTTATTCCTTTGTGTTCCGTTCCTGTCCCGTCGGTTCCTTGTTTTGTATTCACCATGCTGTGATTGTGTTTCGCCCTGTCCTGTCGTGTTTTTTGCCTTCATCAGATGCTGCGTGTGAGCAGGTGTCTCTGTCTACTACGGCCTGCGCCTACCCGGCGACCTGCAGTCTGTGGCCGCTTCTCCAGTTATTCCCCTCTACAGACTAGAGGATTTCTGTTATTCCCTGTTTGGACTTAAATAAACTCTGTTTCTGTTAAGTCGCTTTTGGGTCCTCTTTCACCTGCATGACAGAAGGAACCGAACAAGGAATGGACCCAGCGACTTCAGACGCTCGTTACACTGCCGTCAAGATCCAAGGAGCCATGCTCGGCAGACACGAGCAGGAATTGTCTGCTGCTCGCCATGCCGTGGAGAACCTGGCCGCTCAGGTTTCCGACCTCTCTGGACAGTTCCAGAGTCTACGTCTCGTGCCACCTGTTACTTCCTGGCCTGCCGAGCCTCCAGAACCTAGGGTTAATAACCCACCTTGCTACTCCGGGCAGCCCACTGAATGCCGCTCCTTTCTCACGCAGTGTGAGATTGTGTTCTCTCTCCAACCCAACACATACTCTAGAGAGAGAGCTCGGGTTGCTTACGTCATTTCACTCCTTACTGGCCGGGCTCGAGAATGGGGCACAGCTATCTGGGAGGCAAGGGCTGATTGCTCTAACAAGTTCCAGAACTTTAAAGAGGAGATGATTCGGGTTTTTGACCGTTCAGTTTTTGGTAGGGAGGCTTCTAGGGCCCTGGCTTCCTTATGCCAAGGTGAACGGTCCACAACGGATTATTCTATTGAGTTTCGCACTCTTGCTGCCTCTAGTGAGTGGAACGAGCCGGCGCTGCTCGCTCGTTTTCTGGAGGGACTCCACGCAGTGGTTAAGGATGAGATTCTCTCCCGGGAGGTTCCTTCAGATGTGGACTCTTTGATTGCTCTCGCCATCCGCATAGAACGACGGGTAGATCTTCGTCACCGGGCTCGTGGAAGAGAGCTCGCATCAACGGTGTTTCCCTGCTCCGCATCGCAACCATCTCCCTCCTCTGGCTTTGAGACTGAGCCCATGCAGCTGGGAGGGATTCGCATCTCGACTAAGGAGAGGGAACGGAGGATCACCAACCGCCTGTGCCTCTATTGCGGAGTTGCTGGACATTTTGTTAATTCATGTCCAGTAAGAGGCCAGAGCCCATCAGTAAGCGGAGGGCTACTGGTGAGCGCTACTACTCAGGTCTCTTCATCTAGATCTTGTACTACTATGTCGGTCCATCTACGCTGGACCGGTTCGGGTGCTACATGCAGTGCCTTGATTGACTCTGGGGCTGAGGGTTGTTTCATGGACGAAGCATGGGTTCGGAAACATAACATTCCTTTCAGACCGTTAGACAAGCCTACGCCCATGTTTGCCTTAGATGGTAGTCATCTTCCCAGTATCAAATTTGAGACACTACCTTTAACTCTCACAGTATCTGGTAACCACAGTGAGACTATTTCTTTTTTGATTTTCCGTTCACCGTTTACACCTGTTGTTTTGGGTCATCCCTGGCTAGTATGTCATAATCCTTCTATTAATTGGTCTAGTAATTCTATCCTATCCTGGAACGTTTCTTGTCATGTGAAGTGTTTAATGTCTGCCATCCCTCCCGTTTCTTCTGTTCCTACTTCTCAGGAGGAACCTGGCGATTTGACAGGAGTGCCGGAGGAATATCATGATCTGCGCACGGTCTTCAGTCGGTCCCGAGCCAACTCCCTTCCTCCTCACCGGTCGTATGATTGTAGTATTGATCTCCTTCCGGGGACCACTCCTCCTCGAGGTAGACTATACTCTCTGTCGGCTCCCGAACGTAAGGCTCTCGAGGATTATTTGTCTGTGTCTCTTGACGCCGGTACCATAGTGCCTTCTTCCTCTCCGGCCGGGGCGGGGTTCTTTTTGTTAAGAAGAAGGACGGTACTCTGCGCCCCTGCGTGGATTATCGAGGGCTGAATGACATAACGGTTAAGAATCGTTATCCGCTTCCCCTTATGTCATCAGCCTTCGAGATTCTGCAGGGAGCCAGGTGCTTTACTAAGTTGGACCTTCGTAACGCTTACCATCTCGTGCGCATCAGAGAGGGGGACGAGTGGAAAACGGCGTTTAACACTCCGTTAGGGCATTTTGAGTACCGGGTTCTGCCGTTCGGTCTCGCCAATGCGCCAGCTGTTTTTCAGGCATTAGTTAATGATGTTCTGAGAGACATGCTGAACATCTTTGTTTTTGTCTATCTTGACGATATCCTGATTTTTTCTCCGTCACTCGAGATTCATGTTCAGCACGTTCGACGTGTTCTACAGCGCCTTTTAGAGAATTGTCTCTACGTAAAGGCTGAGAAGTGCTCTTTTCATGTCTCCTCCGTTACTTTTCTCGGTTCCGTTATTTCCGCTGAAGGCATTCAGATGGATTCCGCTAAGGTCCAAGCTGTCAGTGATTGGCCCGTTCCAAGGTCACGTGTCGAGTTGCAGCGCTTTTAGGTTTCGCTAATTTCTATCGGCGTTTCATTCGTAATTTCGGTCAAGTTGCTGCCCCTCTCACAGCTCTTACTTCTGTCAAGACGTGTTTTAAGTGGTCCGGTTCCGCCCAGGGAGCTTTTGATCTTCTAAAGGAACGTTTTACGTCCGCTCCTATCCTCGTTACTCCTGACGTCAC
This sequence comes from Oncorhynchus gorbuscha, assembly GCF_021184085.1. Taxonomy (NCBI): domain Eukaryota; kingdom Metazoa; phylum Chordata; class Actinopteri; order Salmoniformes; family Salmonidae; genus Oncorhynchus; species Oncorhynchus gorbuscha. The sequence continues at coordinate 51,289,640 of NC_060184.1, forward strand.
TAGACAATTCATTGTCGAGGTTGACGCTTCAGAGGTAGGCGTGGGAGCCATTCTATCCCAGCGCTTCCAGTCTGACGATAAGGTTCATCCTTGCGCTTATTTTTCTCATCGCCTGTCGCCATCTGAGCGCAACTATGATGTGGGTAACCGTGAACTGCTCGCCATCCGCTTAGCCCTAGGCGAATGGCGACAGTGGTTGGAGGGGGCGACCGTTCCTTTTGTCGTTTGGACAGACCATAAGAACCTTGAGTACATCCGTTCTGCCAAACGACTTAATGCCCGTCAAGCTCGTTGGGCGTTGTTTTTCGCTCGTTTCGAGTTTGTGATTTCTTACCGTCCGGGTAGCAAGAACACCAAGCCTGATGCCTTATCCCGTCTGTTTAGTTCTTCTGTGGCTTCTACTGATCCCGAGGGATTCTTCCTTATGGGCGTGTTGTCGGGTTAACAGTCTGGGGAATTGAAAGACAGGTTAAGCAAGCACTCACGCACACTGCGTCGCCGCGCGCTTGTCCTAGTAACCTCCTTTTCGTTCCTGTTTCCACTCGTCTGGCTGTTCTTCAGTGGGCTCACTCTGCCAAGTTAGCTGGTCATCCCGGTGTTCGAGGCACTCTTGCGTCTATTCGCCAGCGCTTTTGGTGGCCGACTCAGGAGCGTGACACGCGCCGTTTCGTGGCTGCTTGTTCGGACTGCGCGCAGACTAAGTCGGGTAACTCTCCTCCTGCCGGTCGTCTCAGACCGCTCCCCATTCCTTCTCGACCATGGTCTCACATCGCCTTAGACTTCATTACCGGTCTGCCTTTGTCTGCGGGGAAGACTGTGAGAGCCGCCAATAAACGCAGGATTAAGAGTCCAAGGTATTGTTGCGGCCAGAGAGTGTGGCTTTCCACTCGCAACCTTCCTCTTACGACAGCTTCTCGTAAGTTGACTCCGCGGTTCATTGGTCCGTTCCGTGTCTCCCAGGTCGTCAATCCTGTCGCTGTGCGACTGCTTCTTCCGCGACATCTTCGTCGCGTCCATCCTGTCTTCCATGTCTCCTGTGTTAAGCCCTTTCTTCGCACCCCCGTTCGTCTTCCCTCCCCCCTCCCGTCCTTGTCGAGAGCGCACCTATTTACAAGGTACATAAGATCATGGACATGCGTTCTCGGGGACGGGGTCACCAATACTTAGTGGATTGGGAGGGTTACGGTCCTGAGGAGAGGAGTTGGGTTCCGTCTCGGGACGTGCTGGACCGTTCACTCATCGATGATTTCCTCCGTTGCCGCCAGGATTCCTCCTCGAGTGCGCCAGGAGGCGCTCGGTGAGTGGGGGGGTACTGTCATGTTTGTCATTTATTATCATGTCTTGTCCCTGTGCTCCCCATTCTGTTCGTTTCCCTCTGCTGGTCTTATTGGGTTCTTTCCCTCCTTCTATCCCTCTCTCTCCCCCTCCCTCTCTCACTCTCTCGCTCTCTCTTCTCTCTATCGTTCCGTTCCTGCTCCCAGCTGTTCCTATTCCCCTAATCATCATTTAGTCTTCCCACACCTGTTCCCGATACTTTCCCCTGATTAGAGTCCCTATTTATTCCTTTGTGTTCCGTTCCTGTCCCGTCGGTTCCTTGTTTTGTATTCACCATGCTGTGATTGTGTTTCGCCCTGTCCTGTCGTGTTTTTTGCCTTCATCAGATGCTGCGTGTGAGCAGGTGTCTCTGTCTACTACGGCCTGCGCCTACCCGAAGCGACCTGCAGTCTGTGGCCGCTTCTCCAGTTATTCCCCTCTACAGACTAGAGGATTTCTGTTATTCCCTGTTTGGACTTAAATAAACTCTGTTTCTGTTAAGTCGCTTTTGGGTCCTCTTTCACCTGCATGACAAACGTTGTAAATACAACCCATGTCTATGTTTCTTTATCTTCCCTTTTGTACTTGAACTATTTGCACACAATGACATTTGAAATGTCTTTATTCTTTTGAAACTTTCGTGAGTGTAATGTTTACTGATCATTTTTATTGCTAATTTCACTTTTGTTTATTATCTACTTCACTTTCTTTGTCAATGTTAACATGTTTCCCATGCCAATAAAGCCCTTAATAAATTGAGGGAGAGGGAGAACGAGAGGAGAGGGTTGGGTGGAGAGAAGGAGATCAGCGAGAGGCTGGGGGACTGGATGGATGGATGATGATGATGACATAAAAAGTAATGACAGAGAGGGGAAGGGTTAATGTGCTGGTGACTGACTGGTGGCCAAAGAAAATTAGGATGCGGGAGGAGAGAGAGAGCAGAATCTGAAGGAGATGGACAAGCGAGGAGATACACTGGATGAAGTGGAGGAGAGGGCTGGAGAGAAAGAGCAAGAGAAGAGGAAAGGAGAGGACGATAAGAGGAAGATGAGAGAAAGAGCAAGAGGAGGGGGAAGGAAAGAAAGAGCAAGAGGAGAGTACGAAAAATCAATTAAAATGTATGCACTCACTACTGTAAGTCGCTCTGGATAAGAGCATCTGATAAATGACTAAAATGTAAGAGGGGAGGAGTAGAGGGTTAACAAGAATGAAGACAAGGAAGTCAACAGTCTTGAGCATAAATTGAAGGGAATTAAAATAAACAAATACGGCACATGAGGAGAGGAGTCTCTGGATCTTACTCTGATCAAACATGGGTGGGTTATCATTGACGTCACTGAGGGTGATGTTAACCACTGTGGTTCCGGCCAGACCCCCTAGCTGGCCTCCCATGTCCTTGGCCTGGATGATGACAGAATAGTTCTCCCTGACCTCGCGGTCCATGCCCGCCAGAGACACACGCACCACACCTGGGGGACAGAGAGAAACATGGGAGAGGGGGGAGGGGGGGGGGGGGGGGGACAAGAGGAAAGAGAGTGGGGGGGACAAGAGGAACGAGAGGTCACAATTAGAAACAGTGTGGGAGGGTCAGCAGTGCAGTCGTCAGGCAGATTAGGGATGTGTCTTGGACAGTAACTCAAATGGTCTCCTTTTGCCAATGTACTTTTTTTGGACCAGAGCCCTAAGTGCACTATGGAGGAAATAGGGTGCCATTTGGGATGCACAGGTGTCTTCATTGATTTGCTAGTTGTTACCATTGGCAGCCACAGGAGGGCATTCTTAACCAAGTTGATACATTTAAAATCTGTTGTTTTACGCTCAGCCTGTATGTTTGTATGTGTGTACTTCTGGGAGGACCAAACGTCAGTGCCTCAGCTCTTTGCCAAAACATGACAATCTACTAATATAACTAAAACACAAATGTTGTAATTGCTATTGTTAATGTAGTTTCAATTATTATTTTTTCTAAATTCCCCTGTGCTCACATACCAGTCTTAGGCTCTACAGAGAAGTATGGCTGTCCCTGTAGGATGCTGTAGACCACCCTGGCACTGTTACCATACGTAGGGTCATCTGCATCTGTGGCTGTCATCTGAATCACCTCAGTGCCTAGGAAAGGAAGGAGGGAGGGAGGAGAAGAAGAGAGTGACATGGTGAGTAATGTTATTTCCACACAATTGGAATGACTCAATCCATTTGTATGGTTATTTCAACAAGGCCTGTTTAAAAAAATGGCCTGTCCATCTACATAAAACTTCAATGTTGGCGAATGGTATAGGCTATAAAGGCAACTGTGTCTGTACCTGCACTCACTGGTGGATTTATAAATATTGTATCCCACAAGTGCAGTGTCTAAGCAGAGACATCATTTTGATGGCATAATGATGATATTGCAGAGCCATCAATACCTTTCCTATTATGCTCACAAACTGAAACATCCTGAAACATCTCCTTACCACCATACACTACATAAATATACTGCTGTGATTAACCACAACAGCGTTTATGGAGAGAATTTTAAACCTAGTTTGCTAACTGAATGAATGGGTGAATGGAAAGTTCAGAAGCAGCAGCACAATGTCCAGCTACGGTACACACTCTCCAGTTTGGTCTGAAATGGCCCTGGTCAAAAGTTGTGCACTATGTAGGGAATCGGGTACCATTTTGGATGCACACTATGGCTACGTCCCAATTGTCCACAGTTCTTCCAAAGTGTGCACTTGCACACTTCCTGTCATCGATTTTTTTAAATGGGTGTAATCATTGGCTTGAGGGAGTTTTCTACTATTTTAAAATCGATGCGAGACAGAGTGCAAGTGCACACTTTCGGAGAAGAATAGGGGCTTTGTCTCTGACCACCACAATCTCCCTTGACTCACCGATGGTTGACATCTCAGGTATGGTGGCCTGGTAGGGCCCTTCCAGGAACTTTGGTTCATTATCATTGATGTCCTGGATTTTGACGATAAACTCAGACTCAGGCTCCAGGGGTCGGTCTGTTTGTCTGTTCCAGGCCTGGGCTCGCAGAAGGTACTGGGCCTGCACCTCACGGTCCAGCCTCTTGATAGCATGGATGTCACCTGTACTGTCGTCAATGGTGAAGGTGGTGCCCGCACCATCGCCTGACAGGATGTACTTGATGGAGCCGTCCCCTAGATCCATGTCTGAGTGGAGCTGTGAGGGTCACAGGTCAGAGGTTAGGAGTCGACAGCTTAGGAGCCAGAAATCCTATAATATAATACTAATACTAAAATAGTAATACTGTATATGCCATTAAGCAGACGCTTTTATCCAAAGCAACGTACAGTCATGTGTGCATACATTTTACACATGGTTGGCCCTAGCAAGAATCAAATCCACAATTCTGGCATTGAATGCACCATGCTCATGTTCTATATGTAATTGTATGTTATTGGAGGCACACTTTTTCTCCATCCCTAGCAAACACAGCTAATTAATCAAATTGCATTCTGAACTGAAGAACATGATTAGGTGATTATTGGAGTCAGGTGTGTTAGCTGGGGCTGGGGTAAAACTGTGACACCAATCAGGCCCCCAAGGACTGGAATTGCCCACCCCTGTGTTAGAATATACTTTATAGTAATTTAGGTGTTTGGGCTTGATTTAGCATGGCGTTTACATTTATTGGGACTATTTGATTAGTGGCGTTATAGTAACATGCTAACTCAATCAAGCACAGTTCAAGTACAGTACTTGAAAGTATTCCGGATACTGAATTCTACCCAGGTCTTGTCTGGTCCATTAGAGGTCAAGGACCACTGTATACATGGTCATTATAATGCTGTTTCTCTGGGCTCTCCCCTGTGCACGTCCCAAATGCACCAAGCATCAACAGGCTCACCAGGCTGCTATTTGACCCACAATAGTCTTCTGATTACACAATTTGCGTTCCAAATGCATAGGGTGTCTATGGGCCCTGTTCAAAAGTAATGCACTATATAGGGAATAGGGTGCAATCTGAGATAGAACAATATTATTAGGTACAGTTTTAATCACAGTTGGTTGGTCATCAGAAGAAGAACAGTAATCATGTCCAGCTCTCCTGATCAGTGGTGCTAGTGGTTCTTATGGGAGCTACAGACATATCCCAAATGGACCCATAGGGCTTTGGTCAAAAGTAGTGCACTACATAGGGAATAGATTGCCAAAGACCATTGTTGGTCTCTTAGTGCAAATACCAGCCTGTTGAGCCTATTGATGCAATCACAACCCCAATCTGTACACACACAGCCACATACACAGCTCAGCATGCACACCACACAAACGGCTACCGCCCGCTAACATTATAATAGCACTTTATTTTCAAGATAATAAGTTAATCCTTTTACCTCCGGCTGATGAAATATCACAAACTTAATATTATGTTTTACACTACCCTTATGGGAAAAAAAACACATTTGGCATGTGATGAAAACACATTTGGCAGAACAAAAAAAAATGTTTTAAACGCACACGTAGCCTACATATCAATGCATACACACAAACTATCTAGGTCAAATAGGGAGGGAATTGTGATGTGAGGTGTTGCTTCATCAGTTTTTTTTAAACAAAGTTTGCTGTTTATTTGAGCAATTAGGGCTCTATATAAGGGCTCTATATAAAACTGTATGCTTTCCTGGATTTGTTCTGGATTTAGGGACTGTGAAAAGACCCCTGGTGGCATGTCTGGTGGGATAAGTGTGTGTGTCAGAGCTGTGTGTAAGTTGACTATGCAAACAATTTGGTATTTTCAACACATTAATGTTTCTTATAAAAGAAGAAGCGATGCAGTCAGTCTCTCCTCAACTCTTAGCAAAGGGAGAATGGCTTGCATAGTATTTATATCAGCACTCTGATTACAATGAAGAGCAGAATGTGCCTCTCTGTTCTGGGTCAGCTGCAGCTTAACTAGGTCTTTTCTTGCAGCACTGGACCACACGACTGGACAATAATCAAGATTAGACAAAACTAAAGCCTACAGAACTTGCTTTTTGGAGTGTGGTGTCAAAAAAGCAGAGCATCTCTTTATTATGGCCAGACCTCTCCCCATCTTTACAATCATTTAATCTATACGTTTTGACCATGACAGTTTACAACATAAGCTAATGCCAAGTAATTTAGTCCATTTGTTTGTTCAACAGCCACACCATTCATTACCAGATTCAGCTGAGGTCTAGATTTTAAGGAATGATTTGTACCAAATACAATGTTCTTAGTTTTAGAGATGTTCAGGACCAGTTTATTACTGGCCACCAATTCCAAACAGAATGCAACTCTTTGTTAAAGATTTTAGTGACTTCATTAGCTGTGGTGGCTGTTGCGTATATATGGTTGAATCATCAGCATACATGGACACACATGCTTTGTTCAATGCCAGTGGCAGGTCATTGGTAAAAATAGAAAAGAGTAGAGGGCCTAGAGAGCAGCCCTGTGGTACACCACACTTTACATGTTTGACTATAGAGAAGCTTCCCTTAAAGAAAACCCTTTGAATTCTATTTGATAGATAACTCTGAATCCATGATATGGCAGATGTTGAAAAACCACAACACATGTTTTTTCAACAACAGGTTATGGTCACTAATATCAAAGGCTGCACTGAAATCTAACAGTACAGCTCCCACAATCTTCTATTTGAACCTAGGTCAAGAGACGACACACACACACACACACACACACACACACACACACACACACACACACACACACACACACACACACACACACACACACACACACACACACACACACACACACACACACACACACACACACACACACACACACACACACACACACACACACACACACACACACATGGTTAGTATAGATTCTCAATAAGCACCCTGCTTTACCCTTATTGGCCCTGGTCAAAAGTAGTGCACTATGTAGGAATAGGGTGCAATTTGGGACAGACTGAATATCATTCCGACTTCACTGAATCAGTGACATTTCACTACTTCACTTTACAAGGTGGTGGTTCAAAAAAGTCTGTCAAAAAAAAAAAATGGACAGTTCCACCATCTACACTTAACCCCTAGCTATACACCTTTAACACGGAGATGGTCTTCTCTGCCCCAGATACTCATCCACACTCTAACTCTCCATACAATACACAGTGGGGAAGAGGTTGTATCCAAAATGGCACCCTATTCCATACATAGTGCTCTACTTTTGACCACAGCCCTATGGGCCTTAGCCAAAAGTAGTGCACTTTATAGGTAATAGGATGACATTTGGGATGCAGACACAAAGATCATTGGCAAAAAAGGATACTTTGACCACTCAGGTGTTAAAGTGGCTTGAACACTTGATCAATGATGATAGACCCTGTGGTCGTCAGAGGTAGCGTTCAGCCGACAGCGACGATATTGATTGAAAAGTTGAGAGCTGTCATCGAACAGTTCAATAATAATGACGGTGGACATTTAGCAAATGCTTTAATCGAAAGTGACATGCAGTTCACACATATTCTCTTTGTGTGTGTGTGTGTGTGTGTGTGTGTGTGTGTGTGTGTGTGTGTGTGTGTGTGTGTGTGTGTGTGTGTGTGTGTGTGTGTGTGTGTGTGTGTGTGTGTGTGTGTGTGTGTGTGTGTGTGTGTGTGTGTGTGTGTGTGTGTGTGTGTGTTGACTTGCCTTTCCTATGTACAGTGGCTCCAGTCCAGTGTACTCCTCCAGCACAAAGAACTGGTTCCATACCCAGCCTCGCTTCACCCTCCTCAGCAGCCCTGCTCCACTCTCCTCTTCTGTCTTGGCTCTATCCATACGGCCCTGGGCCTCAGACAACAGGGCCAGCAAGGCCAGACCTATGCTGAGTAGGAGGGTGTAGACAGGCCTACCACCCCCAGGATGGTGGTGATGTCGATCTCCCATGATGGATACTCAAAAGCAAATCAAATAAATTTGTTTTCAAAATGAGGTTTTGTCTTTTCTTTGGTGATACGATGATCCACTGATGACAGGCCTTTGTTTCTTGTGTCTTTCTTGTATCTTCAAATGGCTACGTTCTCATTTTCCTGCTTTGTGGAAAGTGAAAAAAAGAAAAGAAAAGAGAGAAAGATGAGTTTCAAATCCTCCAAATGTAGATGTCATTATTGGACACTGACACTATCGTCCTTGGCCTATAAGCTCCTTCTCTGTTTCCTTATTTATTTCTTTCCTTCACTGAAACTATTGAGGAAAGTATGGCTGGATTAAAGGATGGAAGGATGTAGAGATGACACTGATCCCAGTCTACTGTGTAGAAACACAGATTAATCTGCTTCTCTCTTCTGTCCTTTGTTGAATGATAATGAACCCTCTGTGTGTGTCTGTTTTTTGTGTGTGTGTTTGTGTGCACATGCATGCGTGAGTGTCCGTCCATGTGTGTTTGTGTGTGTTAGAAATAGATAGCTGCATTAAAACTCAATGAGTGGGGCCTCACACTGCGTTCTAAATACATGTAGAGGAGGAGAGGGGAGAGACGGGGAAATGATGGGAGAGAGACGGGGGAGAGGTTACTCCTCTTGGGGCTGAGGGTTAGTCTGAGAGGAGCCACGCATGATACCTTCTTGAGCCCTAAGTCCCTGTGCTCTTTCTCCCTTTCACACTCTCCCATTTACTGTTGTGCTTAGGAAACAGAAACCATTTTCAAAACTCCTTTCCTCAACCCCCCCCCCATCTTTCTTTTTCCTTTCTTTCTGTGTTGGTGCCTCACCTTCCCTTTTCAGCTTCTATAGGAACAGTGGTAACTTCTCTAATTTCTCTCTTGCTAACAGTCTCTCAGTGTGTATTTGCTTTCCTCACTCTCGCTCTCTACCCTCTCCCTTCTTTCCCTCTCTTTTAGAAAAAAAGGTGCCATCTAGAACCTAAAATGGTTATTCAGCTGTCCCCATCAGATAACCCTTTCCACAGAAGGTTCTACATGGAACCCAAAAAGTTTCTATCTGAAACGAAAAACAGTTACCCAATGGGGACAGCCGAATAACTCATTTGGAACCCTTTTTTCTGAGAGTGCTGTTTCTCCCGGCATCTCTCTCTCCCTCTCCCCCAATCTCCCCTGCTTCCTCTCCCCTCTCCTCCTTTCTTTCCTCTCTTCCCCTGGCTGTTGTAAAAGAGTTGAGATTTGCACTGTTCCTCATCTGTTAAGGTGCCACCAACCTCCTGAAACTACAAGCTACACGCTGCTGCCTAACAGGACAACAAACAACTAGTGGTGCTTCGGTGCTTTCCACTGAGGGTGTGTAGAGTTCTGCAAGATGTTTTGTATCCACCATTTGGAATAGACTTGATAACTTATTTTTATAATTTACTTTTTTTTTTTGCACTCGGACAGCCCACATTAACCCGAAAAAACAAAGTCAATTGTTACTTTATGGTGCTGTAGATTAAAATAAAAAATTCTATTGATTTCAAGTATTGTTTTACATTTAATCAATGTATTTTTTCTACTCAAACTGTGCCTTTATGACACTCGCTTGATTTTCTTTCCTTTTATCAGTGAGCTGGTCACATCTGTTTGCCTCCACCACAATCTATTCCCGCTCTTTAATTAACAAGCTGCACGGGGGAAAAACTGATAGATCTATGGTGAAAAGGGGGGAAAGAGAAAAGAGAAAAGGGAAGAAAAGAATGCTAGCAGGGGGCGTGGAGAGAGAAATGGAAAGTAGGGGGCAAGAAAGAGAGAATAGAGAAAGAGAGACTGTGTTGAGCTCTATTATATTGTGTAAGAGAGAGAGCTCATTGTGCCATAGTGGACACTCTTGGAATCTCCAAACACAGTTAATCATTATTGAAGAGTCACAAAAAGACTGGTGGCTATAGGGAAGGGTGCTGGGCGGGGTGCTTTTGCTATAAAGGCCCTGACAGGAGGGGATATCTGGCTCCTAGCCCCCCTGGCCCTTCAACTCAGGGGATCTGTCCCAAATGTCCCCCAATTCACTATGGGCCCTGGTCAAAAGTAATGTAATTGATTTGGAATGGGGTGCCATTTGGGACACAGCCAACCTGGGACTCAAAGCCCCACGAGGGCCCCTGATAGGCTGGGTGAGCCATGACCTCCATGGGCCCCTCTTGGTCTCTGCTCTATTCTGTCTGTATTCTGTCTCCATTATTTCCATTCAAGTGGCCCTGTTGTTCATTATGAAGTCAAATTAGCACCTCGCAAAAATCTCCACACACCCCTTCACCTCCCCAGCCCCCTTCTCCGTCAAAGGTCAGGACTTGCACCCGTTACATTCGGCCTCTATTTTGTTGTGTCTAATGAGGTGACATGCTACATAATTGTGCTGGCTCAACACTCCACACATCTCCCTCAGACTAATCTGATGGCTTTTCACTTATTAAAGAAAAAAGAAAAAGCAGCTGTTCTTGCTGCTCCTGCCTTTACGACCTGTCATACAAGTTTCCCCCTATCCTGAGCAGAGGAATGAAGGGAGGGAGGGAGGGAGGGAGGGATGGAGGGGGAGGGTTGAGGAGGCATCAGATGTGAAAGCTTTACCAAACATAAGAAGAGAGAGGGTATTTTCCCACCACAATTACATATTCTACGGAAATGGTAAAAGCCACTTTAACTTTCAAGGAGAACTGAGAGATGTAGAATCATGTTGTACGGTCTGTGTGCGTGTAAGTTTATAAGTGTGTAAATCAAGCAGGGGTTGTAACAATCAACAGCAGTAGTTGCTGCTGTTGGCAATTGAAGGACCGTATTGTTGAGTCATCAAAATCTCAGTCAGTCTGTCAGCATTACACCTTATTCCCTATATAGTGCACTACCCTGATCAAAAGTATTTCACTTTGTAAGGAATAGTGTGCCATTTGGGATGCAGATTTAGCTTGTCAGCATGACCGTGAACTACTATTTGGTGACAAAATACCTTTAAAAGATGTTTGTCGCTGACCACCAATTTTATTTTTTCCTTCCCTTAGGCCAACTACAGAAAATTACCCTAGTTTCCCCAGTTGGAATTCCAACTAACAATCAAAAACCCTCTGACTTTAGTCACTCAGACTCTGTGAATGCAGCCTGACTTAAGTGCTCTGCTGCAGATCGTATGAAAAGGATTTATGCAATTTTACAAGTCAATCTCGTATGATTGTGGCCTACTTCCTATCGATAGAGCACTTCCCTCTCAAGAGCAGGGGTGTACTTGTCCAAAACAGACTTATACACTCTGCTTTTGAACCATCAACAACTTTTCAACACATCAACAATGCACATTTTGAAGAGATAAATTCAGACTTTCTCCAAACTTTGTGTGTGGTAACAACAGTGTGGTCAACAACATAACTGTCACACAGATACAGTGTAACTTCATGTGTGGCGCGACAGTGTTGATGTCACGTCTAATTCTGCTCCTCCCCTACGGCAGCGTGCGTCGTCGCCGGAATACTAACCACCAGTCCTGGCACTCAACATTACGAGGAGCCGCGCGTCAGAGGGGTGGGGGGTGTACTGTCATGTCTGCTCCTACCCTCAGGCACAAGACATCTCCGGAATACTAATCACCGGTTCTGGAACTCATCATTACGCGCACCTGGGACTCATTGTTAGGATTCACACCTGGATCTCATTACCTCCCCTTTCTAAGTCCCTTCCTTTTGTTCATTCCTCAGTTGGCACTGCATCAAATCACATCACATGTTATTGGTCACATACACATGGTTAGCAGATGTTAATGTGAGTGTAGTGAAATGCTTGTGCTTCTAGTTCCGACCGTGCAATAATATCTGACAAGTAATCTAACAAATTCCCCAACAACTACCTGATACACACATCTAAAGGGGTGAATGAGAATATGTACATATAAGTACATGGATGAGCGATGGCTGAGTTGCATAGGCAAGGTGCAATAGATAGTATAAAATAATGAATATACATGTGATATGAGTAATGTAAGATTTTGTAAACATTATTAAAGTGGCATTATTTAAACTGGCATTGTTTAAAGTGACTAGTGATTCATTTATTGAAGAGTCCAGTGATTGGGTCTCAATGTAGGCAGCAGCCTCTCTGAGTTAGTGATTCATGTTTAGAAATCTGATGGCCTTGAGATAGAAGCTGTTTTTCAGTCTCTCAGTCCCAGCTTTGATGCACGTGTACTGACCTCACCTTCTGGAATTCTAGCGGTGTGAACAGGCAGTGGTTCAGGTGGTTGTTGTCCTTGATGTTCTTGTTGGTCTTCAGCGTATTGGCCGATGTTGCTCTCTGAGGCTGACCGGAACATATTCCAGTCCACGTGATCAAAACAGTCTTGAAACATGGCTTACGATTGGTCAGACCAGCGTTGAATAGTACTCGTCACTGGTACATCCTGTTTGAGTTTTTGCCTATAAGACGGTACGAGCAAGATGGTCGGATTTGCTGAAGGGAGGGTGGGGGAGGGCTTTGTATGCATCGCTGACCTTAGAGTAGCAGTGGTCGAGTGCATTGTGCAATCAATATGTTGATATAATTTAGGTAGCCTTGTTCTCAAATCTGCTTTGTTAAAATCCCCAGCTACAATAAATGCAGCCTCCGGATGTGTATTTTCCAGTTTACATAGAGTCCAATGAAGTTTCTTGAGGGCCGTCTTGGTGTTTGCTTGAGAGGGAATGTACACAGTTGTGACTATAACTGCCGAGAATTCTCTTGGTAGGTAAAATGGCCGGCATTTGATTGTAAGGAATTCTAGGTTTGGTGAGCAGAAGGACTTGAGACCCTGTATGTTGTTATGATTACACCATGAGTCGTTAATCATAAAGCATACTACACCCCTGCCCTTCCTCTTCCCAGAGAGGTGTTTATTTCTTTCGGCGCGATGCTTGGTGGCTGAACAAATTCTGACAACATATGCCAAGAGAGCCATGTTTCCGTGAAACAGAGAATGTTGCAATCTCTGATGTCTCTCTGGAAGGAAACTCTTGCTCGAATTTTGTCTACCTTGTTGTCAAGGTACTGGACATTGGCGAGTAGTATACGATGTGCACGTCTATGGAGCCTGACCAGGAGGCCGCTCCATCTGCCCCCTCTGCGGCGCTGTTGTTTTGGGTCGGCTACTGGGTTTAGATCCATCGTCCTGGGTTGTGGTCCGAACAGAGGATCCGCTTCGGGAAAGTTGTATTCCTGGTCGTAATGTTGGTAAGTTGATGTTGCTCTTATATCCAATAGTTCTTCCCGGCTGTATGTAATAAGACTTAGGTTTTCCTGGGGTAACAATGTAAGAAATAATACATAAAAAAAACAAAACACTGCAAAGTTTCCTCAGAACTCGAAGCGAGGCGACCATCTCTGTTGACTTCATTTTGTATGAATGTGTTCATGTTACCTCGCTTCTGTTACGCTGTCTTGTTTCATGTTTGTTGTTTTCATTAAACATTTTACCTGCACCTGCTTCTCGACTCACAGCGTCATCGTTACAGTGGAATTGAAGAGATGGGGTCATTCTACCAATTGCTTGCCTTTTGAGTAGTGTAACTTGGTTAAGTTTTTTAAAATTTAATCTAATTTTTACGTTGTCATAAAGAGCACATGTTCAACATGTTTTTGAATCTTAAGAGGTAAAATAAAAAAATGACTAGAGTAAGTGCCTATTAAGTTCCAAGTGTTGACCGTAAAAAGGGTTAAATCAGCCACGTATCCCCTTGTGACAGGGGGAATGGAAGCTTGTTGAGTGCAACAGGGGGGGCAATTGAATGCTAGCTTCACATAAAATTATGAAATTGATGTGTTATCCTCGACCAGCTCAGTTTTCCACTACAAAACACCAGAAAATGTCTAAAAAGCTCACTGCCTTTTATACTAGGGTTTGACTATAAGATGTTTCAATTTTTTTAAATATATATTTAAAAATGAATAGTTCCACCTTATTAAAACAATAGTTCAGTTCACATAACAGGGTTGACCTTAAAATGAGTGACACATGTAAATCAATCACTAATCACATGAAATAAATCATCTGCAGACATTACTTTGTCAAAGCAACACAATATTTAGGGCCTTACAATGGTGGTGAAAACTTACAATGGAGGGTTAAAATCTTCCTAGAAGTCACAGAGGGTGCACAGAGGGACACAGCAAAATGCAGAATTTTGGCACAGCAGGTCTTTATTCATATTAGAAATCAGATTCTTATCATTTTCCACGTGGTCTATAGCAGTGGTTCTTAAATGGATTTGCCTAGGGATCCAAATTGAACCAGGTTGTCTCAGTCGGGACCCAATATTTGCATTGAGAAAAAGAAATAGCAAAATACAATCTGGTAAACTATTTTGAATGCTTTTTCATAGTAAATGTAGCAATTATATGACAAGGTGCAAACATTCCCACCTCTTTCATTAATCAATAATAACATTTTGCCCATATTCTTGATGAAGAATGTTAATAACCTTACTGGTTTGAGACCACAAAATCAACCAAATTTCTGCTGCTAATAGCTCTATATTGAAAATACTGTGAATAAATGAAATCTGACATGACATAATTTACAAATAATTTCATGATAATTTTTACACGCTTTCTACCTGGTTTAAGATTTTGTAAATGTTTTTATTTGTATTTTATTTAAAGGACAATTCCACCCAAAAATTATCTTCTGGTATTTGTTTCTTTCGTCCATTGTTATAGTCCCAAAATGTTTCACATATCAGCAATCACATTTTGAAGATATATAACATTCAAAAAACACGAAATGCAAAATGCAGCATCAAAATGCAAAATATTTCTGTATTTTGATAGTTATATAAAAAAATGTGATTGCTGACATGCAAAACCCCAGTTTGTGCCAAGAAGGGGGGTGTATACTCAGTGTATATTAAAGTGCACTTCATTTAATATAACAGGCTTTTATATCAAAGGTAGGCAAAGGGCATTAATTTCATGTAACAACCTGTATGTAGCAAAATACCTATTGAAGAGATAACGTTTATACTTTCTCCCAACTTTGTGTGTGGCGCGACAGTCTGGTCCTATATACCATGTAGATCCATGTCCTCCAATTCATTAATAAGGCTTGATTTCACAGTGGGCATGTCCGTATCCTCCGTTCACCCCTCTCTAGGAGGACCCTTGGTCCATAAATGGACCAGTTAAAGAGGGAGTCACCGTGAAAGAAGGCCAATTTTGGGCTCCCAACATCGTAAAACCCCTTGTGGGGAACCACAGGAAGATACGTCATGGCTAATTTGTTAACCACAATTGATTTAGCATGGTGGAGAAAGTTGAGGGAGTAGACACTATCGGGGCACTTCATATCTTTGTCCCCAGAGAAGGATGAATGTATGTGGGTTCTTTAGGGCAGCAGGATTAAAAGGTAAAATCCTGGTATGGGAGACCAGATTCCCACCCATGTTAGACTGAAAAAAACACAAGGCATAAACATGGTTGGTTCATGAAAACATATCGTCAACCAAATGAATAAACATAATCCCTCTCCTTCCTGTCTCTATGTGTTCTGGGGGCCACATGTGAGCCTCTTCAATTATAGGATTTCTGTACTCTGAACCCAGTTGTGTGGCTTTGTCTGTCTGCTGCATCAGTGGACTAGCACCCTCAGTGTCATAAGAGGGGCAAAAAAATAATGTTGAATGTTTCACTCCTTTCTGCCTTGTCCTATGCTTTTCTACAACAATATAAAAATGATTTAATTTCTTATTGCACTCTCTCTTTCCATCTCTTTCTCTCTCTCTTTCTCTCTCTCTCTCTCTCTCTCTCTCTCTCTCTCTCTCTCTCTCTCTCTCTCTCTCTCTCTCTCTCTCTCTCTCTCTCTCTGCACGTCCATTGATTCCGAGTGGGGTGGAAACCTTGTCATTTATGGAGAAATTAAATCATACAAACTGGCATTCATTCCGATCACTGGTGCATAGAAATGATGTCATGGAGCATGAGTGTCATCGAGAAAGTTTGCAATCAGAGTCATTTCACCACAAATTAACTGGGTTGAGTCCTAGCTGGGTTGTGTCTCAAAGGCATCCAGTTCCCTGCATAGTGCACTACTTCTGACCATATGGAAAAGGGTGTCATTTAGGACATCGCATGGGATCATCCAGGATCCCTGTGAAGCAGTTGTTAGTTATTATAGAGAAAACACAGCAACACATCAGCATGATGTGCGTCACTCAGTTCCATGAATGAGCATTAATCGTCCGCACTTTTGACACAGATAATAATCACAATATCCTTTGTTCCTCTAGCTGTGTCTGAGCACAGCTGTCAATCCACTGGCGTGTTACCCAGCTTCAATTTACAAGACAGGAGACAGCTTAATGGTTTTGGAGAAGAGTGATAAAAAAAAGACCTCCTTTTCATGTTCGAAAAATGTAAGACTTCACTGTGAGTGAGGAGTGAGGTTTGAATGCTAAACTAAAGTCCCAAAAAGCAGACCTAATAATACAGTGTGTTTGAACTGCCGACAAGGCTAGACGTGTACAGAATGAGCCTATACAGTTTGAACTCCGATTCATATTGAAGTTATACAAGTTTGTACTTTGCCCGAAGCATTCTCACAGACCAAAACTCACTCGTAATACTCTGGTCATCTCTTGACAGCCAAATATCCTGCGGTACAAGACAAGCATTCTTACAGACCGATTCTCTATACTGAAAAACAGGTTACAGCTTCATTTAGCTAGTTTTCCCACACTGGCATCATCTCTGCCAGTCACATTCTTCACAGGTTTCTCTGTCCGTTTCTGAATATTCAAAATATTCAGTCAAACGAAAAACTCTAACACCCAGTCAAGCGTTTAATTGAAATCTCTCATTGATGATCATGTAGAAAAGCATTCTAGCGTGGAGTCAGAATCAATTAAAATTCCACACCTTACCTTCTATTTTTCCTTATTTATTTTTTCTCTGTCCTTTTCAGACAGTTTTTGCTCTTCTTCTCTTATCTGTCTCTTCTTCTTTTCTCTCAAAGCTCACTAAATTCCCCTTGTAAAAGTTGTGGAAGTAACTGCCTGCAGTGCATCAGTTCCCTATAGAGTCACCTTGGGTCCATGCTCCCTCTCAACTATACTGGCTGTCATTCTTTGAAAAGTTTCTACTTCTCTCTCTCCCCCTCTCTCTCTCTCTCTCTCTCTCTCTCTCTCTCTCTCTCTCTCTCTCTCTCTCTCACTCTCTACGCACTCTTCTTCCTCTCTCCCTTTTACTTTCCACTCTCTCTCTCATTCCATCTCCACACTCTCATCCACATTGTCATCCCCCCAGGAGCCAATCAGACTAAAGGACCATTTTCTGCTGTGCACAATCAGGGGTCAGCCCTCTTGATCCATCGTAATCCAGCAATCTGCAACCTGAAGCAGGGGACAGGAATTCTGCAAAGAGCATAGAAAGGGAGGAGAGAGAGAGAGAGCGAGAGAGAGAGAAAGAGAGGAGCAGGGTGAGGGGCGGGGTCTTGTGCCACAAATGCCACTAATTTCATCTTTCTGTATTTGCAAGTGAATGAAGTGCGTTGTGTGTGTGGCGGGGGGAGTGCGCGAGAGAAGGGTGTGCACTCATTCCCTTATTTCCTTGAGCGGTGAAGTGGAAAACAGAGAACGAGGGAGAGAGAGGAAAGGAAGGGGAAGAAGACATTTTTTTTATTCTCTTCCACCCTTATGCATTTTAATGGGAGCATGTCGTACACGGACGGATGGATCTGTACAGGGATTTATAACATTAAAGTTCAAACTTAAAACTACATTATTTATCACTGCAATGCCCAACGAGAGACAAAGCAATTTATTTACCAAATTTGCCTAAAGACTGTAGAAAATTAGATGCATGCCAATACACACAAAGCACATAGCCGGCATTAAACATGGTCACGGAAAATCTGATCCCTGTTTAGAATAGAAAAATTATCATCCGTAAAGAGGGAGGAGCAGGAGGAAAAACCAATGTTTCATTTAAGGCAATCATGAAATTAATATGGTAAAGTTGAGTGTTTTTGACAAGGTCCCAAATTGCATCCTATTCCCTACAAAGTATATCAAAAGTAATGCACTATATAGGGAATAGGATGCCATTTGGGATAAAATCTTTGTGCATGATTTTTCTTCCTTACTTCTTTCCACTAAATAAACTAGGAGAGAGAACATTGCAGGAATTATTCAACCATGCTTAGATAGTAAATTAAAATATATTAGAGGAAGGCAGTGTGACATGGTGTCGGTTTTGTTTCATTACATTTTGCAAGCACTCTGGGTTTGTGAAATGTGCTATACCAAATAAAATGCTTTATCATTAATATTTCATTAGTAGACTATCATTATGTGACCAGTGGCTCTTTTTTATCAACTGTTCCAAGCTATTTTGATATTGTAAAAGTGATATAACTACAGTACTCCAAACATAACCCATATTCCCCTTGTGCACTGCAAGTCATATTTCTTTCCTTCTCTCGTGACATCTTTTCTCTGAGAACAGAAAGCTCTTTTTTCCTCTCCAAGCCTTTCCAGCCTCTCATCTTCCTGACAGAGTAATTCAGTCTGTTGTATGGTACAGAAAACACAGATGACGGCTGTTGTCGTCCCCCACAGCACATATGGACAAAAGGTTACTCTCTCCATCAAGTTCAATATGTTTTTTTTCTCCTTCCCTCCTTCTCCTCTCTTGTCCCTTTCAATATGTCTCTTTCTCATTTGCCAGCCCATTCTTCTTTTCCCTGTGTCCCCGACCTCTTTTCTTCTCTGAAGACCTGACTGGTTAGTGCTTCAGCCAATCTGTCAGACAAAGCTTGACTGAGCCCCCAGAAAAGACAGGGGGTCTCGGCCCTTCTCGGTCCCTCTCGTTCCCGCTTTGTCAGGGCGGGGTGCAAATCGGGGGAGAGGGGCGGGGTTTGACAGGGTGACATTCCACCTCATTGAGCAGCGCTTTCCATCACACTGGCAGCCCGGGAGATTGTAATTGACAGAACAAATTGAACGTATGGTCTTATCGAAGAGAAGGACTCTTTTTTTATATTTTCAGTCTTCTAGGGGTGGAGGAAGAAAGCCCCCAGAGGGGGTCCACCACAATAGTCATAGATACAGCATAGAAATTGGATTCAGTTGTGTTCTGGTTGTTCTGCTAATCTGGACATAGGTCTGGTGAAAGCCCGAACCACTGCTTTTAATCAGGGCAAGGTGACCGGAAACATGACCGAATACAAACAGTGTAACTATTCCCTCCGCAAGGCAATCAAACAAGCTAAGCATCAGTATAGAGACAAAGTAGAATCTCAATTCAACGGCTCAGACACAAGAGGTATGTGGCAGGGTCTACAGTCAATCACGGATTACAAAAAGAAAACCAGCCCAGTCACGGACCAGGATGTCTTGCTCCCAGGGAGACTAAATAACTTTTTTGCCCGCTTTGAGGACAATACAGTGCCACTGACACGGACCGAAACTAAAACATGCAGACTCTCCTTCACTGCAGCCGATGTGAGGAAAACATTTAAACGTGTCAACCCTCGCAAGGCTGCAGGCACAGACAGCATCCCCAGCTGCGCCCTCAGAGCATGCGCAGACCAGCTGGCTGGTGTGTTTACGGACATATTCAATCAATCCCTATCCCAGTCTGTTGTTCCCACATGCTTCAAGAGGGCCACCATTGTTCCTGTTCCCAAGAAAGCTAAGGTAGAGACTAGTCAAGGACCATATCACCTTCACCCTACATGACACCCTAGACCCACTCCAATTTGCTTACCGCCCAAATAGGTCCACAGACGATGCAATCTCAACCACACTGCACACTGCCCTAACCCATTTGGACAAGAGGAATACCTATGTGAGAATGCTGTTCATCGACTACAGCTCGGCATTTAACACCATAGTGCCCTCCAAGCTCATCATCAAGCTCGAGAACCTGTGTCTCGACCCCGCCCTGTGCAACTGGGTACTGGACTTCCTGAAGGGCCGCCCCCAGGTGGTGAGGGTAGGCAACAACATTTCCACCCCGCTGATCCTCAACACTGGGGCCCCACAAGGGTGCGTTCTGAGCCCTCTCCTGTACTCCCTGTTCACCCACGACTGCGTGGCCACGCACGCCTCCAACTCAATCATCAAGTTTGCGGACGACACAACAGTGGTAGGCTTGATTACCAACAACGACGAGACGGCCTACAGGGAGGAGGTGAGGGCCCTCGGGAGTGTGGTGTCAGGAAAATAACCTCACACTCAACGTCAACAAAACTAAGGAGATGATTGGTAACAGCAGAGGGAACACCCCCCTATCCACATTGATGGAACAGTAGTGGTGAGGGTAGTAAGTTTTAATTTCCTCGGCGTACACATCACAGACAAACTGAATTGGTCCACCCACACAGACAGCATCGTGAAGAAGGTGCGGCAGCACCTCTTCAACCTCAGGAGGCTGAAGAAATTTGGCTTGTCACCAAAAGCACTCACAAACTTCTACAGATGCACAATCAAGAGCATCCTGTCGGGCTGTACACCGCCTGGTACGGCAACTGCTCCGCCCACAACCGTAAGGCTCTCCAGAGGGTAGTGAGGTCTGAACAACGCATCACCGGGGGAAAACTACCTGCCCTCCAGGACACCTACACCACCCGATGTCACAGGAAGACCATAAAGATCATCAAGGACAGCAACCACCCGAGCCACTGCCTGTTCACCCCGCTATCATCCAGAAGGCGAGGTCAGTACAGGTGCATCAAAGCTGGGACCGAGAGACTGAAAAACAGCTTCTATCTCAAGGCCATCAGACTGTTAAACAGCCACCACTAACATTGAGTGGCTGCTGCCAACACACTGACTCAACTCCAGCCACTTTAATAATGGGAATTGATGGGAAATTATGTAAAATATATCACTAGCCACTTTAAACAATGTTACCTAATATAATGTTTACATACCCTACATTATTAATCTCATATGTATATGTATATACTGTACTCTATATCATCTACTGCATCTTTATGTAATACATATATCACTAGCCACTTTAACTATGCCACTTTGTTTACATACTCATCTCATATGTATATACTGCACTCAATTCCATCTACTGTATCTTGCCTATGCCGCTCTGTACCATCACTCACTCGTAGATCTTTATGTACATATTCTTATCCCCTTACACTTGTGTCTATAAGGTAGTAGTTTTGGAATTGTTAGCTGGATTACTTGTTGGTTATTACTGCATTGTCGGAACTAGAATTGACATTTACATTTAAGTCATTTAGCAGACGCTCTTATCCAGAGCGACTTACAAATTGGTGCATTCACCTTATGACATCCAGTGGAACAGTCACTTTACAATAGTGCATCTAAATCTTAAAGGGGGGGGGGGTGAGAAGGCTTACTTATCCTATCCTAGGTATTCCTTAAAGAGGTGGAGTTTCAGGTGTCTCCGGAAGGTGGTGATTGACTCCGCTGTCCTGGCGTCGTGAGGGAGTTTGTTCCACCATTGGGGGGCCAGGGCAGCGAACAGTTTTGACTGGGCTGAGCGGGAGCTGTACTTCCTCAGTGGTAGGGAGGCGAGCAGGCCAGAGGTGGATGAACGCAGTGCCCTTGTTTGGGTGTAGGGCCTGATCAGAGCCTGGAGGTACTGAGGTGCCGTTCCCCTCACAGCTCCGTAGGCAAGCACCATGGTCTTGTAGCGGATGCGAGCTTCAACTGGAAGCCAGTGGAGAGAGCGGAGGAGCGTGGTGACGTGAGCACAAGCATTTCGCTACACTCGCATTAACATCTGCTAACCATGTGTATTTGACAAATAACATTTGATTTGATTTGATTTGGTGTGATATGCATAATGTAATAGAGACATGGTGTGTTGTAAAGCTTCCAGGATAAAATCCACCCCTTCTAACGAGTTATCGATTGGCCAAAAGGGAGGAAGCAACAACAACTTGTCCCCATCACCTGGTAGTTACATTAACAAATTGGTCATGAAACAGTAGAACTGCAAGAGAGAAAGACATCAGAAAAAAATAAAAGAGGTAGAGAGAGAGAAAATCCTCCATGTCGCCTGACTGAGATGAGAGACGAAAGAAAGGAGGAGATACTTGTTTTTCTGCCCAAAATTAAAAGTGGCACAGACTACAAAAAGTAGACTACAAAGTGATCCCTCATGTCTTTGAGGTGCTCAGATAAAGCTTAGCATGTCTTCCTCCATGCATACTGTAGATAAAAACAAAGGGAAATTATGAGAGGACGTGGTGACTCCGAGCACGGCAGATCAGATTTATGTGTCGATATATGAAAGTGGAGTAGAGTTGTGTACAGCATGGTCATTTCCAATGTACCAGATATAAATACTACCTGGTTGTGTCCCAAATGATACCCTAGCCATATACATTGGCTTGCGGATGTATTCACCCCCCTTGGCATTTTTCCTATTTTGTTGCCTTACAACCTGGGAAAAAAACAAAAAAAACTAAAATGGATTTTGGGGGGGGTTTGTTTCATTTGATTTACACAACATGCCTACCACTTTCTGTAGCTCAGTTGGTAGAGCATGGCGCTTGTAACGCCAGGGTAGTGGGTTCGATCCCCGGGACCACCCATACGTAGAATGTATGCACACATGACTGTAAGTCGCTTTGGATAAAAGCGTCTGCTAAATGGCATATATTATTATTATTATTATTTATATTACTTTGAAGACCCCAAATATGTTTTATTGTGAAATAAACAATAAATAAGACAAAAGAACAGAAATGGAACGTGCATAACTATTAAAAAAAAACCCTCCCCCCATCCCAGATGGTGTAGAACCACCTTCTGGGATGTTTTCCCATTCTTCAATGCAAAACTGCTCCAGCTTCTTCAAGTTTGATGGGTTCAGCAATCTTTATGTCATACCACAGGTTCTCAATTGGATGGAGGTCAGGGCTTTGACTAGGCCATTCCAAGACATGTGTAGTATCTGGGATCTACATCTGTTTATATTAGTTACTGTGCTGTTACTAAGCAGTAATGCATTACGGCAGTGTTACGTTACTACACCTAATAGGAAATGCACATGCGCACTGGAATGCCGCGAACTGTAGAGCACGAGGGGTTTTTGACTAAACGACAACTAACTGTACTCCCGTCTCCTGCCTGGTCATTTCTCCACAACACAAATATTACAACATGTAAATGTTTCCAGTAAACCACTAAAGTGTTGCTTTAGCAGTATGCTTAGAGTCATTGTCCTGCTGGAAGGTGAACCTCCGTCCCAGTCTCAAATCTCTGGAAGACTGAAACAGGGTTCCCTCAAAAATGTCCCTGTATTTAGCACCATCCCTCATATCTTCAATTCTGACCAGTTTCCCAGTCCCTGCCGATGAAACACTTCCCACAGCATGATGCTGCCACCATCATGCCTCACTGTGGGGATGATATTCATGGGGTGATGGAAGTTGTTGGGTTTGCACCAGACATAGCGTTTTCCGTTTTTCCTTTATGACCAAAAAGCTACATTTTAGTGTCATCTA
Source organism: Oncorhynchus gorbuscha (assembly GCF_021184085.1). Classification (NCBI taxonomy): domain Eukaryota; kingdom Metazoa; phylum Chordata; class Actinopteri; order Salmoniformes; family Salmonidae; genus Oncorhynchus; species Oncorhynchus gorbuscha. The sequence continues at coordinate 51,313,314 of NC_060184.1, forward strand.
ACTAGAGTACCTTCTTCCATATGTTTGGGGAGCCTCCCACATGCCTTTTGGCAAATACCATTATTTATTTCTTTAAGCAATGGCTTTTTCTGGCCACTCTTCCGTCAAGCCCAGCTCTGTGGAGTGTACGGCTTAAAGTGGTCCTATGGACAGATACTCCAATATTCGCTGTGGAGCTTTGCAGCTCCTTTAGTGTTGTCTTTGGTCTCTTTGTTGCCTCTCTGATTAATGCCCTCCTTGCCTGGTCCATGAGTTTTGGTGGGCAGCCCTCTCTTGTCAGGTTTGTTGTGGTGCCATATTCTTTCCATTTTCTAATAATACATTTAATGGTGCTCCGTGGGATGAATACTTTTGCAAGGCATTGTACAATCAGAAAGGCACAGCACACAAATGAATTATTTTCCATTGTCGAAAGTAACCCAAGCACACACAAAATAGGAGCTACATGCAAAACACTTGTGGAAAGTAGGAGAATTGTAACATCACTTACCCTGAATTCAAACAACTCTCCACCTTGCCCACCTTCAGAAAATGTGGACACCCCTCTGAATGACTTATGCTGAATTGGAATGTTTTGTTCTTAATTTACTGGCACCTGTAAATTACTGTAAAACAAAGGTTGGAAAATATTACAGAATTTTGTAATATCTGTTTTCGCATGTACATTGATCATTTATGATCATTTATTATTATGTTACACAAAGATAAATAACATACATATTTCTATAAAACAGATCCAATCAGCTAGTTAGATCTATTGCACACTTTACTAAAATGATTGTTCCAGATTTAATGGTTTAGGTAGTCTACTTAAACAATATGCCTAATCCTGACAGTCATTCTGAATATAAGGTTGCGGGTGAAAATGTGTTGGATATTCTAACTGGCTGGATTCAAATAGGAATTACACATCACATTGAAAACCAGCATAATCTGATTTGCAGATGGGATACAAAATCCTGTTTGGGAAATTCCTGGAAACGGGAGGGAATAGGACGTTTGAATCATTCAACCATGGTATCTCGGAAAGTAAAAAAATAATGCAACCCTAATTGCAGGCCTGATGTTGCCTGTAAACCATGACTTTCAGGCCATTGTATTTGTAAAACTTGGCCTCAAAATATGTTTTGTCATTAAAAGTATAATTTGAATGATAACATTCGTCTATGAAGTCACTTGGTGAAGGCCACAGGATTGAAAATGAATGAAATCAACAATTTCAACAATATGTCACTAACAAATACAGGCATGGGTATTAACTGTACAATTAACTTTGAAAAAGCATGTAAAGTACATTGGAGGTCGTGGCTAGTGGGGGCTTGGTTAGCAGGTAGTTATTTTTGGCCACGCCTGAGTCAATCACTGGAACCAGGTTCAAACAAACTCCCATAAAAACAACCATAATTTCTTCTTTTTTTACAGTGTATTGTATACACTACTTTTGACCAGAGCCACAAAGACAAAATACAGGATGTTTTGTATAATTGTAAGACAGCAGGTTATTAGGCACTAGGTAATTTAGAGTGAACTATGTTTGCGTCCCAATTAGCACCCTATTCCCTATATTATGTATTACTTTGGATGAGGGCCTGTAGGGCTCTGGTCAAAAGTGGTCCACTGTGTATGGAAAAGGTGGACCTTGGTCAGAAGTAGTACACTATATAGGGAATAGAGAGCCATGTGGGATGTAATCAATGTTTTATATAATTATGACAGCAAGATTTATGACATTCCAACCCAGAAACAATAGGAGGGATATCACCCAGGGAGGATGGGTGGGTTTATAACGCAATGTTTAAGTTTGTTCCACCTGAACGAGTCTGATCACAAGTCAGAGATCACTATGATGACACACCAAATGTGTTTGATGGATCGCGGGAAAAGCACAGGAATAGGCTTTTGTTGGTTACAGTCCAAGCTATTTCTTCCAATGGCGTGACTGCTGTCGGCATCCAAAGATTATCCAATTTGAATAAACGCTTGGAGGTAAGGATGACAACAGCGGTGTAGTTTACGGCGATATGGATATCACTTATTATTGATATCTGCATAGCATATTGATGTGAATCACACTGCTGCTCTCTCATTTAGCTATTTGCGCCTTACGGATTGCGGTTGGCTGTTCACAAATCTAAATGTGTATTTGAACCCAATAATGGTTGAATTTAAGACGTTTAAGCTGCCTATCAATCATTGTTTTTGAAATCAGTGGACAACATCATAAACAACAGAGCTAATAAATCCTTAGTTTGGGGGTCATGCACAGGTAAAACAATTTGGCTAGTCTATATTTCCAAGTCCTATTTGTGCAGATCAAGGGGTAAAACATGAATTGGAATGACTGGAATTCTGATAGACTTAGGTTTTTAATGTAAAGGTATAATTTAATCGTAGTTGAAAGTGATGGTTTAGAAGAATCCTACATAACCAACCCATAAAGTAAAATGTAATATCCATTTATGGCCAGCTATGTACACTTTAACATTGATTTGTCCTGCAATAGATGTTGTTCAATTGGTAACTTGTCTTTTTCTAATGCCTCTTAAGGGGAATGTAATCTAAAAGTAACGGAATGTAATCAGATTACGCTACTGAGTTTAGGTAATCCAAAAGTTATGTTACTGATTACAATTTTGGACAGGTAACTTTTAACTGTAACGAATTACATTTAGAAAATAACCTATCCAACCCTGTCTATTTCACGATAAGCTGTTATAGTGTGTTTTGCAACTACAGTAGTTCTATGTGCTCTGTCTTGGAGCTAGCTAGCTGTGTCTTCCTACTTTAGATGAGAAATTTTTACAAACATGACCTTTCCACATTTCCCCACCACCACCTCGCCAGACTCAGATGCGTTCCAGTTGGCACTCTATTCCTATGTAGCTCATTACTTTTGACCAGGGCCAATAGAGTCGACTTTCACACCGACACCTTCAAACTTCCCGTCCGCTTTCTAACCTCATGGCAGAAGCTTCACTTGCTTCCCTGTGACACATAGCTATGGCGTGGCGTTCTTTTCGGGACAAAAGGCTTCTCCTCGGGCCGGGCGATGCTGTATTCCGTTGGGGATCAGATGCTAGTTGGCCCTGATGCGCTGACGGGAACCGAAGAGACAGCGCAGCTCAGCGAAGTTTAGAAAAGCGGGGTCCGCTGAAAACATCCGGAATTTGTGTGTGTGTTTGTGTCAGGGAGACCAGGGAAAACATGTCTCTCGGCACTGATATTTACCCTCCAACCCCCCCGTCACTCCCAGTAACCCCTAATCTCCATGACCCTGTCGTTGTCCCTGCTGCTGCAATATCCTGCCACGCTATGCAGCGGATTCGGAGATAGAAAAGTGAAACCATAGAAGCTTACATAAATGGTCTAGACATAAAGTACTGATAATGACGATTGTCAAGAAAAGCATTTATGTTGAAAGAAACACAGAAACACATTGACGCACATAATTGAAGAAGCAGTTGCAAAAAGCAATCAATGCTCATGCAACATGACATTTCTCTAAATTATGGATGCATGAAAGTCAGCATTGTTGCTCCGACTTCATTGTTTACATTAAACACCAAAAAAAATGTGGTTTAAAGACAGAAAAAGCCCTCTGAACGAAATTAAACCAAAACCCAAAGAAATAAAGAAAGAAGTTCCTGCCCAGTTTGAGGAGTTGCCTGAAACGTGAGAGGAATGGGTGACAGGGGAATAGAGCTTGTAGCGAGGACGACTAGCAACGATTCTGAACTTTGTGTGGTGAGCTTTCTGGCACCCAGTGCTGCAGGATGACTTGTTGTTACTTTTTAACACAATTACCGTGTTGGCACAACATGATTTGTGTACATTTTCAACACATGTTGTGTTAATTCCTACAATTAATGTGTTAAAAGCTGAAAAACACACAACACACCCTAGACGTGTTGGATTATTGACCAATCGTTTACATTGCGGATCTAGAGTCTTCATTGATCTATGCTGCGGCCCCACACCCTGGCCTTCACATCCTGAAATGTGCAGTGACAGCTGACAGCCTGGAGTGAGCCTCAGCCAGCAGGAGAAATATGAAACAAGAAACTGAGGTGTTCATTTGAGGTTAATGCCGAGCGGACATGGCAACATTTTAGCCCTGATTTATAAAAATATCATGTATCTCAGGAACATTTGAAGAAGTTATGCTAGTCAGGCAAATTTGTATTGTAAGCGTTGTCATATTTCCCAGCATGCTCTAATGCAGGTAAATTAAAAACAGATGTCGTTTTTTTAGCACTATCTGTTGGTGTTTTTGCATGTACATGATTGATTAATCTCATGTTATACAAAGATAAATAACATACATTCATCTAAACTAATCCAATCCGTTAGTTTGTTAATTTGCAACCGTTTACTGAAATTGTTTTTCCAGTTGAAACCATCTATGTAACCCTGCTAGTGAACTTGAATGCTGGTTGCAGGGGAATAAAAATCTCAACTAACACTGGATGCATTCCAATAGGAATAACACTTTGCAAGCCAGTATAAATTCAATTGCAGGTAGGGTTACACAAGGTTTGTAACTGAGATTTCCAGAAATAGTCTGGAAATGTTGAATAGTTAATGACATTTTGTAAATGGGAGTGAATAAGTAGTATGTTAGCCTAAGCAGTTTACTTTGGTGCAGTGTGCCGATGATTGTGTCGCTTTATCAGAAGATGATTGTGTCGCTTTATCAGAAGATGATTGTGTCGCTTTATCAGAATATGCTTGTCGCTTTATCAGAAGCATGTGATCATTGACGTCCAAAGCTTTATTTCGTTGAACAACCAACCACACTGCACACTGCACACAACCAACCACATTGCACACTGCCCTGCTCTTCAACCTCAGGAGGCTGAAGAAATTTGGCTTGTCACCAAAATCACTCACAAACTTCTACAGATGCACAATCGAGAGCATCCTGTCGGGCTGTATCACCGCCTGGTACGGCAACTGCTCCGCCCACTACCGTAAGGCTCTCCAGAGGGTAGTGAGGTCTGAACAACGCATCACCGGGGGCAAACTACCTGCCCTCCAGGACACCTACACAACCCGATGTCACAGGAAGACCATAAAGATCATCAAGGACAGCAACCACCCGAGCCACTGCCTGTTCACCCCGCTATAATCCAGAAGGCGAGGTCAGTACAGGTGCATCAAAGCTGGGACCGAGAGACTGAAAAACAGCTTCTATCTCAAGGCCATCAGACTGTTAAACAGCCACCACTAACATTGAGTGGCTGCTGCCAACACACTGACTCAACTCCAGCCACTTTAATAATGGGAATGGGAAATGTAAAATATATCACTAGCCACTTTAAACAATGCTACCTAATATAATATTTACATACCCTACATTATTCATCTCATATGTATACGTATATATTGTACTCTATATCATCTACTGCATCCTTACGTAATACATGTATCACTAGCCACTTTAACTATGCCACTTTGTTTTTCATACTCATCTCATATGTATATACTGCACTCAATACCATCTACTGTATCTTGCCTATGCCGCTCTGTACCATCACTCATTCATACATCTTTATGTACATATTCTTTATCCTCTTACACTTGTGTCTATAAGGTAGTAGTTTTGGAATTGTTAGCTGGACTACTTGTTGGTTATTACTGCATTGTCGGAATCTAGAAGCACAAGCATTTCGCTACACTCGCACTAACATCTGCTAATCATGTGTATGTGACAAATAAAATTTGATTTGATTGGTTTGGTATTGGTTATGTTAAAACGCTACTCTGCACACATGATATGGCGTGTTCCAGGTCATCTATAATGCTTTTCAAAATTATTTTGACCACCAAGTGGAACTAGTTTACGCGGTGTTGATCAAAGCTTTGAGTAATGAACCTATTTTTGACAATATTGTCTGGAAATACTCAACGCTTCAGGACACTCCACTTCCCCATCAATAGGAATAGGCAGGAAATCTAAAATATTTCAAGCAGAATTTCTGGGAATTTTGCAACCTATTTGCAGGCCTGGTGTAGCCCAGAAACTGTAAGTTCCAGGCCACTGTTTAATACTAAAATTAAACCTTTTGAGAAACATATCAATTAAGACTTGAAAAATAACATACACCTAAGAACTCACTTGTTGAAAGCAACCTAACTAAGTTTGAAAAGATTCAACAACTATATCTCTGTCACTAACAATTAAAGTCATGGGTAGTAGCTCTACAATTACACGAGAAAAGGAAAGGCACAGTGGGAAATTATATTGGAGGGGTGGCTTAGTGGGGGTGTGGCTTTAGGGTTGTTATTTTTTGGTCACTCGTGAGTGGAAGTGTTGTACCAGTTTAACTCTATATGCTAGAGGTACACATTAATATTTTATGTTTCCCCATTAAAGTGATTGAGTTAAAAACAACAAATGTTTTGTTTATTTTAAGTAGACATATGGCTGTGTTATAAATTAAGGCATAGTTTCTAAGCGAGGGGTATACTTTACGCTATGAACTGACACTCTCCATTGTTGGAGGATTCAGCTTTTAAATACTTAGCCTCCACTAGTAAAGCACAATGGAAAAGTAATAAATTATAATTTATTACTGTTGCTATTTAGGTGCCTGTAGAGTACTGTACTCATATTTGAGCCAATATTCTATCAGTAGAAAGCCCACTTCAAGCACTGGCCTTAGTTATGTCTTAGTAAAGAGCAGTGATGTTATGTTTGATACCGGAGCTCCGTGGCGTAAGTCGAAATCGCATAGCAGTTTACATTCAAAGCAGCGTGTCGATGCCTGTATCACTTTATCAGAAGCACATGATTAATGACATTTGAAACTTTGCTGATCACCTGATTAGTTTGGTATTGGTTTGTAGAAGGTAAAAAACTATAATTGATGTTGCCAATTATTCGAATGATTACTTTATTGGCAATGTGGACAAACTTAGGCAGGAAATGTCGCCATCAAGTTTATGCATACAAATACATAATGAAATAAAAGCATTGCAAGGTTTGAATTTTGTAAAGTTAGTGTGGGTGAGATGGAACAAGTGTTGTTGTCGATCAAAAATCACAAATCTCCTGGCAATTACAACTTAGATGGAAAGCTACTGAGGATGGTAGCTGACTCTGTACCACTGCTATCTGCCATATCTTTAATCTTAGCCTAGAGGAAAGTATTTGTCCTCAGGCCTGGAGGGAAGCCAAATGAGATCCCTCTACCCAAGAGTGGTAAAGCAGCCTTTACTGGTTTTAACACCATACCAATTAGCTTGCTGCTAGCTCTTATCAAAATGTTAGAAAGAATTGTGTTAGACCAAATACAATGCTATTTCTCTGTAAACAAATTAACAAAAGACATTCAGCATGCTTATAGAGAAGGGCACTCAACATGTACTGCACAGACTGTGGGAGCTGTACTGTTAAATTTCAGTGCAGCCTTTGATATTAGTGACCATAACCTGTTGTTGAAAATAAATGATGTGTTATGGCTTTTCAACCTCTGCCATATCATGGATTCAGAGATATCTGTCTAGTTGAACTCAAAGGGTTTTATTTAACCAAAGGTTCTCTTATGTCAAACATGTAAAGGGTGCTGTACCGCAAGGCAGCTCTCTAGGCCCTCTAGTCTTTTCTATTTTTTTTCCAAAGATCTGCCACTGGGATTAAACAAAGCATATGTGTACATGTATGCTGATGATTCAACCATATATACGCCTCAGCATCCACAGCTAATGACGTCACTGAAACCCTTATCAAAGAGTTGCATTCTGTTTTGGAATGGGTGGCCAGTAATTAACTGGTCCTGAACGTCACTCACACTAAGAGTATTGTATTTGGTACAAATCATTCACTAAGTTCTAGACCTCAGCTGAATCTGGTAATGAGTGGTGGGGCTGTTGAACAAGTTGAAGAGACTAAATTACTGGATGTTTCCTTAGATTGTAAACTGTCATGGTCAAACATATGGATTCAATGGTTGTAAAGATGGGGAGAGGTCTGTCCGTAATAAAGAGATGCTCTGCTTTTTTGACACCACACTCCAAAAAGCAAGTCCTGCAGCCTCAAGTTTTGTCTCATCTTCATTTGTGTCCAGTTGTGTGGTCAAGTGCTGCAAGGAAAGACATATTCAAGCTACTGTTGTCCCAGAACAGAGTGACATGTCTTGCTCTTCATTGTAATCAGAGTGCTGATATAAATACTATGCATGCCTGTTTCTCTTGGCTAAGAGTTGAGGATAGACTGACTGCATCACTTTTTCTTTTTATAATAAACATTCATGTGTTGAAAGTCCCAAATTGTTTGCATAGTCAACTTACACACAGCTCTGACACACACACTTACCCAACCAGACATGACACCAGGGGTATTTTCGCAGTCCCCAAATCCAGAACAAATTCAACAATCGTACAGTATGATATAAAACCATTATTGCGTGGAACTTTGTTCCATATCATATTGCTCAAATAAACAGCAAACCTGGTTTCAAAAAACAGATAAAGTAACACCTCACGGAATAACGCCTCTCCCCTATTTGACCTATATAGTTTGTGTGTATGTTTTGGTATTGATGTGTGTTCCTGTGTGTATTGGTAAGCTGTGTGTGCCTTTTAAAATTATTTTTGGAATTGATGTAGTTCTGTCCTTGATCTGTTCTTGTCTATTACCAATGTAATTAGAGCATTCAGGGATCGATTTGATATACCACGACTGTCAGCCAATCAGCATTCAGGGATCGAACCACCCGGTCTATAATATCAATTAATTAATGTGCATGTACTGTAGAAAGAGAACAAGCTATTCTAAAAATCAACCTGCAACAACTCATGATGGGTAATAATAGTAATGAAGCCCCTTCCATGTATTTTTCACTCTGACAGAGTTAACAGATATTAACTTTACACAGTCTAGTAACAACAACACCATGTAATTACAGTGATTTAAATAACACTTCATTTTATTCACTGCAGGTGGTGTCAATTTCAATCCCAATGCATTCGCCAAGTAACTAAGCCTATCAATAAATGGTTTAGCTCGACCGCTTTAAAATAAATCTTAATCACCAAAGCTAGCTTTGTTAAAATATAAAGTTTGGGAGCAGCTAGGCTACAATAACGAAGCCTGGTTCAACAGCGTTGTCTTTTTTTATCCTGGCGATGTTATGATAATGCTTCTGACCCCAACCTATTTAGAAATATCATTGTTGTTAAAAAGATCAGATATTGTTTTTAGTTTAATTTGATTAAAAACCAAACTTTATTAGAATGTTTCACTACTCTGGCTTTATGCTGACAATGTGCAATGCAATTTAGGAGCTGTCTGCTATTTCTGGAAAAGTGGGAATGTGATCTGTAAGATGGTTCCATAATGTGTTTAACACATATTTAGGAGCAGTATAAGGTTGATTGGTCATCCCCACTTTCTCTGTGCATTAGAACTTTGATCTGCTTCTGTGAAAAGTTTGGACTCATTATGTGCGATGTCCATTGAATGAATGATGTCAGTGTCTGGAAAGCCTGTTTAGAAACATCAAGATGTGGGGCCTCCAGGAGTGGGGCAGTGGTCTAAAGGCAGGTATTCCAAAACTGGGGTACTCAATGCCGTCACGGGTACGCCAAATAAAAATGTGATTCAAATTATTGATTTTCTTTTTACGAACATTTTCAAACAGTCCATTTATATTTTCCAACGGGGCTATACATTTGGGTGAGGTTTTTTTCTCGCCAGAGTAGCCTCATTTCACTGCCAAAAATACAATTAAAGTATCTAGGGTTCAGTGAAATAACAACAAAATGTGAAATACAGGTATCCTAATCAAATAATTAACATCCAATCACATTAACCGTCAATCTCTCTTGGGAAACCTTCACTCTTGCACAGATATTTAGAAATGAAATATGACAATTTGAAAAATAAGCCACAGGGTTTTTTTGAGTGAGAATAAAGACGACTTTCGAGTAGTAATACTACATGTATAAAAGCAACAGATGGCATTAATAAAAAGGAGCTAGAAGCGTCTTATATGGTGATCTACCAAGTGGCTAGGACATGCAAGCCCCATACTATTGTGGAGGACTTAATTCTTCCTGCTGCCACGGGACAATGCTGGTGGAAATGACAAAATCATAATACAGACAATGCCTTCATCAAAAACACTGCATCAGTGACATGGCAGGAGATGTTTTGAATTATTATTTCAATTATTGCACCGCATACAAGCCAGTGAATTATATGCGTGACATCTAGCTAGATGAGTTAAGAGACGTGGCGAGCCTGGCACAGCTCTTGGTATACTATGTCCGTTAGGTTAATGGGGGGTCAATTAAGGAAGACATTCTCTTCTGCAAACCACTGGAAACCAGGACAACATGAGAGGATATTTTTAGTACTGGACAGCTTTGTGACATCAAATGGACTTTGGTGGTCAAGATGTGTTGGTATCTGAACTGATAGAGTGGTAACGCGTGTGCAAGCAGTTGCTCCCGATGCCACTTGGGTAAATTGCAGCATCCACTGAGAGGCGCTTGCTGCCAAGGGAATGCCTGACATCTCTAAATATGTTTTGGACTATACAGTGAAAATAGTTAACTTTGATAAAGCAAGGCCCTTGAACTCTCGTGTATTTTCTGCACTATGCAATGATATGGGCAGTGGCCATGTAACACTTTCACAACATACATAAGTGCGCTGGTTAGCAAGGGGCAAAGTATTGACACATTTTTTTTTTAATTGAGAGACGAATTTAAAGTTTTCTTTACTGACCATCATTTTCACTTGTCTGACTGCTTGCATGATGATGAGTTTCTTACAAGACTGGACTATCTGGGTCATGTTTTTTCCTGCCTGAATGATCTGAATCTAGGATTACAGGGACTCTCCGCAACTATATTCAATGTGCGGGACAAAATTGAGGCTATGATTAAGAAGTTGGACTTCTTCTCTGTCTGCATTAACCAGGACAACACACAGGTCTTTCCATCATTGTATGATTATTTTGTGTGCAAATGAACTCAAGCTTACAGACAATGTCAAATGTGATATAGCGAAGCACCTGAGTGAGCTGGGTGCGCAATTACGCAGGTACTTTCCTGAAACGGACGACACCAGCAACTGTATTCATTATCCCTTTCGTGCCCTGCCTCCAGGCCACTTACCTATATCTGAACAAGAGAGCCTCATCAAAATTACAACAAGCGGTTCTGTGAAAATGTAATTTAATCACAAGCCACTGCCAGATTTCTGGATCGGGCTGCACTCAGAGTTTCTTGCCTTGGCAAATCGTGCTGAGACACTGATGCCCTTTGCAAACACGTACCTATGTAGATTGGATTCTCGGCCCTCACTAGCATGAAAACTAAATACAGGCACAGACTGTGTGGAAAATGATTTAAGACTAAGACTCTCTCCAATACAACCCAACATTGCAGAGTTAAGTACATCCTTTCAGCCATACTCTTCTCATTAATCTGTGGTGAGTTATTCACCATTTTTGAAGAACAAATAAGTTTTATATGTAAGATGGCTAAATAAAGAGCAAAATGATTGATTACTATTATATTGTTATTTGTTCCCTGGTCCTATAAGATCTCTTTGTCACTTCCCACAAGCCAGGTTGTGACAAAAACTCACACTCCTTATGTTTAATAAATGTATTGTATAGTGTGTGTGTGACAAGCTTACAATGAAGGCAAAAAACAACATTTGAGAGCATGCTGACTCTGGTGCTAGACAGGGTACGCAGCTGGAGGTCGAATGTTTGAAGGGGAAGGGGAATATAAATTGTTTGGGAACCACTGGTCTAAGCCACTGCATCGCAGTGCTATCTGTGTCATTAGAGATCCTGGTTCGAAGCCATGCTCTGTCACAGCCGGCCGCAACCGGGAGACCCATGGGATGGAGCACAATTGGCCCAGGCACATTGTTGCGGCTGGCTTTCGGGTTAAGTGGGCATTGTGTCAAGAAGCAGTGCGGCTTGGCTTTCCTGGGTTGTGTTTGGGAGGAAGCACGGCTCTTGACCCTCACCCCTCCTGAGTCCGTATGGGAGTTGCAGCGATGAGACGAGACTGTAACTACCAATTCGATAGCATGAAAAAGAGGGTAAATTTTTATTTGTTTTTAATGTATCATTTTGCGTCTTCCATTTTCCTCTTTTGGACGTAAAGATCCCTGTCTGTAGTGCTGAGGCTATTGATAAACTCTCTTCATGTGGCAAATTTGCTCCAGGCCCTATCAACGGTGAAGGTAGGCTAATCTTATTTAATGTTTTGCTCTGGCATGGCCATTTTGAAATGTGAATGCATTATATGATAATATTTCCATGTTGAAGCCAAATATTAGGAATCTTTTTACTGGAAAAAACTGGATAGGCCTACATGTGTATCATAACTAGTCATATTATAACCTACTTTTGAATAATTAACAATAGCAATCTGCAAATGATAGGATGAACATCCATGCCCTCCTGTGTGATTGGGCTTGATGACAATACAATATAAAATACCTTAAATACACATCTTGAAGCAATCGCATATTTAGCGATGGAGCAAATTCTGATTGGCCAGTATTGGGTCAAGCCTCTAAAATCCTACAACTTATATATTCATCAACACCCAGCCCTTTCACCAAACCATCAGCTAAAGCACCCGTAATTATACTTTTTACTCCATACATTTTCCCTGACAACCAAAAGTACTAATAACATAATGAATACTTAGCAGGACAATAAAATTGTCTTTTCACTTATCAAAAGAACCGCCTTGGTCATTCCTACAGCCTCTGATCTGGGGAACTCACTAAACACATGCTGAGTTTGTAAATGATGCCTGTGTGTTGGAACATGCCCCTGGCTATCTGTAAATCAAAATAAAACAAGAAAATGATGCTGTCTGGTTTTCTTAAGACAACGAAATTGAAATGATTTATAATTTTACTTTTGATACTTAAGAATATTTAAAACCAAATACTTTTAGACTTTTACTGAAGTCGTATTTTAGTCATTTACTATCATGGTATGTTTAATTTTTCTCAGGTAGGACAATTGGGAACTTTTTCCACCACTGTGTCTGCGTGCGTGTGCCGAGACTGAATGAAAAGCCTACCACCACAAGTGGTCTAGCTGTGTTTCTTCAAAGAATGGAACATGTGATTTAAAGATAAAGAACATCCAGACAAAACAGACACAAAACAATACTCTCCCTGTCAGCTTGATAAAAATATACTTTGGCACCTGTTTTTCCAACATATTTAATGATGAACCATGAGTGTGTGTGTGTGTGTGCTATTTCTATGGTGTTTAGGGTAAGGTTATAATTACTGTTAGGGTTATGATTAGGATTAGGAGCTATGGTTAGTTTTAGGTTTAAGAGCTAGGTTTAGGGTTAAGGTTAGGTTTTGGGGTTAAGGTTAGGGTTATGGTTAAGATTAGGGTAAGGATTCGGATTAGGGTTAGGGGTTATCCTCTCCTACCAAACAACTGACTGACTATTGCTCCGAGTCTGGAAGGTTTTAAGAACAGTCACTTTCAATTATTTCTGAAATAGAGATGTTTCTCAACCAGATAGGCATTCAGAGGAGTTTTGTGAATTACCCAGTCTGAGATGCTGACATACCCTGTCTTGTCTGCTCTTTGGGTGTTTATCTTTAGGATATTTGGCTAAAAGACAAACACTCTAGTGTTTGTAATCCCCATAGGCCTCTGTTCAAAGTGGACTACATAGGAAAAAAGGTGTCATTTGGGATACAGTCTAGGTTTATAGCAGGTTTCAGGTTTCTATAGCTTTTGCACTTTCAACCAGGGGCTCAGTACTGTGTACCTATGAGTTTAAGGTAATGTGACATTTCTAGGACTTCTGTACCTTCCTATTATGACATTCTTCTCCAGAAGAAAGGAATATATTCCTTAGAGTCAAATCACGCCCTAGTCAAAAGTAGTGCACTACATGGGGAATAAAGTGCCATTTGAGACGTTAGATAATGCTCTCATGATTTTTTACTAAATGTAAATATAGAATCTTTACTATTCTTAGAGGGAGGGGGTGGGAGCAAGGAGGTTTCTACACTGTGACACGTTTATAACTTAAACATCAGTGTTTAAAACTTAAACATTAGGCCTCTATATCTGTCAATATGTTGTCTCATCTTAAACACAGGCTTTTAGAATGTGAGATTAAATATGAGAATCAGCCTTTTCCAGTCAGTTTCTGTCAGGATTTGGCCAGGGTTGTTCCGGTTTTTGGTCACTAGATGCCCCCATTGTGCTTTTTGACCTTTTGTTTTCCCTTGCACCCCATTATTAGTTGCACCTGTGCCTCGTTTCCCTTGATTGTATTTAAACCCTTAGTTTTCCTCAGTTATTTGCTCTGTGTTTGTATGTTAGCACCCAGCCCTAGTATTCTGTGTACTCTTGTTGGTCCCGGTGGACTCTCTTGTGGAATTCTGTTTTTTGTTCTTGTTTATTTATTTTTGAGTATCTTTTGAGGCTTTGTAAGCTGCAACCCTTGTCGTTCCCCACCGACCGGTCTAAGATCGCATATATCATCACCATGCTGTCGGAAAAAGCCCTGGCCTGGGCTACTGCTGTGTGGGATGCCCATAGTTCCTGCTGTGCCAGCTACTCTGCCTTTGCTGAGGAATTCAAACGAGTGTTTCAAGGCCCAAGCAGTGGTCCTGACTCAGCCAAACAGCTCCTGACTCTCCACCAAGGTCGGCGCAGCGTGACGGACTATGCCATCCAGTTCCGCACGGTGGCAGCAGCGAGTGGCTGGAACAACGAGGCGCTCACGGTGTGCTTTCTGAAAGGCCTTTCCGACACTATCCAAGATGAACTGGCCACTCGGGAACCACCGGACAATCTCGAGTCCCTGATCAAGTTGGCCTCACGCATTGACCAGCGTCTGAGAGAGAGAGAACTCAACCGTAGACCTCTAGCCCCTATCAGTCCCAGCTCCGAGTCCCCACCTTTATCCTCGCTGGCTCCACCGTACAGACCGGGGGGAACTGTAACGGGAAACAACCTCCTCCCATCCGTCCAACTCCCATCTGCTCATTCCAGTCACCCTTTCCTGGGACAACCACAAGCTTCACCTTCAAGCCTTGGTAGACTCTGGAGCCGCAGGTAACTTCATGGATGGTGTCTGGGCGAAGGAGAATGGCGTTCCCTCTGAACCTCTAAGTGACCCCATGAGGGTTACTACATTGGATGGAAGCCCTTTGGGATCTGGACTTGTCACTCATGTCACTACCTCCTTGCGACTTTCAGTTTCACAACACCAGGAATTGATGGAACTTTCATTTGATCTCATGTTCCGAGTTCCCTCTCGTCCTTGGATACCCCTGGCTTCACAGCCATAACCCTCACATCGACTGGTCTGTGGGCACTATCAAGCAGTGGGGTCCTACGTGCCAAGCTACTTGTATTTTCCCGAATTCCCCGAGTTCTACTCCCGAGTCTTTAGAATCCATCGACCTGACCCGAGTTCCCGAGTGTTACCATGACCTCAAACTGGTATTTAGCAAACAGAGGGCCACCATGCTACCACCCCATAGACCTTATGATTGCCCCATCGAACTGTTTCCGGGCACTTGCCCACCCAGGGGTCGGATCTTTTCCCTATCTCCACCCGAACGAGCTGCTATGGATACCTACATCAAGGACGCTCTGGAAGCAGGCCTCATGCGTCCATCCACCTCCCCGGCGGGAGCAGGGTTTTTCTTAGTGGCCAAGAAAGACGGTGGATTACGTCCTTGCATCGACTACCGGGGACTCAATGCCATAACCGTCCGTAACCGTTACCCGCTACCCCTTATGGCCACAGCCTTCGAGCTGCTCCAGGAAGCAGTTGTTTTCACTAAGCTTGACCTGCGGAACGCATACCATCTTGTGCGGATCAGACCTGGTGACGAGTGGAAGACCGCTTTCTACACGCCTACTGGTCACTATGAATACTTGGTGATGCCCTTCGGCCTGACCAACGCCCCAGCGGTGTTCCAAGCGCTCATAAACGATGTGCTTAGGGATATGCTTAACATATTTGTGTTCGTTTACTTGGATGACATCCTCATCTTTTCGAGCTCTCTTCAAGAACACACAAAGCATGTCAGACAAGTACTCAAACGCTTCCTAGACAGCCATCTGTACGTCAAGCCGGAAAAATGTGAATTCCATTCATCCCGAGTACAATTCCTGGGATTTGTAGTGGAACCCGGTCGAGTCCAAATGGACCCCAGGAAGGTAGGGGCGGTAGCGGATTGGCACACCCCCAAATCCGTTAAGGAAGTTCAGCGTTTCCTGGGCTTCACAAACTTTTACCGCAAGTTCATCAAGAACTTCAGCTTGGTGGCAGCCCCTCTCTCAGCTTTAACCAAGGGTGGCAATGCAAGGTTTTTGTGGGGAAGAGAAGCTGAGACAGTCTTCCAAGGACTCAAGCAGCGCGTCCTCTCTGCTCCCATCCTGATACTACCGACTACGGATGAACCGTTTGTGGTGGAGGTAGACGCCTCAGAGGTTGGTGTTGGAGCTGTCCTGTCTCAGAGGGGTGAAGACAAGAAGCTTCATCCGTGCGCTTTCTTCTCACACCGGCTTACCCCGGCTGAGAGGAACTACGATGTGGGGGATCGTGAACTCCTAGCGGTTAAGATGGCATTGAAGGAATGGAGACACTGGCTCGAGGGGGCTTCTCACCCGTTTCAAGTGCTTACGGACCACAAAAATCTGGAGTATATCCAGCAGGCGAAGCAGTTGAACTCTAGACAAGCTAGATGGTCTCTTTTCTTCAATCGATTCCAGTTTATCCTCACCTATCGGCCCGGGTCGAAGATTCTCAAACCGGATGCCCTGTCCCGAGTCTACGCTCCTGCCATTCGAGATGACACGGACATGCCTGTCCTTCCTGCTGCTAAGATCGTGGCTCCGATCTCGTGGCAAGTTGAGGATACCGTGAGATGAGCTCAAGCTATTGAACCGGACCCGAAAGGAGGTCCTGCCAATTGGTTGTTTGTCCCCAAGGCAGTGAGGACTCAGGTCCTTCTGTGGGGGCACTCCTCTCGCCTCACCTGTCACCCGGGCGTAGGTCGCACCTTGGAGTTCATCCAGCGTAAGTTCTGGTGGCCTACCATAAGAGAAGACGTTGCCACTTTCGTCAATGCCTGCCCCGTGTGCTGCCAGGGCAAATCTTCTCACCTCCGCCCTCAAGGACTCCTTCACCCTTTACCTGTTCCCCACAGACCCTGGTCCCATATCTCGTTGGACTTTATTACTGGCCTTCCTCCATCCCATGGCAATACTACTATCCTAGTCATAATCGACAGGTTTTCAAAAGGCGGCCAGGTTCGTCCCTCTGACTAAGTTACCTTCTGCCAAGGAAACGGCTGAGTTGGTAATTAATCATGTGTTCCGAGTCTTCGGCATTCCTCAAGATATGGTTTCTGACAGAGGTCCCCAGTTCGCCTCAAGGTTTTGGAAGGCCTTCTGCCAACTCATGGGGGCTTCTGCCAGTCTATCTTCAGGGTACCATCCGGAGTCCAACGGCCAAACAGAGAGGATGAATCAAGAGCTGGAAACCACCCTCCGATGTATGACTCGTAACAACCCGTCCAGATGGTCGTCCTTCATTGTTTGGGCCGAATACGCGCACAACACCTTGCGCTCCTCCTCCACTGGTATGTCCCCGCACGAGTGTCAGTTTGGCTATGCCCCTCCATTGTTCCCGGACCAGGAGGCAGAAGTCAGAGTGCCTTCAGCCTTGAAGTTCGTCAGACGCTGTCGGCTTATGTGGAGGAAGACCCGTCTTAATCTTATGCGTTCCTCACAGAGGTACCAACAACAAGCCAACAGACGTCGCCGTCCCGGGCCTACCCTGTGCCCCGGCCAGAGAGTCTGGCTCTCCACAAGAGACTTACCACTACGGGTGGAGTCTCGCAAGCTGTCCCAAAAATACATCGGTCCCTTTAAGGTTGCCAGGAGAGTTAACCCAGTTTCTTATCGCCTACACTTACCCAGATCCCTTAAGATTAATCCCACGTTTCACATTTCCTTATTAAAACCTGTTGTTTTTTCTCCCCTTGTCCCGGCAGACAGACCTCCCCCTCCGCCTCGTGTCATTGGAGGCCAGCCGGCTTATACCATCCATCGGATACTGGATTCCCGCCGGGTGCAGAGGTCCTGGCAGTATCTGGTGGACTGGGAAGGCTACGGTCCCGAGGAGCGCTCCTGGGTTCCTGCCAAAGACATACTGGACCCTGACCTCATTCGTCAGTTCAGGGCCCTCCACCCCGAGAGAGCTGGTAGGAACGTCAGGAGCCGTTCCTAGGGGGATTCTGTCAGGATTTGGCCAGGGTTGTTCCGGTTTTGGTCACTAGATGCCCCCATTGTGCTTTTTGACCTTTTGTTTTCCCTTGATCCCCATTATTATTTGCACCTGTGCCTCGTTTCCCCTGATTGTATTTAAACCCTTAGTTTTCCTCAGTTATTTGCTCTGTGTTTGTATGTTAGCACCCAGCCCTAGTATTCTGTGTACTCTTGTTGATCCCGGTGGACTCTCTTGTGGAATTCTGTTTTTTGTTCTTGTTTATTTATTTTTGAGTATCTTTTGAGGCTTTTTATGCTTTACCTACCACCTTGTGGATTTACCTTTTTGTCTTGGAGGATTACCTTTGTTCTTGTGGAATTCCTTTTGAGGTTGTGGAGTTACATGTTTTCCTGAAGGACTTCACTTTTTTACTTCATTAAATACACTGTCTCAAGTACTGCTGTGTCTGCCTCATCTTCTGGGTTCTGCCGACTATTCGTGGCTCAGTTGGTTAAGTGACTGTTTCTCACTCCGGAGTCCCGGGTTCGTAACTGGGTCCTGACAGTTTCCAACCAGGAGACAACCTGTATCTCCAAAGTGTTATGATTTTCAACACTAGTGCTTACTTTCCTATTGTCATGTTTGGAGTGATTTAGCCATTAGAATTGATGCGACTTTCCATGACTTTTATTCAGATCAGTGTTAGGAATGTCTGTCACCTTACCTACATTTTAGCACAACTGAACAGGACATTTGGTTGAAAAAAATATTTTCAATCGTGTGGCGTTTTTATGTGACTGTGTTGAGTTTTCCATTAAAAAGGGCATCGGGAGGGGCCTCATTATTATATTGCCCAGCATGCTTTGTTGCAGGTAGAATTTAGTTTGTTTTAATATATGTATCCTCATGCACATTAACTACTTGATCTTATACTGTACAAAGATACATTCATTTTTTCTAAACTAATCCAATCTGTAAGGGTTGTTCCAATAAATATGCTTTAGGCAGTCTTGTTTGTTTAATCTTACACCATAGCAGTCATTCTGATTGCAGGTTGTGAGTGATCCTATGTCCCAATTGTTGGTTAGACTCCCTCTGGATTCTAACAATAATTACTAATGGCTTGGCAAACCAGTGTATTGTGTCTTCCAGGTCTAACATGATCTAAGACTTTCTGAGTATAACAAGTCCATAACTAAATTCCTTATGGAATGTATAATATACGTGTGGTCATAAACAGGTTACATGTATTAGAAACATCAACTTTTTTGTGATTTTTTTTTGTAGAATTTTACCCCTTTTTTCTCCCCAATTTCATGGTATCCATGAAATTGGGGAGTAGCTACTATCTTGTCTCATCGCTACAACTCCCGTATCTTGTCTCATACGCTCCCAACCAACTAACCAGCGTGCATCCAACCCAGCCGCACCAATGTGTCAGAGCGTACACCGTGCAACCGTGCAACCTTGGCTAGCGCGCTCACATTCACTCTAAAGGCATGTGGGGAAATATGCAAATATGGCATTATACACCCCAGTCTATCGCTCACATTCACTGTCCAGTCTCTAGATAACAAGGTGGACGGAATTAGGGTTGCAAGGGTTGCCTTCCAGTTAGACATCAGAGATTGTAACATTCTCTATTTCATGAAAACATGGCTCTCTCGGGATATGTTGTCAGAGTACAGAGTGTTGTCGGTACAGCCACTGGGTGTCTTCATGCGTTGTGCCGACAGAAATAAACATCTCTCTGGGAAGAAGAAGGGCGGAGGTGTATGCTTCATGATTAATGACTCATGGTGTAATCATGACAATCATAACAAGTCCTTGTGTATATATCTCGAAGAGATACCACGACGGCCCTCAAGGAACTTTGCGGGACTCTATGTAAGCTGGAAAATAAATATTCTGAGTCTTGATTTATTGTTTCTGGGATTTTAACAAAGCTAATTTGAGAACAAGGCTACTGGACCATTGCTACTCTAACCTTCGCGATGCATACAAGGCCCTCCCCTGCCCTCCCTTCGGCAAATTGGACCAAGACTCCATTTAGCTCCGGTCGTCCTATAGGCAGAAACTCAAACAGGATGTACCCGACAAGACCATTCAACACTGGTCTGACCAATCGGAATCCAAGCTTCAAGATTGTTTTGATCACGCGGACTGGGAAATGTTCTGGGAAGCCTCAGAGAATAACATTGATTTATACGCTGACTCGGTGAGTGAGTTTATAAGGAAATGTATTGGAGATGTTGCACCCACTGTGACTATTAAAACCTACCCTAACCATAAACCGTGGATAGATGGAGGCCTTCGCGCAAAACTGAAAGTGCTAACCACCGCATTCAACCATGGAAAGATGACTTGGAATATGGCTCAATATAAACAAGTCAATCAAACAAGTGAAATGTCAGAATAGTGAAGTCGCAATTCAATAACTTAGACACGAGGCGTACGTGGCAGGTTCTAAAGGCAACTATGAACTACAAAAGGAAAACCAGCCACATCACAGACACCGACGTCTTGCTTCCAGACAAACTAAACACCTTCTTTTCCCACTTTGAGGATAAATGAAGTGCCTCCAACACAGCCCGCTACCAAGGACTACGGGCCACCCGTCTCTTTCTCCGTGGCTGACATGAGTAAGACATTTAAACGTGTTAACCCTCGCAAGGCTGCCGGCCCAGACGGCATACCTAGCCACGTCCTCAGAGAATGCGCAGACGAGCTGGCTGGTGTGTCTACTGACATATTCAATCGCTCCCTATCTCAGTCTCTCTATGTACTTCACAGACCGTTAAGATGGATGACCACTTTCTTCTCATAAAGCTGAATGACTAAAAGTGGTTTGATTCTAGTTATTTTTTAGCACATCGTTCCTGTTTTGGTTAGTCAAAACAAACTAAAAGTGGCACCAAAATAGTACCATACTGGTAGGTCATATTGCTATTTCCATAGAAAAGCCATATCATCTAAACAATTGGGGTTGATCTAAACCTAATACATACATTTGTTGATATAACAGTATATGTAATGTAGACCAAGTATGTCAGTAGTTTTATAAGAGTGTGACTATACACCAGCCCTGTGCTGAGAGTATGCTAGACTGAGCTTCGTGCCCGAATGCAAGGTGAAGTGCACGTGAAGACGAGTGAATCAACAATTGACAGAACATTTGTTGCATCTTTAATTATGGCCTAAGTAGCTCCTCAAGGACCTGACCCACAGGGATGGGTCCACAGGGATGCTGGCCTATTTTGAATCCAATGCTTCCAAAGTTTTGTAAAGTTGGCTGGATGTCCATTGAGTGGTGGAACATTTTTGATACTCACAGGAAACTTTTGAGCATGAAAAACCCAGCATAATTGCAGTTCTTGACTCAAACCAGTGCTCCCTAGCACCTACTACCATACCCCATTCAAAGGCACTTAAATCTTTTTTCTTGCCCGTTCATCCTCTGAATGGCACACCTACACAATCCATGTCTCAATTTTCTCAAGGCTTTAAAATATATGTTTTAACCTGTCTCCTCCCCTTCATCTACACTGATTGAAGTGGATATAACAATAAGGGATCATAGCTTTTACCTGAATTCACCTGAACAGGCTATGTCTTGAAAAGAGTAGGGGTTCCTAATGTTTTGTACACTCAGAGTATATGTTTCTTTAGGTGGTTGAGAGTGGCCTTCCTGCTCAAAGGGGCTCTGTGTACGTACATGTGTGTGTTGGTTTTTTGAGAGTTTGTGAAGGGGCTGAGGAGGCCTAAGGTAATGTAAAACATCCTCCCTTTCTCGCTCTGTGTTTCGGGGCTGTGAATAGCTTTGTCTCGCGTTCTGCTACAGACAACTCTTCCTCCTCCTCTCCTCTCCTCTCCTCTCTTCACCTTCTCCTTCTCCTTCTCTTCTCCTTCCAGCTCTCTTTGGCAGGGCTATGCATAGCGTTTCTCCTCCTGCCCTTCTCCCTGTCTCCATCTCTGTGGATAGATGTGTGGCTAGGTCTGCCTCGCAGGTACACATTCTGCTCCTCGCTACCTCCAGTGAGATCAACAGCTGTGTCAGAGTTGATGATCCACAGCAAATATGCTGCTGTCTGCCTGTATTACCGCTAGTGGCATGGGCAGGAGCACACACACACGCAGACACACACACAAACCAGGCCTTCACAAGACATCTAGTCAGGCCTACCCCACCACGCTACCTGTGAGGACCAGGCACACAGCTAGAGGGGGAGCGGAATTTGTGTGTGTGTGGTGTGTGTGTGTGGTGTGCCCATCTCAGCCTGTCACCCCCATAAAGAGACAAGGCTTTTTCAGCTTTTGTAGACACTACTACGGTACGCGTGTTAGAGTTATCTCTGCAAAGAAGACATCCTCCTTCATCAGAAATGAACACAGAAGTACATGTCCTTGAGACTATGGAAATGGGAGGGGGGAATGACGCATCTCTCTCTCCTCTTTTCTTCCTCCGTTCCCCCTCGCCCTCTCTCTCTTTCTCTCCCTCTGTCTGTCTCTTATTTATTTTCCTTTGGTTCTCTCTTCCGTTAGGTCAGTGTAATCTTTGTCTCCTCTCCACAGTTTTGGCTCATGTTTCAGTGTCTTTTCATTGCAACTTGAAAACGGACAGCACACAAAAGGTCGTTGTGATGAACCACTACCCCAGGTCTCTCTCTACCTCTCTTTCCCTCTCTCCACAAGAACCCAATGTGTGAGGATCATGATAATGCTAGCTACATTCATTGTCTTCTGTTCATCACCAACTGTTACTCAGACATGTTTCTCATAAAGGTTGTGGCATGTGGAAAGACATATACATGACAATCAGGTAGTTCTCAGGTATGTTGTGACAGTGGAAAAATAGACATATGTGGTCGTTAAGAGCATGGATGAAATCTTTCACTCTTACCGAGACATACCATACACTGTGAAGGTGTTTCTGTGAATTTGACCATAGCTTACAGGTCGCTCGGTAGCAAGAAAAATATGCTGTATTGCATATTACAGTACACCTACTGTACTATAAAAAGGGTATCAACGCAAATACTGTGTAATGACACAGTACAATACCATGACATTTACTGCGCTGTTCTGTAAAAAAAGTAAATGCTACCATAATCAGAATGAATGAATAAATGAAATAATGGATTAATCAAATTCATTAAGTATGTCACAGTATTTTACTGTAATTATAAGGGATTGGTGCAAGCAGATTGGCTGCTAGGTAAAGTGTTTGCACATTAATTATTATTTGGTGTTTGTATTAATTGCACTTCTAGAGGCCTTAACAAATGCTTCCAAACTGGTAGCAACTACAGGGCAAAACAGACCAGGAATACTCAACCATTTAATGTTAAGTGTACAAAACATTTGTAGCACTTTCCTATTATTGAGTTGCACCCCCTTTGCAATGCAAAAGGGAGTGCAACTCAATATTAGGAAGTGTTCCTAATGTTTTCTACCCTCAGTGTATAATCCATGCACTCATGCTTTCACTCCATTGTGGGAAAATGTTGTGGGTGGGGAAACAATTGCTGTATTCCAAATGGTACTGTAATCCAAACTCATAGAAGACAGTACCATACTGTATCTTTGGAGTGCCAAAAACATTTTGACTACTAGTAGGTGCATGGAATTGTTTTAATTTTTTGGGGGAGTGAGAAATGTGAGAGGCTATACAGGTATTTGTTGCCCATGAATGCTTTACCAAAATGACTGTATAAATCACAGTTTTCCATTTAAATGTAATTCTCATAAAACAGACACTGCCGCACTGCCTGGGTCCATGCCCTGTGTGTGCAGAGGCTTCCTGCCAATAGGGGGCACAGGGACACATGCCCTCTCAGATCTGTCCAGTATTTTTGGAGGTTCTCTGCATTACTACTCACCAAGTAATTTTATGAAGTTGGCTTTAGCAAGCCCAGATTAGTGTCCAATCTCCCAACCTCAGATCTAGCTACCAGGTAGCCATTTCATGAGGTTACAAGTGGTCTGCGTTTGTGAGGCTGGTTGGACATACTGCCAAAATCTCTTAAATCCTGTCAGAGCCTTGGTCAAAAGTAGTGCACTATATAGGGAATAGGGTGCCATTTGTGACACAATCGGATTGATGCTGAAACACGAATCTCTGTCGTATAGACATTGTTCTAGTGTGAACACCTTCCTTTCCCATGTGGGAGAGAGGACTGCCTTTGGAGACATTGGCTCTGCTTACAGAACGCCATTGTACATGTTCTCAAATGTACTCAGTTAAATACACATTCACATGCACAGGCAGGAACACACGTGCATGCACACAAACAAGCCAGCAAAATCACACATGCCCTCCTCATCTCTGCATGTTTTCCCTTCCACTGTCTATCCATCTCCATCTTTCCATAGCAAATAAACACTGCCTCATGCATCAAGCCTGTTTGATGAGAAATTGATACAGTACTAACTCATTTGCCCCTCACAGTCTCTCACCCACTCTGCCCTAGGCTAAGGCACGCATACAGGAAGGGCTTGTGTGTGTGAGAGTTTGTGTGTGTTTGTGTGGCAGATCAACGGTTTAATCGCAGACCACTTGACCCTGACGGGTGGACGGAGGGTGGCTGGTGCAGTCATCCGGTCCTGGTGTTAATAGTCTATGAGAGAGTGTGAGGTTGTGAAGAAGCACTATATGTCTGTCACACACATGCACACACACACACACTTCTAAACCTGTTAGTGTCATCTCCCAATCTGCCGTACTGCTTTGATGCCTAGCCCTACCACGACTAATGACAATGGACATCAGGGTGGATAGGAAGCCGTCACTGCTTTGTTTCTGATCATGTGACCATACACATGATTTGTGTGTGTGTGTGTGTGTGTGTGTGTGTGTGTGTGTGTGTGTGTGTGTGTGTGTGTGTGTGTGTGTGTGTGTGTGTGTGTGTGTGTGTGTGTGTGTGTGTGTGTGTGTGTGTGTGTGTGTGTGTGTGTGTGTGTGCGTGCGTGTGTGTGTGTGTATCATGTACCCAATTAAATGAAAAGGGTTTCAGGAATCATCTTATCAAAACCAGTGCTTTAGCAGATATCAGATGTGCCTTATTGAATTTGCTAGATGGATGGATTGCAGAGGAAATCTCATAAAGCCTTTAGAATAAAAGCAAAGTCTTCTTCTATTAGCAGAATAGTGTATGAATTCCCTATAGAACCAGGGCACCAGGGAGAGGAGAAGAGTTCCCAGAATGGCAGCTAATGCTTACTAATGCAGAAATAGCCCTGAAAAGAGAGAAGCTTTCTGTAGTATCCTGCCTTTTCCCTTCCTTTCAGTTGAGGTGGAGGGGATGGCGGGAGGGAGAGAGAGCGAGTGATTGAATTAATTATGTTTTATCACCTTTTAGCTGATTGAAGCCCACCTTAGTCCCTACAGACAGCTTGTGTTTGTGTCTTCTCAGGCGCCAAATGGATTCTGCTAGCCGTCACCGTAGCAGCAGTTGCCATCTCGGTTGTCAGGGACATGGACTAGACTGGGGAGCCTGAGTGGTGAGTCATTCGGTTGGAAGCTTTGTTCTTTTACATTGTGTATTAATCAACCTCTCTCTCTTTAATGTAATGTAATAGTATAAGGGTCTTTCATCAAACACAAAATGCCTATTTTTGATGTACTGTCTTTTTTACATTTAGTTTCCCTTATTTTATGTCAAGGATTCCATCAGCTAAATCTTGTCAGACTACCATTATAGGCAAACAAAATGTATAACATCTAAACAATGAAAACAATAGCTATTTAGTAAGAGCCAGTGATGAAAACCATATAGCATGACAGAGAGATAGGCCATGATTGAGATTGAGGAGGCATCCCAAAAGAGCACCCTATTCTTAATACAGTGCACTACTTTCGACCAGAACACACCCACACACACACACACACACACCTCTGTTTAAAGTAGTGAACTATATGTCTTTTGAGACACTGCGGGAGTGTTCTATCAAGCCCATCACTCTCATCTCCCACATATCAGTTGTTCTCTGCTGTGGTGCTGTGATAAACACGCATCGAAATGCGGAAGCATTCAGATGTCAATGGGATCAATTGGGTGATGGATCAGGCCTGGGAATAATTTACACGGGGCTTCACAATCACCGTCAAGTAGTTAAACAGGAAGGGAATTGATTTCCAAGGAGACTGCTTTCAAACTGTTAACACCAGAGACAGATAGATTGAGAGTGATAGAGAGTGTAACATAGTTATAGATAAGAGTATACCAAGAGAGAAAGTGAATGGAGAGAGATACAGAAAGTAAATTGACAGAGAGAAAGAGACATAAGAGAACTATGTAGGGAATGAGGTGGCATTTTGGAGACAGACCATGACATATCACAGATCTTACACAAAATCATTTTACCTTATGTCTCGGTTTGACAAACAGATTCCTGTTCTCAAATGTATACAGAAAGAGCAATTGAGAACTGGCATCCTACTGCTATGGGACATTTCATACAATTTCAAATTTAGCTTTCTCCTCCCACGACTTAGACCCCCACCAAGCTACCTTCCCAGCGGACATTTAATATGCCAAGTATGTTTCAGGACAAAATACCAAAGTCAAGAGAAGGCACACATCTTTTATGCCTTGGGACACTAACATTGTGTAGACTAGACCTGTGTTCAAACACATGACAATGTCTTATGCTCTCTTCCAATGAGCCTTCACCCAATTTGTTGGATGGCCCTTACAGCATGGCTCATACTAGGTTTGAGTTTGCTTTAAAACAGATCACAGGGAGGGGGGCAGGCTTGCAAGGAATAACAATGCATCATGACAGAGGCACTTCCCTACCACAGTGTATGGAAAAACAAGCAGAGCCTTGATTGTTTCACAAACTCTCTACTCCCTTAATGACTGAACCCCCTGCATGGCCTGGCCATCGACAGTTTATTCCTTGTGCAGATAAACACTTCTATAAATAAGATAGGACAAAGTGAATCACCTCTCTGTTTAAGGCAATCGTTCAGGACACATCACCTCTTCCATACACAGCCAGAATGTTTATTTAATTTCATCTGGGTGTTGGTGGGTCTGTGTGTGTATTGGACCAGTTGGGGAATGGTTGGAGAGGGGCAGAGACTTTGTCCCAAATGGCACCCTATTCCCTATAGTGCTTTGGTCAAAAATACTACACTACATAGGGAATAGGGTACAATTTCTGAGGCAGACATATAGAACCCAGAGCAGCGTGTGGTGTTTGCTATTTTCCAGGGATCCAGATGGCCATCACCTCATGTTGATTTTGGAGCGCTGCTCCTGCCAAGCCTGCCAAGCCTCTCCTCCCCACAGCGGCGACGAGAGGCGAGAAGAACCAAGATGTTAAACACGACCCCCCCAGCTCTTCGCCTTGTTCCTAGCCTCCATGGCAAAACAGGGATTGTGATTGTATGCTGGCTACACTGAGAATTGAGAGCCAGGATGGATTTGGAGGCTGATCCGAGGGAGAGAAGGAGGGAGCGAGAGATATAGAAAGAGGTTGGATTTGAGGTTAAGCCGGAGGGAGAGAAAGAGCGAGAGAAATAGAGGGATGCTGGCGAAGAAGAAGAGCAGAACAAACTAAACAAAATCTCAGCAGCTCCCCCTCAAGCTGTGTTCTGTGAGATGATTTCTGCCGTCTGTCTCTTTTCCAACCAACACCAAACTTCTGTGTTTGCTACCTTTACCTCCCCCACCTGCCATGATGGGATCATTTGTTGCACCACCATTGTGACCAAGCTTTATAATTATGACTGTTGACTGCTGCTCTGCTCTTAGCCCACTCGTGGTGTCCTCCTAACCTTAAAGGTCAACTGAACGCATGAACAAACTTCTCTGGTTGATGTCGATATTAGTCAGAAACATTCCAATGCCAAAATGTACAATTTTTTTTAAGTAGGATCATTTTGGTCATATAGTCAGTATATTCCAAAACTGTTTTTTTGAGTAACTGAGTTAGTCAGGACTTATATTGGATTGGGTTTTCATTTATATCATGCCAACCTTCCCACTAACATGGAAGAATCACCTTGGGAGAATTGTCATGCATGGAGAAACAGCTGTGCTGATTGCGCTCTATCCAATCGCATGGCCAGTGAGTCAGACCGAACTTGTTAACATACAACATGTCGCCAATGTTATGTTGAAAGAATACTTGCCCCTCTAAACGCTTTATGGTTGGTCACTTGCTGATGTGTTTGATAGTGATCATTCAAGTCTACCCACTGCTGGACTTGGATGGAAATTTGGGTGCCGGTAATGTTTGTATTTGTATACATTTTAACTAACCCAGCAAACATGACCTCATTACCCCCATGTAGGTATTCAGTGGGGAAGGTGGGCAAGAGTTAGCCCACACCAGCCCGACACGGGTTAGCCCATAACAAGCCCAACACAGGCTAGGTGTCTGTCATCATGACATACAGCACTTTGGGGTGGACACCTACCTGTCTCGATCAATGAGAGAATACTTGAATTCACACCAGCCTAACATGGTTCGCGCCCAGGTCGGGGCGAGGGGATGGACGTAAAGTCTATACTGTTACATATTAACAAAAACCCCGGCTACTACTTCAAGGTCTCAGAGCAAGTGACTTCACCGATTGAAACGCTATTTAGCGCGCACCACCGCTAACTAGCTAGCCGTTTCGCATCCGTTTCACATCCGTTGCATATGCACACATACTCAGCTGTGGGACATACATGATTTTCAAGACATCAATGCAGCAGTAGATCAAATATCACAATATTGGAATACAATTTAAAACTAATATAAATCAATATAGGCTACAGCAGAACACACATACTGTATGATAATATATTGGCCTCCTGCCTATATGATAATATGACGCACATATTCAGTTGAACTTCACAGTAGAGAACAAGTTTGAAAACGAAAAATGTGTTCCTACCTAAGGTTTCAAAACCTACCACAATGACCTTTCCCATGTCAAGTCCATTCAACTCCTGACTATCAATTTATTTCTCAAAGCCATGAGCGAGCCTGTGTCTGTGACGTTTATACATCTTCTAAGGCTCTTAGGAAGACTCTGGCTGTAGTGTCTATTTTTTTATTTTGAGTTTTAACTATAACCTGGGTGTCCTCTTTAACATTGTCTATAATGATAGCTGCCACTAAATGCACATTGGTTCGGGCATGTTCAAAAACCTATTTTCTGAGGGTTCTTTGTTTTTTTGTTGTTTTACATCGGAGGCAGAGAACGTTACTGTACGTTCCACCCTTCCTTTTGCTAGTTTAATCCCTCAAGTCTTGTCTAGACCCAAGCTCCCTACCGTTTTGCATGTTGTACTGCACAGTTTAACATTTTTGCATGACAAGCCATACATTTGCTTGATCTTGAACTGAGCCTCCGTCCAAATTGCACCTGCTCTGAGCACTACGTCAGCGGATGCTCTTGATCACAAAGAAGGGTCCCGAGCATTTATGGGATTTTTTTTTATGTGATGGTTTTTCTCGGGGGTTGTAGAAATAACGAGGCAACTTGATTTAACTGTGATAACTTTTATTAGTATGTTTACAGTGCGAACACTGAAACAATGAATAAATCATGCCTCGGGCGGTACTGGATCTGGGAAAATGACATCGGAGAGGTGCTGGATCCTGCACAAATGAAGCACAGCCTGGAGGTCAATAGAGCCGAAATGACAGCAATCTATCTTTACAGCCCTGCTACAGAGGTTAAATTCTCAATTGATGACACACGTGTGCATTCTATTTTCTGAATTGAAAATTACTTCAATCGTACATGGTACCATGCAACGTCATATTCCTGAGTACACCGCACTTTATCCTGTGCATATGCCAATTAAAGATTGATTTAGATTTTGACATTATACTGATAACTTACTCACTGTTAATGAATTCTACCACCTCATCTTCTTCAATGCTCTCTAGGCTTGTGAACCACTATCAATGCTCTATTGAGTACAGCTAAGTTGTAACGCTGACCAAATACACTAAGTGTAAAAAACATTAAGAACACCTTCGTAATATTGAGTTGCACCCCCCTTTTGCCTCAATTCGTCGGGGGGGGGGGGGGGGCCGGGGGTGGACTATTAAAGGTGTCGAAAGCATTCCATAGGGATCCAGTGCTTCCCACAGTTGTGTCAAGTTGACCAGATGTCCTTTGGGTGGTGAACAGGGAGTGTTAACACAGCAGCATTGCAATTCTTGACACACTCAACCCAGTGCATCTGGCATCAACTACCATACCCCGTTCAAAGGCACTTAAATATTTAATGTTGCACATTCACTCTCTTAATGGCACACATTCACAATACATGTCTCAATTGTCGCAAAGCTTAAAAATCCTTATTTAACCTGTCTCCTCCCCTTTATTTAACCTGTATCCACTTCCTGTTGAATGCAGAATGAGGGAGAGCTCGTGGAAAGTATGTTGTTTTGAAAGTGTATTGGAAAGTTCCTTAGTAGCTAGCTAACGTTTGAGTTTGGATCCCACAACGAAGTTTCAGGTTTCAGTTGCTGGTACTGCTACTCTCTGTCCATTGATCCTGCCAACCCAGACCGGGTCTGATGAGCTATTTGGCATAGCAGCTCGCCTATCAAGCTAGCAGGGTTTTCTTGAGGGCTTGAATGCAGCCCGTGACGCGGTTAGCCTATGTGGCTGAGACTGCGGATTGTCCCGGGTTTGTGGTTGTAGATCCCTGCTGTTTGTTGTTGTTATCAATCTTCCCTGTGACCTGCCCTGTCTGGAACTGTGAGGAGTAACAGCGTAACCTACGTTGCCAGCTACCATGACAAAGACCAAAGCTGGCTGGTGGATTCAACTAATAAAGTCTTGTATGACTTGACCAGAGAGGTCCAGAACTTGAATAAGAGTTCACAGTTCTCCCAGGGTCAACTCGATGAGTTGAAACAGGAGAATGGCAAGATGACAGCAATCATTAATTAATTGAGAGAGGACATCAATTCTGTGTGTGAATCCATGATAACAATGATGGAGAAATCTCAAGGGGGAACAACATGGTTGTGGACGGAATTGCAGAACCTCCACATGAGTCCTGGACGGAGTCTGAGGACAAAGTGAGTGAAATTATCTCTGAGAAAATTGAAGATGGACCACAGGACTAGAAAACCCACCACTGGCCCAGGTAACAGGCACAGGCTGATAGTGATCAATTTCCTGAGGCTCAAGGACAAGGTAGCTGTTCTAGAAAGAGCAAAGAACTTGAGAGGAACGTATATGTTCCTCAACAAGGACTATCCTGTAGTTGTGAGCCAGAAGAATAAATAACTTTTCCCAGTCATAAAAGCTTCCAGAGCATGTGGGGGCATTTCTTGCATCTGCTATGACAGGTTCATTGTCCACTGTCCCTCCCAGAAGCCTGGAAGGGATGAGAGAGCCAAGCCTATGGGTTCGTAACTTCAACCCCGCAGCACACACACACACACACACCAATTGATTAACTGCTGAATGTATATATATATATATATATATATATATATATATATTTTTTTTAATCTTGCTTTATTTTCTCTTTTCCACATGTATGTTAAGCTACCAGGAAAGGGCTGAAAATAGCTCATATTAATATATGTAACCATAGAAAAAAGGTTCATGAATTCAATAACTTGCTAACATCACATAACATTCATATATTAGCCATTTCTGAGACTCACTAAGATAATTACTTTGATGATACAGCAGTAGCAATACAAGGACAACATCTGTAGAAGAGACAGAAATGTGTATGGGAGAGGTGTTGCTGTATATATTCAGAGCCATATCCTTTAGAGAAGATCTTATGTCATGTGTTATTGAAATGTTGTGGTTGCAGGTTCACTTGGTACATCTAAAGCTTTTTATTTTGGGGTGTTGCTACAGGCCACCAAGTGCTAACAGTCAGTATCTAAACAATATGTGTGAAATGCTTGAACATATATGTGATGTAAACAGAGAGGTCTACTTTCTTGGGGACCTGAATATTGACTGGTTTTCATCAAGCTGTCTGCTCAAGAGGAAGCTTCTCACAGTAACCACTGCCTGTAACCTGGTTCAGGTTATTAATCAATGCACCAGGGTGTTTATTAAACACTACAGGAACAAGATCATCCACATGTATCGATCACATTTTTACTAATCCGCTGTATCCGTACCCATTTAATGCAGTGATTACAGTATAGAGGCTATATCCAGAGAAGCCAAAGTTCCAAAATCTGGGCCTAAAATAGTACACTGCTCAAAAAAATAAAGGGAACACTAAAATAACACATCCTAGATCTGAATGAATGAAATATTCTTATTAAATACTTTTTTCTTTATAGTTGAATGTGCTGACAACAAAATCACACAAAAAAACTATCAATGGAAATCAAATTGATCAACCCATGGAGGTCTGGATTTGGAGTCACACTCAAAATTAAAGTGGAAAACCACACTACAGGCTGATCCAACATTGATGTTATGTCCTTAAAACAAGTCCAAATTAGGCTCAGTAGTGTGTGTGGCCTCCACGTGCCTGTATGACGTCCCTACAACGCCTGGGCATGCTCCTGATGAGGTGGCGGATGGTCTCCTGAGGGTTCTCCTCACAGACCTGGACTAAAGCATCCGCCAACTCCTGGACAGTCAGTATGCACCAGCATATGGTCTCACAAGTGGTCTGAGGATCTCATCTCGGTACCTAATGGCAGTCAGGCTACCTCTGGCGACCACATGGAGGGCTGTGCGGCCCCCCAAAGAAATACCACCCCGCACCATGACGGACCCACCGCCAAACCGGTCATGCTGGAGGATGTTGCAGGCAGCAGAATGTTCTCCACGGCGTCTCCAGACTCTTTCACGTCTGTCACATGTGCTCAGTGTGAACCTGCTTTCATCTGTGAAGAGCACAGGGCGCCAGTGGCGAATTTGCCAATCTTGGTGTTCTCTGGCAAATGCCAAACGTCCTGCACCGTGTTGGGCTGTAAGCACAACCCCCACCTGTGGACGTCGGGCCCTCATACCACCTTCATGGAGTCTGTTTCTGACCGTTTGAGCAGACACATGCACATTTGTGGCCTGCTGGAGGTCATTTTGCAGGGATCTGGCAGTGCTCCTCCTGCTCCTCCTTGCACAAAGGTGGAGGTAACGGTCCTGCTGCTGGGTTGTTGCCCTCCTACGGCCTCCTCCACGTCTCCTGATGTACTGGCCTGTCTCCTGGTAGCGCCTCCATGCTCTGGACACTACGCTGACAGACACAGCAAACCTTCTTGTCACATCTCACATTGATGTGCCATCCTGGATGAGCTGCACTACCTGAGCCACTTGTGTGGGTTGTAGACTCCGTCTTATGCTACCACTAGAGTGAAAGCACCGCCATCATTCAAAAGTGACCAAAACATCAGCCAGGAAGCATAGGAACTGAGAAGTGGTCTGTGGTCACCACCTGCAGAACCACTCCTTTATTGGGGGTGTCTTGCTAATTGCCTATAATTTCCACCTGTTGTCTATTCCATTTGCACAACAGCATGTGCAATTTATTGTCAATCAGTGTTGCTTCCTAAGTGGACAGTTTGATTTCACAGAAGTGTGATTGACTTGGAGTTACATTGTGTTGTTTAAGTGTTCCCTTTATTTTTTTGAGCAGTGTATATAAGAGATCATACAAAAGATTATGCTCTGACTCTTATATGAATTATGTTAAAAATATTTGGTTTGATGTAATTAATAAAGGAGTATCCAGACGCTGCACTTGATGATAGTAATGGCGATAGGAGGTGATGGCTGCCGTTTTACGGTCGCCTAACCAATTGTGCTATGGTGTGTATTTCTTTGCATTAATTGTAACTTATTTTGTATATAATGTTTCTGCCACCATCTCTTATGACCAAATATTACTCACCTCGAACTGGACAAAGCTTTTTTCTTTAACGAGTAGGACGCAAAGGATTTACATCAAACACCGGACCAGGCCAAAATCCCAATAATTTGCATGAATTATAGACAGAGATATAAGGGACGTAGGTCGGGGGTGACTTGTAAGAATCCAACGGCGAGTGGGTAACCCGCCTATCCTAGCAACAAAACATTAAAATATTATGTTTTACCCAGTCGTGGCTGAACGACGACATGGATAGCATACAGCTGGCTGGGTTTTCTATGCATCGGCAAGATAGAACAGCTGCCTCCGGTAATAAAAGGGTTGTCAATAACTGCTGGTTCACAAAGTCTAATATTAAGGAAGTCTCAAGATTTTGCTTGCCTGAGGTAGAGTATCATGAATAGCTGTAGACCACAGTATTTACCAAGAGAGTTTTCATCTATATTTTTCGTAGCTGTCTATTTACCATCACAAACCGAAGCTGGCACTTAGACTGCACTCAACGAGCTGTATAAGGCCATAAGCAAACAAGAAAATGCTCATCCAGTGGCAGTGCTCCTAGTGGCCGGGGACTTTAACCCTTTGACATATACGATCACATATTTGTGATAATTTCTGAGTGGTCCTTGCAGCATACGATCTCAAATTTGTAATTGGAACAGTAGCAACAGAATGTATGATGCAACAAACGCGTCTAAACACCATTGTGATATGAACAGCGTCTAAATATTTTTTGTACTGATAGAAAATAAAGGTCTTAAAACTCTTTTGACTTCTTTTGGTTGCTGCTGTGCGTTTTTGTTCCTAACCTTACTTTGCTACCTGACAACTTGATGGTTTTTACTTTTTAATTACCGTTTATATTTTTAGTTTTTCCCCTCGCTCAACTTTTTTTGTTTAACTTTTTCACTCCGGGAAGCATTATGTGGATGTGGTTCGTCAGGACCTCCACCAGCCGAAGCTAAGCAGTAACATTAACATGATGCCTTCTAAATGCAATCGCTGTACTCATAATGTACAGGAGAACGATCACCTTATGGCGAGGATAGCTGTGCTGCAAGCCCAGATTCAGACGCAATCGTTAGACAAGGGTAATTTCAGTGTAAGGAAAGGATGAAACAGCATCTGTGCCACCAGTAAGTACAGATAGTAGTATAAATCACATCACACAGTCCCCGCAGCCAGACAACCTTCTCATGGCTTCTGGAGGGAAATGCTGTAGGAATGCTCAACTGGTGTCGCTCATTCAGCCGACATAAATTTTCAACCGGTTTTCCCCATTAAGCAGCAAGTCGGAGTCAGAGGCCGAGCCTTCTCTGGTCTCTACTCCTCCCGTTACGGGGTCTGAAGCGCCGAAGCTTCCCACCGTTAGCTCTGACAAATTGAAAACCCTAGTCATTGGCAACTCCATTACATGTAGTATAAGACTTATAACAAATCATCCAGCGATCATACACTGTTTACCAGGGGGCAGGGCTACAGACGTTAAGGCTAATCTGAAGATGGTGCTGGCTAAAGCTAAAACTGCTGAGTGTAGAGAGTATAGGGATATTGTTATCCACGTCGGCACCAACGATGTTAGGATGAAACAGTCAGAGATCACCAAGCGCAACATAGCTTCAGGGTGTAAATCAGCTAGAAAGATGTGTCGGCATTGAGAAATTATCTCTGGCCACCTCCCAGTTAGGGGGAGTGATGAGCTCTCACAACTCAATCGCTGGTTGAAAACTGTTTCTGCCCCTCCCAAAAGATAGAATTTGTAGATAATTGGCCCTCTTTCTGGGATTCACCCACAAACAGGACCAAGCCTGGCCTGTTGAGGAGTGACGGACTCCATCCTAACTGGAGCAGTGCTCTCATCTTTTCTATGAACATAGATAGGCAGGGCTTTAACACCCCTAGCTCCAGCCTGCCAGCTTAGTGGAGTCTGCCATTAGCACAGTCAGTGTAGTCAGCTCAGCAATCCCCATTGTGACCTTGTCTGTGCCTCAACTTAGGTTGGGCAAAACTAAACATGGCGGTGTTCGCCTTAGCAATCTCACATGAATAAAGACCTCCTCCATTCCTGCCATTATTGAAAGAGATTGTGATACCTCACATCTCAAAATAGGTCTACTTAATTAATGTTAGATCCCTCAATTCATGTTATGCAGGTGAGTGAGGACCCAAAAGCGATATAACAGAAACAGAGTCTTTTAATGTCCAAACAGGGAAAACATAAATCCTCAATCTTTACAGGAGATGTCCAAACAGGGAAAACATAAATCCTCTATCTTTACAGGAGAGTCCCCCTTCGAGTAGTAGAGGAGAATTGCAGGGCTAGCGGCAACAGACTGCA
The DNA here is from genome assembly GCF_021184085.1 of Oncorhynchus gorbuscha. Taxonomy (NCBI): domain Eukaryota; kingdom Metazoa; phylum Chordata; class Actinopteri; order Salmoniformes; family Salmonidae; genus Oncorhynchus; species Oncorhynchus gorbuscha. The sequence continues at coordinate 51,349,737 of NC_060184.1, forward strand.
GGTCCCTTCGGGTAGGCGCGGGCCGTAGAGGATAGAGACACCTGCTCACACGCAGTATCTGATGAAGAGGCAGATTACAACAGGACGGAACAAGGGCAAAGCAAACAAGAATCCGACAAGGACAGAAGCAGAAACAGAGAGAGAAATAGAGACCTAATCAGAGGGCAAAAGAGGGGACAGGTGTGAGAGAGTAAACGAGGTCGTTAGGAGAATGAGGAACAGCTGGGAGCAGGAACTGAACGAGAGATAGATAGAGAGAGAGAAAGAAACCTAATACGACCAGCAGGGGGAAACGAAGAGAAGAGAAAGCACAGGGACAAGACATGACAATACATGACACTTCCAAGGCGGTTATGGTCAATGAACTAATCACTCATCATAATCTTGATATGATTGGTCTGACTGAAACATGGCTTAAGCCTGATGAATTTACAGTGTTAAATGAGGCCTCACCTCCTGGTTTCACTAGTGACCATATCCCCCGCGCATCCCGCAAAGGCGGAAGTGTTGCTAACATTTATAATAGCAAAATTCAATTTACCCCCAAAAAAGTTTTTGTCTTTTGAGCTTTTTGTCATGAAATCTATCAGCTACTCAATCACTTTTTATAGTTACTGTTTACAGGCCTCCTGGGCCATACACAGCATTCCTCCCAGAGTTCCCTGAATTCCTATCGGACCTTGTCGTCATCACAGATAATATTCACATTTTTGGTGACTTTAATATTCACGTGGAAAAGTCCACAGACCCACTCCAAAAAGCTTTCGGAGCCATCATCGACTCATTGGGTTTTGTTCAACATCTCACATCTCAGTGTTTTTTTTCCCAAGGTCTCCGGACCTACTCACTGCCACAGTCATACTCTGGACCTAGTTTTGTCCCGTGGAATAAATGTTGTGGATCTTAATGTTTTTACTCATAATCATGGACTATCGGACCACCGTTTTATTACGTTTGCAATCGCAACAAATAATCTGCTCAGACCCAAACCAAGGAAAGTGCTATAAAACCAAAAGGAGGGCTATAAATTCTCGGACAACCCAAAGATTCCTAGATACCCTTCCAGACTCCCTCCGCCTACCCAAGGATGTCAATGTACAAAAATCAGTTAACCTAACTGAGGAACTACATTTAACCTTGCGCAATACCCTAGATGCAGACTCACCCCTAAAAACAAAAAACATTTGTCATAAGAATCTAGCTCCCTGGTACACAGAAATACCCGAGCTCTGAAGCAAGCTTCCAGAAAATTGGAACAGAAATGGCGCCAGACCAAACTGGAAGTCTTCCAACTAGCTTGGATAGACAGTAACATGCAATATTGAAGAGCCCTCACTGCTGCTCGATCATCCTATTTTTCCAACTTAATTGAGGAAAATAAGAACAATCCAAAATGTATTTTTGACACGGCCGCATAGCTAACTAAAAAGCAGCATTCCCCAAGAGAGGATGGCTTTCACTTCAGCAGTGATACATTCATGAACTTCTTTGAGGAAAAGATCATGATCATTAGAAAGCAAATTACGGACGACACTTTAAATCTGCATATTCCTCCTAAGCTCAGTTTTCTGCATAACTCTGCCAGGACCTAGGATCAAGGGAGACACTCAAGTGTTTTAGTACTATATCTCTTGACACAATGATGAAAATAATCATGGCCTCTAAACCTTCAAGCTGCATACCTGACCCTATTCCAACTAAACTACTGAAAGAGCTGCTTCCTGTGCTTGGCCCTCCTATGTTGCACATAATAGATGTCTCTCTATCCACCGGATGTGTACCAAACTCACTAAAAGTGGCAGTAATAAAGCCTCTCTTGAAAAAGCAAAACCCTGACCCTTAAAATTTAAAGAACTATCGACCTATATCGAATCTCCCATTCTTCTCAAAATAGTTAGAAAAAGCTGTTGCACAGCAACTCGCTGCCTTCCTGAAAAAAAACAATGTATACAAAATGCTTCAGTCTGGTTTTAGACCCCATCATAGCACTGAGACTGCACTTGTGAAGGTGGTAAATTACCTTTTATTGGCGTCAGACCGAGGATCTGCATCTGTCCGCGTGCTCCTAGACCTTAGTGCTGCTTTTGATACCATCGATCACCACATTCTTTTGGAGAGATTGGAAACCCAAATTGGTCTACACGGACAAGGCTATAACTAGCAATGCAAATGGATTTTTGATTAGAAAAAAATATTTTGCCATTTCAAAGTGGTAGGCATGTTGTGTAAATCAAATGATACAAAACCCCAAAAATCAATTTTAATTCCAGGTTCTAAGGCAACAAAATAGGAAAAATGACAAGGGGGTAATACTTTCGCAAACCACTTTACGCCTGGTTTCCTTAAACGAGTTAAATGAGTCACGTTTTGTTATGTAACAGCCCTATTTTAAAATGGATATAAAAATGAATAAAATCCTCATCAATCTACAAACAATATCGCTTCATGACAAAGTGAAAGCAGGTTTTTAGATATTATTGCAAATGTATTACAAATAAAAAACAGAAATACATTATTTACATTGGTATTCAAAGCCTTTGCTATGAGACGCGAAATTGAGCTCAGGTGCATCCTGTTTCCATTGATCATCCTTGAGATGTTTCTACAACTTGATTGGGGTCCACCTATGGTAAATTCAATTGATTGGACATGATTTGAAAAGGAACAGACCAGTCGATGTAAGGTCCAACAGTTTGACAGTGCATGTCAGAGTAAAAAACAAGTCATGAGGTCAAATAAATTATCCGTAGAGCGCCGTGACAGGACTGTGTCGATGCACAAATCTGGGGAAGGGTACCAAAAATGTCTGCATCATTGAAGGTCCCCAAGAACACTCCATCATTCTTAAATGAAAGAAGTTTGGAACCACCAAGACTCTTCCTAGAGCTGGCCGCCTGGCCGAACTGAGCATTCGGGGGAGAAGGGCCTTTGTCAGGGAGTTGACCAAGAACCCAATGGTCAATCTGACAGAGCTCCACAGTTCCTCTGTGGAGATGGGAGAACCTTCCAGAAAGATAACCATCTCTGCAGCACTCCACCAATCAGGCATTTATGGTAGAGTGGCCAGATGAAAGCCAGCCACTCCTCTGTAAAAAGCACAGGACAGCCTGCTTGGAGTTTTCCAAAGGATCCTAAAGGACTCTCAGACCATGAAAAACAAGACTCTCTGGTCCGATGAAACCAAGATTGAACTCTTTGGCCTGAATGCTAAGCGTCTGGAGGAAACACAGCACCATTTCTACTGTGTAGCATGACGGTGGCAGCATCATGCTGTGGGGATGTTTTTCAGCAGTAGTCAGGATCGAAGGAAAGAAGAACAGAGCAAAGTACAGAGAGATCCTTGATGAAAACCTGCTCTAGAGCGCTCTGGAATGTTCTCCTTCCAACAGAACAATGGCACTAAGCACACAGCCGAGACAACACAGGGGTGGCTTCAGGACAAGTCTCTGAATGGCCTTGAGTGGCCTAGCCAGAGCCTGGACTTTAACCCGATCAAACATCTCTGGAGAGACCTGAAAATTGCTGTGCAGCGACGTTCTGCAACGATGCTCCTTCTGCAGAGGACCTGCAGAGAAGAATGGGAAAACTACCCAAATACTGGTTTGCCAAGTTTGTAGCATCATGCCAAAGGACATTATAGACAGTATATCATTAGAACATGTGTGTACAGCGATAATTATATAGAATTAATCTTGACTAGAATACAGTGGGTGAAACAGTATGTAAACATGATTTAAGTGACCAATGTTCAATGACTATATACATAGGGCAACAGTCTCTAAGGTGCAAGGTTGAGTAGCGGGGGGTAGCTGGCTAGTAACAGTACAGTGACCGGATAGTAACAGTGATAGGGTACTTTAACTAGATAGCTACAATTAGCTATTTGAAATAAAGGCATTGGTCATCTTGTGAGGTTTATGCAGTGTAGCTACATGATTTAGCTATTGTTGGATTCCTTTGACTACAAAACAGTCTGAGTACAGATGTTAGTTAGCTAAGTAGCCATATTTGCTAACTTGAACATTGAACACACTAAGGTTAGCAGCTAACACAGCTAGCAGGCTAAAAACACAACGCACACTTACATAGCTACCAGTCCATGAGGTCGGTGGCCATTTTGGGATCACTCTTAATACCTTTCAAAATAATTCCAATGTGTATCCGGTTTCTGGATTGGTCATGAGTTGTCTTTTTGTTGCTTCTTTTTCTCTTTTGGGGTCGAGTTAATCAAAACCAAGAATTATGTTTTTTTCTCTCTACATTTTCTGAAAACGTTGTCCCTCTTTCCAGGACAGTTTATCTGCAATCTAATTAGCTAGCTTGTTGGTCTCATCTGCTCTGTGTTTGTTTCTGGCAGCTGTAGCTTGCAAGTGAATTTCCTTTCATTTCATTTCTAGCTCCAGATCCATGGCAGCAAGATCGGGGCTCATTCACATTGGAAACACAACACAAGAAGTGGATTCCATCTTGGGCCCACATTATGGACATGTTTGCTGGAAATATTCTATAAGAGGTGCAAGGACTCAGGCAGTATAAAATGTGAGGTGCCGGAACTCAATTATTTGACCGCCTGCCAGTCAGGCACTGAGTCTGCACTGAGTCTGAGCCTCTTGTGTCCCTCCATGACCTGTTTTGTAACATGATTTGCTATGAGAGAGTGCCAGACAGACGCAGAACCTGGTAATAGATAGTGCACCAGCAGACTTGATAGTATACATCAGAAATACTTGAGAAATACTGCACCAAACACCTTAGGTAGATGTACAATTGTACAACTAAAACCGTCTCAGCAAAAATGTCTAAATGAATGACAGATTTATTGATTTATCTTAATTCTGACAATTTTGAGGATGTGGTGGGATATGTTGTTGCTACAGTCTCTAGAAGATACGATAACACAGTCACATCGAACCACACCTCCAAGACTAAAATCTTGATTTTCTTCATGAGCAACAGAAAAGCACATGGGGAATCAATAAGTTCAGTCGCTCTTTAACTCTTCCTCTGTATCTCGTATTCTCCCTCTCTCTTTCTTTCCTCTCTAAGAGGGTCTTCTGTGTAGTTGGATGTAGAAACACTACTATTCTTAATGCACAGAGAGCACAGAGAGTAGCCCGAGAGCAGCTCATCTCCATGCACTGAGTGATAAATTACACATTACTACGACGGCTGTCTCTTTAGCGATCTCATGTCTTTATCCTTGACCTTATCTATAGCCAGACAGCCACACTACAGAGCACTTCTTCACGTCTCCCTAACCATATTGCCAGACACACTACACACTGTGTGATACACTACATAGAGACATAATCGTCAGGCAGAGAGTGAATTGTTTGTTACAGAAAGTTACATTCACCAGGCTAGATTCTACTTTAGTTTAATTAAACTGTTGTATCGGATGCATTTACCAACAGCCTAAATAGTTCCGGATAATGTTTTATTTATTTAATTGCTCTACTCTGCCTTGTTTACATCTGCTTTACTTGACTTTTAGATAGCACTGCTAGCTATGGCTAGCATGCCTTGTTTTTAGCCAAATTGTTAATGGAAATTTCAAAATGTGCTTTAAAGACTTATTTAGGAAAAGTCAAGGACGGAGGGGGACTTAAAAAATAAAATAGTAATTACCAGTCAAAATGCCCACTTTAGCTGTTCTAGTTTTAAAACAATATATCAATATAAGCTGACTAAAAAGTTGGGAGTAAAGATTGGTTCCCAGTATAGAAATAATCCTTAAGGTTCATAAATAATAAAGGGCCCTGGTCGAAAGTAGTCGGGGATAGGGTGCCATGTGGGAGGCAAACAAGCACTTCATTCTGTTCCCCGGCCACGCTGATCCAGGGTGCTCTTTCAGGGGTGTTATCTCGTCTCGAGAAGCTCTCCCTGGCCCTCTGTGGCTGGGTCTAATCTGGCCCCTTAACACTAGAAGTGCCAAGACCACCATTTTGAGATTTTGTGAATTAAACATTTGAATTACTCTGCTAAATTCTAACACCATCGTTGTTAGTATTTCAATATCGGATACAGAGTTTGTGTAAGAAGCTGTTTTAGGAAGACATTTCCTCCCTGTCCCCCATCCCCCCCGTGTGCATGTGTGCTGGTGGAGTTATGGAGGGTGAGACTCAAATTTGCATCTCCCATGTCTTCGTTTAGCCTGGCTCACTCACACAGAAGCTGCTAAGGGTTGGAGGTATGGCAGGGAGAGGATATTTGGATACTCTCTCCTCTCCCAGCACGTATTGAATTGAAGAGAAAGAGAGAGAAGGGAGACAGGAGAGAGAAAAAAAACGGAGGTGCAAAACTTCAATAAACTGTGTTTTACTACTGGCGAACATGAGGAATCTCTGATTTAATATGGAAAGCTCTGGATCACGCCAGCCACTCCATTGCCGATTGTGCTCTGTATCCCGCAAAAAAAAAGATAAGATACCGGTCTATAGTGATTTGTACACTGGATCATCTTTTACAGGTTTATGCTGTCGAGCTTCCCAGCCTCCCACATCCCAGAAACTAGTTTCATCTATCCGTCCCTACTCATCCGTTCTCATCCATCTCTTTCTATATTCTTCAATCCCTTGTCTTTAACTGGGCTCCAGCTCCTGAGTTTCAAGCCAACACTTTGTGCGCTTCAGATCTGCAGCACTTTTCATGAGCTCTGTTTTACAGCCGAGGATTTGAGATCAAATTAACATAATTTATACTGAGCAGTGCTCCCCTCTCTCTTCATCTCAGAATTCTTCTGGATACTGTGAGAAAGTTCTAATATGCGTCCAGTACAGAACTCTCTCTCTCTCTTGATTTCTCTCTCTCATTTTCGATCTCTCTTTCAAACACACACAAACACACATACTCACACACAGAATTTTAGAATTGGTCTTTCATTAGAAAATATTTCACAGCCAGAGTGCCATAGCATAAAGATGAAGAGGGAAAGAAAATCAGATGGCTTATCTGACTGGGGTCTTCATCAATACTACATTGATTTTCACCATTTTTACTTAAACAGCAAATTTGCCAGTGTTAAAAGCAATGACTATTTTCCACCGAGAGTGTTAAATCAACACTGAAAGTGTTGAGTCTGTGGACCCATACAGACACCGGAACCCTGTTAAATGAATGCACAGTTTAGTGTAAATATTTTCCAGAGTTCCTTGCCTTTTGAATAAATTGCAGAGTTACCACCCATGACTGCATGTGTTGGTGACAGAGACATGGTTGTTGCATTCATCCATTTCAACCCCATAGAATTCATCAAGTGAGTTCTTAAGTCAGTATGTTATTGTTAAATATTTGTATTATTTAACAAAATCTGAAACATATTTCACAAGGCCATATTTTGTAGTGATAGGAAACCAAAGGCTTTTCTCTTTGAAGGCTTTGGAGCTTTTACCAAATTGTGCTGAAAAACAGTTCATTACTCAGAGCTTTATTATCAGTTCACAATGCACGTTTGTGTCATCTGCTGGTCAGCAATAAATAGTGGCGTGTGATTATCAGATACAAAAAATGTCTAAGTCGTTGGCTTTAGCAGCAGGAAATCTGTTTGAATAGCAGGTTTGCATCTTACATTATGCTTCCCTACATTGCCTTCAAGTTTACTATTTAAAAAAACGGAATCTATGGCATTATTTATGATTCTTAGACAGAAGCTTGTTCTAGAGGCGAAAAAAAGCATACATATTTAGGCGAGGTGCTGGCTAGTGGAGTAGAATGCTTGAAAGATTAAAGGAGAGCTGCACACTCTAGGAGCTCAGATGCAATAATTCATCCAATGTTTTGACAGACAAGCTGTCTTCATCAGGGTATAATGAAAAACAACGTGGGGTGACTAGTTTATATAGTGTCAAAGTACACACACACACAGGTGTCTAATCATGGCCAGGTGTGGCCTGATATCATTGGTTAATTCTCAAATATAAAAAAAATGACATACCAAAAACTTGAATGGATAGCGTATGATCATTGATACAATTTGGCTATATAGGCCCACAAACAATAGCAAAATCAATACAATAGCAAAATCACAATAATCAAAAGAAAGGCTTCAGATCAAAGTCTACGTTGAGACCGAGAGGAGCAATGGTCTTTCACTTAAATACACAGGCAGCCTCTCGTTTTAACAATTGTCGAGGCCACCCCCTCTCCTAGGGAGGGTGACATGTGCGATGCCGATATAACATAGGGACGAAATCGAGTGGTTTGCTTCCAAAAAGTGGGCCTCAACTGGTTAAGTTGAGTTTTCACACCTGATGGTGCTACGATGCTCCAAGATTCGTACTTTTAATTTGTGCTTTGTTTTACCCACATCATTTTTCACCACAAGGACAAGTTATAAGATAAATAGCTGCCTTAGTGGAGCACGTGATAACACCTTCAATTGGGATCTGTTTCCTTGTTTGGGGGTGTTTGAAGGATCTACATTTATAAGGACCATTGCATTGAGCAGAGCCATTACATTTGTAGTTTCCACTCAGTAGGGGCGCAAATAGATGTTGTGCAGGGATATCTTGGTGTGGTAAATCAGAGCTTACCAATTGATCTCTGAGATTTCTGCCCCGTGAGAATACAACCAAGGGAGGGTCCGAAAACACATCACCGATACTGACATCAGATCTTATAATGTCAATGTGTGTGAACGATTTCCTTCATTTGTTCAGAGAACTTCAAATAGTGTGTAGTTAGAACGCAAGAATGCTTCTTTTTCCGAGACTATCCTTGAAAAATATCATGTCTCGGTTTGTTTTGAATGTTCTCAAAGACAGTATTAATCTAACCATTTCTGTACTCCCACTCTTTTAATTGTCTTTGCGTCTCAGCCATATTTCTGTCAAAATCGGATTGTTTTTTGCAAATTGTGTTGATTCGACAGAATTGTGTGTAGGGCAAAATGTTTTTCAAGGGAAGCGGGTGACAACTATCAACCCTCAACAAACAGTTACGATCAGTAACAGTTTGCCCTACAGAAGCTTGTAACATACTCTGTTTCACAGAAACAGCTCTCTCAGAATGTACTGTCCCCATCCATTCAGCCACATTCATGATTAACCACTCATAGTGTGATTGTGATAACATACAGACACCCAAGTCCTTTTGTTCACCCAACCTAGAATACCTCACAATCAAATGCCGACCGTATTACCTTCAAAGAGAATTCACTTCGGTTATAGTCACAGCCATGTACATTTCCCCTGAAGCCAATACCACAATGGCCCTCAAAGAACTTCACTGGACTTTAAGTAAACTGGAAACCACATATCCTGAGGTCACATTTATTGTAGTTGGAGATTTTGAGAAGAAAATTTGAGGAAAACGCTACCAAAGTTCTATCAACACATTGACTGTAGTACTTGTGCTGCTGAAACACTAGACCACTGCTACTTAAATTCTTATGGCTTGGGGGCAGGATTTTGAGGTCTGGATGAGAAGCGTGCCCAATGTAAACTGCCTATTACTCAGACCCAGAAGCTAGGATATGCATGTAATTGGTAGATTTGGATAGAATACACTCCGAAGATTCCAAAACTGTCTGTGAATATAACAGAATTGATATGGCAGGCGAAGACCTGAGGAAAATCCATCCAGGAAGTGGGCATTTTTTATATGGGTATTTTCAATTGAATACCTATAGAGTATGTAATGGGTTATGACCCAGATTGCAGTTCCTATGGCTTCCACTAGATGTCAACAGTCTTTAGACATTGTTTCACGCTTGTTTTCTGAACAATTAAGAAGAATGAGACCTTTTTGTCAGTGGACTGAGGAAGAATGCAGAGCTGGTTTGCGCACGTTACCGTATTTGCGCCCTTTGTTGTTTTTCCTTTCTCTTGAATACGCTATTTTCCGGGTGAAATATGACTGATTATTTAGACAATTGACAACCTGAGGATTAATTCTAAACATTGTTTGACATATTTTGACAAACTTTACCAGTACTATTAGGATGCACATTCGTCTGCATGTTTTGACCGCCTTTGAGCCAGTGGATTACTGAACAAAACACGCCAACAAAACAAATGTTTTTGGGATATAAAGAGGGACTTTATCGAAGAAAAAAACTACATTTATTGTGTAGCTGGGACTCTGACTGCAACCATATGAAGATCTTCAAAGGTAAGTTATTTTTTATTGTTTTTTCTGACTTTTGTAATTCCTTTACTTGGTTGTAAATGTTTGTATGGTTTTGTAAGCGGGGAACTGTCCTCAGATAATCACATGGTATGCTTTCACCGTAAAGCCTTTTTGAAATCTGACACAGCGGCTGTATTAACAAGAAGTTAATCATTAAGTCGGTGTATGATTTGGCACTCTGCAATTTCACCGGATGTTGTCGAGGTGGGTCGCTAGCGGAGCACCTGCGCCAGAAAGATTATACAGGTCAACATATACAAGGCTGTGGGGCCAGACGGACTACCAGGACATGTGCTCTGGGCATGTGCTGACCAACTGGCAGGTGTCTTCACTGACATTCTCAACATGTCTCTGATTGACTCTGTAATACCAACATGTTTCAAGCAGACCACTATAGTGCCTGTGTCCAAGAACACAAAGGCAACCTGCCTAAATGACTACAGACCCGTAGCACTCATGTCTGTAGCCACAAACTGCTTTGAAAGGCTGGTAAAGGCTCATATCAACACCATTATCCCAGAAACCCAAGACCCAATCCAATTTGCATTCCGCCCAAACAGATGATGCAAATTCTATTGCACTCCACACTGCCCTTTCCCATCTGGACAAAAGGAACAATTAAGTGAATGCTATTCATTGACTACAGCTCAGCGTTCAAAACCATAGTAACCTCAAAGCTCATCACTAGGCTATGGATCCTGGGACTAAACACCTCCCACTGCAACTGGATCCTGGACTTCCTGACGGGCCGCCGTCAGGTGGTGAGGGTAGGTAGCAACACATCTGCCACGCTGAACCTCAACACTGGGGCTTCCCAGGGGTGCGTGCTCAGTCCCTTCCTGTACTCCCTGTTCACCCACGACTAAATGGCCAGGCACATCTCCAACACCATCATTAAATTTGCATACGACACAACAGTGATAGGCCTGATCGTCGACAGCGACGAGACAGCCTATAGGGAGGAGGTCAGAGACCTGGCCGGGTGGTGCCAGAATAACAACCTATCCCTCAATGTAACAAAGACTAAGGAGATGATTGTGGACCACAGGAAAACGAGGACTGAGCACGCCCCCATTCTCGTCAACGGGGCTGTAGTGGAGCAGGTTGAGAGCTTCAAGTTCCTTGCTGTTCACATCAACAACAAACTATCATGGTCCAAACACACAAGACAGTCGTGAAAAGGGCACGACAAAGCCTATTCCCCCTCAGGAAACTAAAAAGGTTTGGTATGGGTCCTGAGATCCACAAAGGGTTCTACAGCTGCAACATTGAGAGCATCCTGACTGGTTGCATCACTGCCTGGTACGGCAATTGCTCGGCCTCTGACCGTAAGGAACTACAGAGGGTAGTGCGTACGGCCCAGTACATAACTGGGGCTAAGCTGCCTGCCTGCCATCCAGGACCTCTACACCAGACGGAAGGCCATAAAAATTGTCAAAGATCCCAGCCACCCCAATCATAGACTGTTTTCTCTACTACCGCATGGCAAGCGGTACTGGAGTGCCAAGTCTAGGACAAAAAGGCTTCTCAACTGTTTTTACCCCCAAGCCATAACATGGAACCCAAACCGGCTATGCACATGCACCTGCACCATCGTGCACACATTTATTTTGTCCCCCTACACCAAATGCGATCACGACACACAGGTTAAAATATCAAAACAAACTCTGAACCAATGACATTCATTTGGGGACAGGTCTAAAAGCATTAAACATCTATGGAAATTTAGCTAGTTAGCTTGAACTTGCTAGCTAATTTGTCCTATTTTGCTAGCTTGCTGTTGCTAGCTAATTTGTCCCTGGATATAAACATTGATTTGTTATTTTACCTGAAATGCACAAGGTCCTCCACTCATCCACACATAAAACGGCCAACCGAATCGTTTCTAGTCATCTCTCCTCCTTCCAGGCTTTTTCATCTTTGAACTTACAGTGGGGCAAAAAAGTATTTAGTCAGCCACCAATTGTGCAAGTACTCCCTCTTTAAAAGATGAGAGAGGCCTGTAATTTTCATCATAGGTACACTTCAACTATGACAGACAAAATGAGAAAATAAATCCAGAAAATCACATTGTAGGATTTTTTATGAATTTATTTGGAAATTATGGTGGAAAATAAGTATTTGATCACCTACAAACAAGCAAGATTCCTGGCTCTCACAGACCTGTAACTTCTTCTTTAAGAGGCTCCTCTGTCCTCCACTCGTTACCTGTATTAATGGCACCTGTTTGAACTTGTTATCAGTATAAAAGACACCTGTCCACAGTCACACTCCAAACTCCACTATCGCCAAGAACAAAGAGCTGTCAAAGGACACCAGAAACAAAATTGTAGACCTGCACCAGGCTGGGAAGACTGAATCTGCAATAGGTAAGCAGCGTGGTTTGAAGAAATCAACTGTGGGAGCAATTATTAGGAAATGGAAGACATACAAGACCACTGATAATCTCCCTCGATCTGGGGCTCCACGCAAGGTCTCACCCCGTGGGGTCAAAATGATCACAAGAACGGTGAGCAAAAATCCCAGAACCACACGGGGGGACCTAGTGAATGACCTGCAGAGAGCTGGGACCAAAGTAACAAAGCCTACCATCAGTAACACACAACGCCGCCAGGGACTCAAATCCTGCAGTGCCAGACGTGTCCCCCTGCTTAAGCCAGTACATGTCCAGGCCCGTCTGAAGTTTGCTAGAAAGCATTTGAATGTTCCAGAAGAAGATTGGGAGAATGTCATATGGTCAGATGAAACCAAAATATTACTTTTTGGTAAAAACTAAACTCGTCGTGTTTGGAGGACAAAGAATGCTGAGTTGCATCCAAAGAACACCATACCTACTGTGAAGCATGGGGGTGGAAACATCATGCTTTGGGGCTTTTTTTCTGCAAAGGGACCAGGACGACTGATCCATGTAAAGGAAAGAATGAATGGGGCCATGTATCGTGAGATTTTGAGTGAAAACCTCCTTCCATCAGCAAGGGCATTGAAAATGAAACGTGGCTGGGTCTTTCAGCATGACAATGATCCCAAACACACCGGAGTGGCTTCTTAAGAAGCATTTCAAGGTCCTAGAGTGGCCTAGCCAGTCTCCAGATCTCAACCCCATAGAAAATCTTTGGAGGGAGTTGAAAGTCTGTGTTGCCCAGCAACAGCCCCAAAACATCACTTCTCTAGAGGATATCTGCATGGAGGAATGGGCCAAAATACCAGCAACAGTGTGTGAAAACCTTGTGAAGACTTACAGAACATGTTTGACCTCTGTCATTGTTATGCAGGTGAATGAGGACCCAAAAGCGACTTGGCGAAAACAGAGTTTTTAATCCAGTAAAGATACTTTACAAAACAAAAGGCATAATACTACTTGTAAAGACGAGAACAGACTGGAGACTTGATCAAGAACTGCAGGTTGCCTCGGGAAGGCACTTGAACCTAGCAGACTCAGACACCTGCTCACCACGCAGCATCTGAGGGAAACACGACACGACAGGGCAATACATAGACACAGCACGGTGAATTATAGACAAGGATCCGACAGGGCAGGAACGGAAAACAAGGAGAGAAATAGGGACTCTAATCAGGGAAAAGGATCGGGAACAGGTGTGGGAAGACTAAATGATTGATTAGGGGAATAGGAACAGCTGGGAGCAGGAACGGAACGATAGAGAGAAGAGAGAGCGAGAGAGTGAGAGAGGGAGGGGGAGAGAGAGGGATAGAAAGAGGGAAAGAACCTAATAAGACCAGCAGAGGGAAACGAATAGAAGGGGAAGCACAGGGACAAGACATGATAATCAATGACAAAACATGACAGTCATTGCCAACAAAGGGTATGTAACAAAGTATTCAGATAAACTTTTGTTATTGACCAAATACTTATTTTCCACCATAATTTGCAAATAAATTCATAAAATATCCTACAATGTGACTCTCTGTATTTTATTTTCTCATTTTGTCTGTCATAGTTGAAATGTACCTATGATGAAAATTACAGGCTTCTCTCATCTTTTTAAGTGAGAGATCTTGCACAATTGGTGGCTGACTAAATACTTTTTTGCCCCACTGTATATGGTGATCGGCATCTAAACTTTCATAGTATTACCACGACAACCGGCAAAACAGTTCGTCTTTCAATTACCCACGTGAGTATAACCAATGAGGAGATGGGAGAGTCAGGACTTTCAGTGCGATCTGCATCAGAAATAGAAAGGAGTTCTACTTTAGCCCTTCGCATAGCAGACGCTCGTTGGCGCGCACGAGCAGTGTGGGTGCAATATTTTAATAACATGGATTTCTAAATGTATATTGTAACGCTCGCGCACGCGACGTGTCCGGGCTGGTCAGGTAATCAAATGGCTACCCGGACTATTTGCATTGTGTACACCCCCAACCTCTCTTTGTGTGCTGCTGCTACTCTCTGTTTATCGTATATGCATAGACACTTTAACTATATATTCATGTACATACTATCTCAATTGTGCCTACCAACCAGTGCTTCCTCACATTGGCTAACTGGGCTATCTGCATTGTGTCCCAACCACCACCCGCCAACCCCCTCTTTTATGCTACTGCTACTCTCTGTTCATCATATACTGTATGCATAGTCACTTTAGCCATATCTTCATGTACATACTACCTCTATCAGCCTGACTAACCTGTGTCTGTATGTAGCCTCGCTACTGTATATAGTCTGTCTTTTTAGTGTTTTTTTTCTTCACCTACCTATTGTTCACCTAATACCTTTTTTGCATTATTGGTTAGAGACTGAAGGTAAGCATTTCACTGTTGTATTTGGCGCACATGACAAGAAAACTTTAATTTGAATTCTTGTCAAAGTCCTATCTATAGGCTACATTAAGGTTTTTTCCTTCATTATTTTTATTTGCTGTTAGGGATTAGCCTAAGCTTTAGGGTCTAACTGTAGCGAGCCAAATACACACCAATTAAAGGGCTTATGGCTGTTTCCAGATTGTAACAAGCTTGTCTTGAATAGTTAGCACTGCCATGTTTTTTTGTTGTTGAAATTTTTGAATAACGAATGGTTGAGTGACTACTGACAAGTGTTGATCTATGCACGCTGTTTTCTGTGTGTGTCAACTGCTCAAGTTCTCTAAATGTTGGCCCCGAGCAGGTTGATTATGAGATGGAGTTATGTCTGGATGCCACCGGAGCGCAAGCAAAGTCAGAAGAAGAGAACTATTGGAACAGAGACACATAATGTTGGATATCTGAGGAGGAATGGAGGAGAAAGAAAGAGAATGAGGAATGCAGAGGTTGGTTTTGAATTTGAGGAAGGTGGTGATACAATCAGAGATGGGGTGTCGATGAAGATTGCTATCAAGTGTAAACAGAGTGAGCGTGCACGAGACCGAGTTCTGGAGGTGAAATGGAAGTGAGTCAGGGTGTATTAAGTGAGGTGGAAGATGTGGTGAAGTGCTCGGAACACAAGCCTGGCATTATTTAATGGCCATGATAAAGAAGAATCTGGTCCAGTAAGAGGGACATTTTTGGATAAAGTGCCTTGCCTTTTGGCGGATCCATTTGTGTTTTCAGGGTGGGTGGGAAAGGAGTTGGATGTATTTGAATCAGTAAAGCTAACCTGTAGTGGACATGTGATTTGTTTGAGTTTCTTCTGACCAGAGTAATTGGGTGCTTTGTGTCACGTAACTTGGGTCAAGATCTTTTTCTTGCTTTACTCTCAGGAACAGGGCACCAATGAAAGGAGGGGTTTCTGGGGTAGAGTTAAGTGTGGAGGTGAAGCGTGGTGAAACAGATGAGTGACTGTCAGTTTTTTTGAGTTTTGAGTCTTTACCCGACAAAGTCATGCTAGGATATCAGTTATCCTGTTGGAGTTTTAGTGCCTAATCCACATTCAGATGCAACGTTCATGTTCATGACACAGCCGTTTTTAGGAAGATTCCAAGTTGTGGGATGTGTGCAGGAGGGCATGGGATAGCTGAGTGTGTAGTTTCGGTGGATAAAGTTGATGGTGTCAACTGTAGAGGTGCCCATGTTGCTGGGGATTGGCAGTGTCCAGTGCGAGAGAGGCAGGTGGCTAGAGTCAGAGTAGTGCAGAAGGTGTTGTATGGTGAGGCAGTGAAGAAAGTAGAGGATGATGGGTCAAGGGGTAGGGATCCTGAGAGGATCCATGTAAGTAGTAGATCTGTGCCAGCATAGAGTGATAGGCCAAAGAGTGATATATAGTTTAAATAAGGTTGGCTTCTTAGTCTTCATAACAATGGTTATCAACTGCACCGCAGAAAAGGAACGTACATTACAGAAAATAGATGGGGTGGCAACTGCAGAAAATTATTTGGGCTGGAGCAGATAGGGTCAACGCAGTGCAATGGGGCAGTGGGTTTTTAATGAGTGTAGGGTTAGCTGGTAGGGTAATTAAAATTGTATTTTTATTTTTTTAATTCCTATTTCCCCTTTTCACATTTTGTATCACAAAGTGTAATGGATTTATACTATAGTTCAGTTGGTGGAGGCAATGTAACACATTGGATGCCATCCGCCGTTAATCTCCACAGAAGAAGACACCAATTGCCAAAAGGTATTGTCGATTCATTTTGCCAAAAAGGACAATGTCGGAGTTTAAATCAATAAGAGAAAAGCTGTATAATGGAGAGCTGAACATTAAATAAAAGGGAGGGCCAGAACAGTAGTCACATTTTTGGGATAGATTTGGTGGCATGGTAATGGAGGTTGATGGTAGTGCAGGCAATGTATGTGTGATTGTGAGGTGCTATACACATTTGACAGTCAGACGGCGACTTCAAAATGGCACGTCAAGGGAACTCTAGGCCTACTGTTCTGAAATCTGGACACTGAGTGTAGGTCTATGACTCTCAAATAGCCTAATATAACATTAACCACTGCAGAGTTGATCATTTCTTGCAGTAAAAGGAAGTCTTGTAAAAAAACATGTTGGGTCATTTGAACAGCTTTTCATTCCTGAAAACCTGGTCAAACTGAATTCATTTCGAAATGTGGCACGGACATTTTTAGCATTTTCTCCCCAGACCCTCTGTTTTCTGCATGAGAGAAGCAGAGATGAAAGGGGAAAGAGAAAACAAACGTTACCGATCTCAACTATATTGAAGCATTCATTCTATTGATTTATGCCAATATTCTGGTGAGCAAGAGTTTATTTTGTCTTCTGGGAAAACAAGTTGGCCTGTATCTAATTATAGACAAGTTGACAACCAAACAGTTGAACATTTCAAGCAGAAACATAAGCTTATCTAAAATGGCCAGTGCAATTTCTATATTTGCGGGTTAGGATCAGGTGCCTCAGATTATCCCTTTATCATGTATAGTTTGGAGTTTGCAGATTAGCTATTAACAATAGCGGATAGGTGTGGGTGAACAAACATCTGACCCGTGCATCACTACTAATGTGTATGAGTCTCAAGCCTGCATTAGGGTAAAACTAGGCCCTCAAAATAAGGCCTTATGAATCAAATGAAATAAAATGACATATGTCACATGCGCCGAATACAACTGTAGACCTTACTGTGAAATGTTTACCTTCAAGCCCTTAACCAACAGTTCAGTTCAAGAAGAGTTAAGAAAATACGAAATAAACGAAAGAAAAAATAATAAAAACTAACACAATAACATAACAGTAGCGAGGCTATATACAGGGAGTATCTGTACTGAGACAGTGTGCGGGGGTTCAGGTTAGAGGGAAACAGCGAGTAGCAGCAGTGTACAAAACAAATGTATTTATTTATTAAACTAGGCAAGTCAGTTAAGAACAAATTCTTATTTTCAATGACAGCCTAGGAACAGTGGGTTAACTGCCTGTTCAGGGGCAGAACAACAGATTTGTACCTCGTCAGCTCGGGGGTTTGAACTTGCAAACTTACGGTTACTAGTCCAATGCTCTAACCACTAGGCTACCCTGCCGTCCCAAATAGGGGGGTCAATGTAAAAGTCCAGTGGCCATTTGATTAGTTGTTCAGCAGGGGGTAAAAGTTGTTAAGGAGCCTTTTGGTCCCGCTTGCTGTGCGGTAGCAGATAAAACAGTCTGTGGTGTGGGTGACTGGAGTCTGACAATTATTTGGGATTTCCTCTGACACCGCCTATTGTATCCTGGATAGCAGAAACTTGGCCCCAGTGATGTACTGGGCAGTACGCATTACCATCTCTAGCGCCTTACGGTTGGATGCTGAGCAGTTGCCATACCAGGCGAAGATGCAACTGGTCAGGATGCTATTGATGGTGCAGCTATAGAACTTTTTGAGGATCTAGGGGCCTATGCCAAATCTTTTAAGTCTCCTGATGGGGAAAAGGTTTTGTCGTGCCCTCTTCACGACTGTCTTGGTGTGTTTGGACCAGGATAGGTTGTTGGTGATGTGGACACCAATGAACTTGAAACTCTCAACCCGCTCCATTATAGCCCCGTTAATGTTAATGGGGCCCGTTCGGCCAATATTTCCCTATAGTCAGCTCCTTTGTGTTGCTCACATTGAGGGAGAGGTTGTTGTCCTGGCACCACTCTGCCAAATCTCTGACCTCCTCACTATAGGCTGTCTCACTGTCGGTGATCAGGCCAACCACTGTTGTGTCATCAGCAAACTTAATGATGGTGTTGGTGTCGTGTTTGGCCATGAAGTCGTGGGTGAACAGGGAGTACAGGAGGGGACTATGTACACACCTCTGAGTGGTCCCAGTGTTGAGGATCAGTGTGGCAGACATGATGTTACCTACCCTTACCACCTGGGGGTGGCCTGTCAGGAAGTCCAGGATCCAGTTGCAGAGGGAGGTGTTTAGGCCCATGGTCCTTAGCTTAGTGATGAGCTTTATGGGCACGATGGTGTTGAACACTGAGCTGTAGTCAATGAACAGCCTTCTACCATTGGTGTCCCTTTTTGTCCAAGTGGGAAAGGGCAGTGTGGAGTGCGATTGAGATTGTATCATCTGTGGATCTGTTGTGGCTGTATGCGAACTGGAGTGGGTCTAGGGTATCCTGGAGGATGCTGTTTATGTGAGTCATGACCAGCCTTTCAAAGCACTTCATGGCTACCAACGTGAGCACTACGGAGCGGTAATCATTTAGGCAGGTTACCTTCGCTTCCTTGGGCAAAGGGACTAAGGTGGTCTGCTTGAAACATATAGCTATTACAGACTCAGTGAGGGAGAGGTTGAAAATGTCAGTGAAGACACTTGCCAGTTGGTCTCTGGGTGCTTTGAGTACTTTGAGTGTTAATGTTGACCT
The DNA here is from genome assembly GCF_021184085.1 of Oncorhynchus gorbuscha. Taxonomy (NCBI): domain Eukaryota; kingdom Metazoa; phylum Chordata; class Actinopteri; order Salmoniformes; family Salmonidae; genus Oncorhynchus; species Oncorhynchus gorbuscha. The sequence goes on from NC_060184.1 coordinate 51,369,082, forward strand.
GTTTAAAGGTCTTGCTCACATCGGCTACCGAGAGCGTTATCACACAGTCATACAGAACAGCTGGTGGTCTCATACATGCTTCAGTGTTGCTTGCCTTGAAGTGAGCTTGACTGGTAGGCTCGCAATCACTGGGCAGCTCGCATCTGGGTTTTCCTTTGTAGTCCGTTATAGTATTTCAGCCCTGCCATATTCAACGAGCGTCAGAGCCGGTGTTGTAGGATTCATTCTTAATCCTGTATTGATGCTTTGTTTGTTTGATGGTTCATCTGAGGGCATAGCGGGATTTGATATTGGCGTCCAGATTAGTGCCCGAACCTTGAAAGTGTCAGCTCTAGCCTTTAGCTCGATATATACGTTGCCTGTAATCCATGGCTTCTGGTTGGGATACAGTGGTTTCTCCTTTAAAAGTTGTGATCTTACACCACAGGATTTAGAGGTACCCAAATATATATATATATATATATATATATATATATACAGTGAGGGAAAAAGTTTTTGATCCCCTGCTGATTTTGTACATTTGCCCACTGACAAAGAAATTATCAGTTTATAATTTTAATGGTAGGTTCACTTGAACAGTGAGAGACAGGATAACAAAATAATCCAGAAAAAGCATGTCAAAAATGTTATAAATTGTGTATTGGTTAGACAAGAATTACAAATTTAGGGTGCAGAAATGTTATGCTCTTAGTGTAACCTTTATTTAACGAGGCAAGTCAGTTATGAACAAATTCATTTTTACCAGGAGAGCCTAATCCTTCCTTGTAAATAGCCCAGTACTGTACTGCCAACCGTCATTTTCCATTCTAGTAAGTACCAGTCAAAGTTTAGACACCTAATCATTCCAAGATTTTTATGTTTTTACTATTTTCTACATTGTAGAATAATAGTGAAGACATCACAGCTATGAAATAAACACATATATAAACACACATAACACAATTTAGAACAAATTCCTATTTACAAGGACAGCCTACTCCTTCCTCCAAGATGGGGATTTGAACCCTAGTCTCCCGTGTGCCCTGCATTCTGTAGTACAGACATGACCTGCTCTCCCTTATGTAAGGAATAAGGCACTTCCCATGTTTACTACTGTCACGTTTGTCATATGAATCGGAACAAGGTGCATACATTCTTTATTACATTAAGAAGGAACACTGAACAAACTATCCAAAATATCAAAATGACACGTGGCAACTACACATAGACAAGAACCCACAAACATCAAAGGGAAATGGCTACCTAACTATGATCCCCAATCAGAGACAACGATAAACAGCTGCCTCTGATTTGGAACCATATCAGGCCACCATAAACATACAAATACCTAGACATCCAAAACCCCTAGACAATACAAAAACTAGCGTAATCACCCTAGTCACACCCTGACCTAACCAAAATATAAAGAAAACAGAGATATCTCAGGTAAGGGCGTGACAAATACAGTTTGTATTGTAGACTGCACAGTAGCCTAATAAACAAATGCATATCATGAATAAAAAACTGATAAAAAAATATTCTTTCAAAATGCAGATGTTGATGTCGTTACGGATCCATAATGAATCGCTATTGGAACAAACAAACAATTTAGAATCTTCCAATCCTGTAGCCTACTCCCGATCATCATCTTGTACAGCGCCATATTTTCCATTCCATCCTGACGGAATCCCTGAGGGTTTCGTTTTTAGTTTTTCTTTGAATAGAAACACCATAATGTTAATCAAATTATTTAAGCCAAATTTCTTAAAATCCCATATACTATGTTGTTACAAAAAAGGTTTTCAATTATCTGGTAATGCCAATACGGAATGCTATCAAATGCTTCTCAAAGATGCCCTCTGGTGGTCAAACTAGCAATAACTTTTGATGCCCACTGGTGGTCAAACGAGCAGTAACAGGAAAAATGGCTGACAATAAATGACATGCCAGAGAATGCTGTGCAAGCACGCAAGGTGTGCCGCTGTATGACGCAACTTTTAAAGGAGGAACCACTGTATATAGGTATGGTCACTGTGGGGACGATGTCGTCAATGCATTTATTGTTGCAGCCGATGGCTGAGGTGGTATACTCCTCAATGCCATTGGATGAATCACAGAACATATTCCAGTCTGTGCTAGCAAAACAGTCCTATAGCGTAGCGTCCACGTCATCTGACCACTTCCATGTTGATCTCTGTGTGGAGTAAAGGTGGTCTATAGTTTTTTAGCTCTAGTTACACATGTGACATGCTGGTCAAAATTTGGTCAAACTGATATAAGTTTTCCTGCATTAAAGTCCCTGGTCACTAGGAGCCCCGCTTCTGGGTCAGCACTTTTTCTTGTTTGCTTATAGCCTTATAGAGTTGGTTGAGTGCCAGCATCGGTCTGTGGTGGTAAATAGACGGCTACAAATAATATAGATGAGAACTCATTTGGTAGATAGTGTGGTCTACAGCTTATCATAAGGTACTCAGGTGAGCAATACCTCAAGACTTCTTTAATATTAGACATCGAGAACAAGCAGTTATTGACAAAAAGACACAACCCCAACCCTAATTTTACCAGACGTAGCTTCTCCATTCTGCCGGTGCATTGAAAATCCCTCCAGCTTTATATTATCTCTCCTCTGTCTTTTCTTCACGCAAATGAAAGGGATCTGGGCCTGTTCCCGGGAGAGCAGTACATCTTTCTCGTCGGACTCGTTCTTCCAGTTCGTGGTGAGTTATACCAGTTCTGATGTCCAGAAGTTAATTTAGGTCATAATAGACGGTTTGCAGCAACATTATATGCAAAATAAGTTTAAATATTAGTTATAAACAATGCTAAAAAAACGAACAAAAAAACATAATTGGTTACGGGTATGTAAAACAGCCATCAGCCTTCCTCTTCTGCACAGTCTTATTCCTTAAAATACCTATGGTATTGTTTTATATAATACATATTTTGAATAACAACATATGTGCTTAGGATCTCACTTTGTGAAGTGCATAGGACTGAAAATATATGAATGCAGCAACCATGTCTCTGTCACTAACAAATACAGTCATAGGCGGTAACTCTCCAATTCACTCGAAAGACAAGGCACTCTGGAAAATATTTGAATAAGGATTTACACTGAGCAGTGTGTTAATTTAATACTGTTCCAGTCTCTATATGCGTCCACAGACAACACTTGCAGTGTTGATTTAACACTCTCAGTGTACATTTTGTTTTGGTCAAAGCCCTCCTGCCTAGCAAAATTTAGTTGAAAAGATGTTGATTTTCTTATTTGATTTATTAGGATCCCCGTTAGCTGACACCAGTGGTTACAGCAAGTCTTACTGGGGTCTGACATAAGAAAAAAGACATTACAGACAAAATACATTTGAAAACATGTAGTGTTCATCTATCAATTACACATATCAAGGTCAGTACATACACACAACAAGTAGGTCACATAGGGGAGAGGCATTGTGCCGCGAGGTGTTGCTTTATTTGATTTTTGAAACCATGTTTGTTCTTCACTTGCGCTATATGAGACGGAAGGGAGTTCCATGCACTCACGGCTCCTTTCCTTGAATGTGTTCTGGACCTGGGGACTATGAAAATAAAATTACCCTTTACAAAGATAGTTCTACATGGAACCCAAAATAGTTTTACCTGGAACCAAAAAGGGCTCTCCTATGGGGACAGCCAAAGAACCCCTTCGGAAACCTTTTTTTTTAAAGAATGTACTGTCATTCATTCCAAATAGACTTGTTTTGATTTCTCCCTGACCAATATGCCATTTGCATCTCATTCCAAAACATTTATGGTTTATGACATATCCCTTCTAGTAATTTAATAGGATATCTATGTTAAAAACTGTTCAAATTCAGTATCTTCCACTACAGACATAGGATCTTAATTTGATCACCTCCTGCATGCAAGGAAATGTTAAACTTGTATTGTATTTCAGGTTTAAAGGCTTCTGAAGTTCACACAATACACCAAATGATTTAACTACTGAAAACTAAAAGAAACAAATGGATCAATCCCACTTTTCAAGCCTGTTGAAGGCATGTGGTGGCGTGGTTACCACCACCTCCAGCTCTACCAGAGGCATGCTTGAGGTGTTCTCCCACCACTTGTTCCACTTCAACACCAAAATAAACACAGATAGTTAGTTATATAAAACACTCAAAGTAGTGGTTATAGAGCATCTATGGCCTCGGTTACACTTAAAAGCAATTTATGTCATGTGATCACTCCAAGCTGCATGAGGTCTGGATGCAAGAAGTCACATGGTGCTCGCATGAGGTTCAGATCTGCCAGGACGGGCATTGTTTTTCCGGAATTTGACAGTCTGGACGCAATTATGCCACAGAATATACATAAGCAATGTAGAGACAATGGGTGAATGAGCAGGAAAAGTACATTACACAAATTACTTTCACAATAACAAAGAGGGGGAAAGAAATACATAAATATCGGTGGACAATTTGCACTAACGTAACTGAACATAGATGATGGAATATATCCCTATTTGTTTCCGTGATGAACCGCTAGCCTAGGATAGGAATATTTACCATCTACAGGTAAAGGTAATGATCATCGTCCTGGAATTCTTATGAAAGATTACGTTTTCATATCGGTATGGGATATTGTATAATATTTCATAGCATTAACAAAGTGTGACAAATTCACTAGGAGGGACAAATCAGTAGACAATTAATATTCAATATTAGTGTTAATTTTTCAGTGCTTGGAGTGTCACCAACGTCGTCTTGGAAATGACCGCACCAAGATGCAGCGTGGTGGGCGTACATATCCTTCATTAAAAGTCTTGCCAACAAAACAAGAAACAACAACAAAAAATGACCGTGAAGCTTACTAGGGCTACACAGGCCCCTAACAAAGACAACTACCCACAACTAAGGTGGAAAACAGGCTGCCTAAGTATGATTCCCAATCAGAGACAACGATAGACAGCTGTCCCTGATTGAGAACCATACCTGGCCAAAACATAGAACATAAAGAAACTAGAATGCCCACCCTACTCATACCCTGGCCTAACCAAAAGAGAGAATAAAAGCCACTCTATGGCCAGGGCGTGACATGGAGCTGATACAGTACACACAACCACATTTATTTGGTCATTTCATCAGGCGCATCCCATGCGGAAGAGAATTGAATGCGGAACATACGTTTCTTACCAGCTTGTTTTCTCTCACCCTTGTGTCCTGGCTTACTCTCCTCGTTTCCCTGTGATGTTTTAAGTAGAACGTGAGTGTAGGACAGGGAAGAGGATGCAAGAAATTGTGTGTCTAACAAATTATAAAAGACTATTGTGTGTCAACTTTTAAACTAAGCCTGTTTATAGCTTGAACTGGGCAAAAAACATAAGTAACAGGATTGTAGGAGTCATTTTGGATGTTCCATAAGATTTTGTGTGCTGTGTGGAATTAGTGTAGTTTTAGAATGAGTGACACATTTTGTACACAAAAAACAACCCCAGACCATTGTTCGTCCTCCACCAAACATTACAGTTGGCACTATGCATTCAGGCAGGTAACATTCTCCTGGCATCCGCCTAACCCAGATTAGTCCTATGGACTGCCAGATGGTGATGCGTGATTCATCACTCCAGAGAACGTGTTTCCACTACTCCACAGGTCAATGGCGGTGAGCTTTGCACCACTTCAGCCGACGCTTGGCATTGCACATGATGATCTTAGGCTTGAGTGCTCTTGACAAACAGTTATTGTGCTGACGTTGCTTCCCGAGGAAATTTGGAACTCGATAGTGAGTGTTGCAAGCGAGGACCAATGATTTTTATGCACTACGCGCTTCAGCACTTGGCGGTCCTGTTCTGTGAGCTTGTGTGGACTACCACTTCGTGGCTGAGCCGTTGTTGCCCTAAACGTTTCCACTTCACAATAACAGCACTTACAGTTGACCGGGGCAGCTCTAGCAGAGCAGAAATTTGACTAACTGAATTGTTGGAAAGGGGGCTTCCTATGACAACGCATACATTGAATGTCACTGACCTCTTCAGGGTGGCCATTCTACTGCTAATGTTTGTGTACGGAGATTGACTGTGTGCTCAAGTTGGGCATTAAACTACTTCCATATATACTTCCATTCATTTTTAATCCGGCACCAGGCTACCTTCAGGCTACGAGTCCCGTGATGCTTTCCATAAAGTGGTCATATTAGTTTGTAGGCCAAACCATTCAGACGCCACAGATGTTTTCGTGAGAAGAATCATGGTCTCATGGTCTGACAAACACCGCTGTCAGTCGGCCACCTTCAACTGCAGATGTGGAGGACCGCCATTCGCAAATGTGGTGGATGGAGATGCAGCCCATGCAACAAAAAAACAGATATCTAGCTTAAACAAACATTTTGATGGGAATGTTTTTATTATGCTAATTTGATTTCCGCTGTGGCAAGTTACTTCAGTGGTCTCTGCCCAATCTTCAAAATCACTGCGCAGGTCTAGTGTGTTTGCATTTTCATCCGGGTTTGCATCAGCTATTCTGATCTCCTCTGGAACTGATTCATATTTTGAGTCAGACATAGCAATATTGTAGCCTTCCACGTCTCCTATATTGTGCCCATCATTGTCCATACTGGTCACGATCAGAGCCGCTCTCACTGGCCTATTGATCACGTTCAGGGCTGTTCTCCATGGACTTTTAAGAGTTTTTGTTGCAAAACACTATAGCCACCATTTGGAAAAAGTGACACGTACTCTTATGAAATTATTGCTGGAATAAATTGTAAAATAATTTATGGTACTTCGAAAATATATTAGTAATCTTAAATCCTTATTTACTTCTAACATTATCACATTTTTGAAGATGGAATTATCTGTATTTTTGAATTAATTTACATCTCTCTGCCTGTGCCGGGTGCAGCCCAACTCTCCCACACTCACAAACTAATGCTCAATCGACACACTTATTTGCACTTAGCTCGCGCGAGGCCGCAAGAGCAAAATAGTGATCTGAAAATAATGTTTGTTACATCATTTTAGAAAATCTCTTAAGCATGATGATCTCAACTATGATTGTGATGAGTACAAACAGATCAGAAGCTGTGCATGGCTCTGTTTTCAATATAACAATATATTCCATTCAGCAGGCGCTTTTATCCAAAGCGACTTAATCATGCATACATTTTATGTATGGGTGGTTGAGGGAATCAAGCCCACTATGCTGCCATGCTCTACCAACTACCAAGGACCACCCTGCATGAGAGAGTGTATACAGGTGATAAAGGAGAAAGACATAACGGATGGGGGTAGCTAGCTATAGTAACTAATGTACTGCCCTAGAGTTAAATACATGAATGAGCCAAATAATGTCAGTTATAATAACTTGTCACTTGATGGACATTCTAGTCAAGGCAATATTTCAGAAATATAGGTTATTTGACAATTATTAATGAAGTTATTTTGAAGATCTGAAGAGCACATCATTAAGCCCTCTGCTGAGAAAATCAAAGCAATTGCACCCAGTTGAGATTTTATAGACTCGTGCAGGCATAGGTTGAGAGGTTGCCAAAGTTTGGAGTTTGTCAAGGAATAATAACTGAATCTAATAGTTTTTTTCCCCATATAAACACATATCCTTCTTGAATCGTAAGCCATGTATCTATATACAGTATGTATCGGATCACCCTGAAAGGCAAAGATACACTCCGCGAGTGGTTAAATAGTGTTTCTGAAGGAGAACTTTTCAAAAACCCAACTATTGCATGACATACCTTGTGTATCAGCCCACCAAACTGATGGGTGATTTCACTGATCTTAATAAAAAAATAGCATATATTTTAAACGGTTCTGTTGATATTATCCTACCATGACTACAAAAAAAGGCTGTTTAACAGTTATGCCACTGGTATGACAATATCAGTAGCTATTAGTTGTCACTCAACAATAAAGTGAAGTGCATTATAGCCTAACAAAACAAAGGAGAATGCATCCTATTTTGTCTTTGAAGAGGTCAATGAAATGATCTACTATAGGCTTGGCTATTTAGATAAATAATAATAACTAGAAATTGTTGACCAATCTTAACTAAACATGAACATAGTAACCTAACCCTCCACTCAACCCACATCAGTATTTAAAGTCAATATACACACATTCATCTTTGAACTTAATTTGCCAGTGAGAGTGCGTACATACACAGGCGTACATACCCAAGAGAGAAAAAGCAGGAGGGCAGAGAAGGGGTGAAGGTTTCAACTGAATTTGGTCTGACTGATTCTTGATTTGCTGTAATCAAATGACTCACGGCATAAAAAGTGTGTGCTAGCAGCTCTAGTCAGCAAATCAGTTAGCTAGGCTTTCCTGCCTTGTAGATAGCTAGCTGTCTAGCATCTTGCAGGTATCCAGAGTAGCTAACCTAGTGACAAGCATAGTTTGCAACCTGAACAGATAGATGGAGCTAACAACCATATCAACCATATCAAATTACAAAATGTTTAGAAAATGAATCTAACAAAAAAAGGGTAATTACAGTCCCAACTCTAGCTTGTCCTCAACTGAAAATAATGTTTTTACTTTTGGCTTCTGTGTGGTCATTAAAGAACTCAAATGACTTGCTTGAGTCTTTTGTTCCCCCAGCACATGCGCAGTAACGTTATGTCACAGCAGCAAATGGTGAATAAAATGAATTCAGTTCAATTGGGCACCCATAAGATTACAGGCCATTTTCAGTCAATTATTCTGCCTATCTATATGTCAAATATATTTGTTCCCCCAATTGTTTAATTAATATTTTATTTGGGATATTTCCATGAAGCCTGCATCATTTAATCAATATAGGCTGCAATTGTGTAAGATTATATTTGTGGATCTCAAATGTATCACGGCAGACCAGCATTAGCTAACTAGCATCTCCAGGTATATAAAGTAGATAATGTTACTTTAGCCTAAAGTCTAGAGAAAATAATAGTTTGTGACCTGAACAGATTTTGAAGTACAACATTTTTATAAAATTATTCGGACAAAAATGTGACCGACCTCCACGATTCGGTCTTATGTAGCAAAATTAGAAAGTGTTTTTTTTATATTGGATAAAAGTGGCGACTCAGAGCTAGAAAATGGTATATAATACACTGCAGTTGAGGAACAACGGCAAAGTAATTATACTTTTAAAAGTAGATCAACTTGTAACCCCATTTTGAGAAAATGGCCTTGAATGTTTTGGTATGCCTACTAGAGAGCTCTTCTTTGTCTACACCTTTCAGCATCGTTCACACCCTCTTAAGCCTTAGCCCCACCCATCTCTTTAAGGATTCACATGTGAGGCTACGTGCTAAACAGAACAGTTTAGTAAACAACCAAAGATTTCAAGACTAAACATGATAAAAGTAGTAGCCTACAATAAGGAAAAGTCCTGTTGTTCTTCACATTATCGTCTCTGGTAAACACACACTATATCAAATCAAAGTTTATTTGTCACATGCACAGGATACAGAAGGTGTAAATGGTACAGTGAAAGGGTTACTTGTATAATAGCAATATCAAAAACAAAGTATCCAGACAAAAATATTTACCCGAAAATGCGTGTTGGTATATCATCTGAAGGAAATGCTATAACCACCCCCCAGCCACATCTAGCCAAGTGGATCAGTCACTATTGTCAAGACGTATACATGTTCATTAAATACAATAGGACGGTCGTAATCACCCTCAGACAGACCTGGCTAACTTTATGGGTTAGCCCCAAAACATCCTGTGGCGGACTGCAATAGCATCGAATAGTCCCCGCGATATGCAACTGTTTAGGGAAGTCAGGAACCAATACACGCAGTCAGTCAGGAAAGCAAAGGCCAGCTTTTTCAACAGAAATTTGCATCCTGTAGCTCTAACAAACAGATGACTAACCATCTCGAATCCCACCGTACCTTCTCCACTGTGCAATCTGGTTTCCGAGCCAGTCACAGGTGCACCTCAGCCACGCACAAGGTACTAAACGATATCATAACCGCCATCGATAAAAGACCCTACTGTGCAGCCGTCTTCATTGACCTGGCCAAGGCTTTCAACTCTGTCAATCACCTTATTCTTATCGGCAGACTCAGTAGCCTCTGTTTCTAATGACTGCCTTGCCTGGTTCACCAACTACTTTGCAGACAGAGTTCAGTGTGTCAAATTGGAGGGCATGTTGTCCGGTCCTCGGGCAGTCTCTATGGGGGTGCCACAGGGTTCAATTCTCGGGCCGACTATTTTCTCTGTTTATATCAACGATGTTTATCTTGTTGCGGGCGATTCCCTGAACCATCTCTATGCAGACGACACCATTCTGTATACTTCTGGCCCTTCATTGGACACTGTGCTATCTAACGAGCTTCAATGCCATACAACACTCCTTCCGTGGCCTCCAACTGCTCTTAAACGCTAGTAAAACCAAATGCATGCTTTTCAACCATTCGCTGCCTGCCTCACCACCCTGGCTGGTTCCGACCTACAATATGTGGACATCTATAAGTACCTAAGTGTCAGGCTAGACTGTAAACTCTCCTTCCAGACTCATATCAAACATCTCCAATCTAAAATCAAATCTAGAGTCAGCTTTCTATTCCGCAACAAAGCCTCCTTCACTCACGCTGCCAAAATTACCCTAGTAAAACTGATTATCCTACCGATCCTCGACTTCGGCGATGTCATCTACAAAATAGCTTCCAATACTCTACTCAGCAAACTGGATGCAGTTTATCACAGTGCCATACGTTTTGTTACTAAAGCACCTTATACCAACCACCACTGCGACTTGTATGCTCTAGTCGGCTGGTCCTCGCTACATATTCGTCGCCAGACCTACTGGCTCCAGGTCATCTACAAGTTCATGCTAGGTAAATCTCTGCCTTATCTCAGTTCACTGGTCACGATGGCAACACCCACCTGTAGCACGCGCTCCAGCAGGTGTATCTCACTGATCATCCCTAAAGCCAACACCTCATTTGGCCGACCTTTCCTTCCAGTTTTCTGCTGCCTGTGACTGGAACGAAGTTAGAGGCTTTTATCTCCCTCACCAACTTTAAACATCTGCTATCTGAGCAGCTAACCGATCGCTGCAGCTGTACATAGTCCATCGGTAAATAGCCCACACAATCAAATCAAATCAAATGTATTTATATAGCCCTTCGTACATCAGCTGATATCTCAAAGTGCTGTACAGAAACCCAGCCTAAAACCCCAAACAGCAAGCAATGCAGGTGTAGAAGCACATACCTCATCCCCATACTGTTTTTATTTATTTACTTTTCTGCTCTTTTGCACACCAGTATCTCTACCTGCACATGACCATCTGATCATTTATCACTCCAGTGTTAATCTGCTAAATTGTAATTATTCGCCTACCTCCTCATGCCTTTTGCACACAATGTATATAGACTCTTTTTTCTTTTTTTCCCACTGTGTTATTCACTTGTTAATTGTTTACTCCATGCGTAACTCTGTGTTGTTGTCTGTTCACACTGCTATGCTTTATCTTGGTCAGGTCGCAGTTGTAAATGAGAACTTGTTCTCAACTAGCCTACCTGGTTAAATAAAGGTGAAAAAAAATGTAATCATCAAGTGGAGTCTTTTATTTAGGCATGTAGCTAGCTAGATAGCTAAACAATGAACCAGCATAAGCTCAACTCATACTGCTACCAATACAAACCTTTCCATAGCTTTAGTATGAATCTGCAGGTAGCTAAAGCTAACAACTAGGTTCAATGTTAATTAGCTAACATTAGGCTATAACTTCAAATGCAAGTTACATCTTGTTTGGTCAGCATTGTTCAAACTGACCGTGGCGTTTGCAGAAAGTAGCCCACCATTTGTTCCAACTGATCTGTCGATAGAGCCTGCTAAATTCAGGGCATCAATATTGTAGTTCTAGATGGCTAACGTTATGTCTTTAAAAAATGGTGCGTTATAAAGTACTATCAACACATACTGAGGAGCCCATGTTATAGACAGTAGCATGCTACATGGCAGACAAATCTAATTTTGATAAAAAAAATCTATGTTTACATTCAAATGCCTTTCCTGTGAAGAAGTGACGTGCGACATATGGCTAGTTTTCTGAAACAAGTCACAAATGTGTACTTACAGCCCCCACTCTTTGTGGCTCATCGCTGTGTGGCTTCTGTGTGGTCATAAGAGGAGTAAATGTCGGTTAAAGTACAGAATTCAAATTGTAATAAATTCAGTTGTTAAATTGTGTACTGATAAAAGTACAGGCCATTTGCAGCCGTATTCTGCCTTTGTCAGAACATCTGACAACTTGCAAGCAATATTTGTTGAAAAAAATACATACCCTATGAATATTTTATTGTGGATATTTGCTGTGATGTCACCATAATTTGATCAATATATGCTATGCAATATATGATTATTTTCATGGATATCATGTTTTCAATTAGTACAGCTAACGGTAAGGCTAAATTCAGACCAAAATGGACAGACATAACAAAGCCCAATTTGGGGCCACAACTTATGGGAAAAATAATGGCCACGACGGACAGACCTGATCCGTGGACGCTGGTGCTGAGTGGGCTTGGTTCACTATATTTACAAAGCTAACATATGGAATTGTTTTAAGATGGTCATAGCATGGATCATTTGGCCAATTGATTTTGAAGTTTGGTACCCCTGTAGGTATATAAAAAAACATAACACATTTATTTGATGGAATATTGACTATTGGGACTAAATCTATATTTATTCCCTTGCTTTTTATACGCTATTCATGTTGTGCCATCTTTACAGCGTGGTACTGGGTTACCTTCTGACGACTCTCCTAAAGCTTGTGTGTGTCATAGAGCAAAACAATTGAGTGCTAAATATTCATGGGATGTTGATGACTTTTTAGAGCATTGGGCTAATAACCGAATGGTTGCAAGATTGAATCCCAGAGCTGACAAGTTAAAAATCTGTTGTTCAGCCCCCGAACAAGGCAATTAACCCACCACTGTTCCTAGGCCGTCATTGAAAAAAATGAATTTGTTTTTAAGAACTGACTTGCCTAGTTAAATAAAGGTTTAGAAAAGTGGTTCGGTCTGGACAGTTGGTTTTGTGTGAAGACATCTTCAAAATTAGAATGTGAGCGTCAAAAAGTTAATATGACTGCCGTAAAACTTGGGGATGCCGTAGAGCAAAACAAACAATACTGTTAGCGATGGACTTGAATCAAACGGTTTAGGTTTTACAGATGACTTTGTGTCTGGATCTTTTTGTGTAGAAGAATACCACCTTCATAAGCCCCATGTAATGGAATAGGGACAAGCATTATATTGGAGGAAAGAGGGGATTGAGCTGAAGCCACTGCATTAATAAACACACAGGGAGCTATTCAATATTCAAAACATCATGGGTGACGCGTAGGCGCTTCAGGCAACTCTAAGGGGCTGGAGAATTTGCTGTGTACTGTTTTCTGGTAAAAATGTATTTGACAGATCAGGAACACCAAGAGAGAGGAATTAAACATGATGGATTAGAATTTTGTCCACCCCACCCACTTACCCACTTTCACTCCTACACCTTACAACCTGTTCACACTCACTCTCTCTCACATACACCCACTAGCCTTAACCAGATTTCCAGCTGCCCTATGGGCTCTGGTTCAAAAGTAGCGTCTTTAATAGGTAATACTTACGATTTGGGACTCTCGCCCTTCTACAGAGGTCAGCACAGTCAACCACATCTTTAGGAAAGAGAAGGAGCCAAAAGGATATAGAAGAAACGAGAAAGGAAGAGATAAATAATTGGTTCCATAGCTGTGGCTGTGATGCAGCATTTCAGTTGCTCGGATTTCAACTCAACTCACACTGGACCAGACCTCAGTTTTGGATGTTAGTATAGTATCCTGCCTTATTGATCTATTTATCATTATATTTACGAGGTGATGAGGTAAAGTATACCTATGAGAGAATGGCAGCCCTCCAAGGCAACATGCTCACCTGAAGGAATAACAAGAGACGTGAGAGGGAGGAAAATAAATAGAGCGAGAAAGCGAGGGGCAAGAGAGAAAAGAGAGAAAGAGAGAGAGAGTGGAGAAAGTGAGAGAGAGACAAAGAAATACAGAGACAGCAGGAGGAGGGTAAGAAGGAACAGAATAACAGCAGGAGGTATGCTACGGACGGACAGAACGACAGACCCTATGAGCTTTGAGTGGACTATCTGGGCCCTCAGCTCTGCATTCTAAGCTGGTTCGCCTTGTTTGGACCAGCTGCTAAAGGCAGAACCAATCTGTCTCTAACTCCTCACCTCACTCCAACACACCTCCTTGGAGGACTTGGCAGTGAACCCTGGTCAAAAGTAGTGCACTATTTAGGGAATTAGGGTGCCATTTGGGATGAATCCCAAATATCCTAGCCCTGTAGACAAGGCTATTTAGCATACTCCCCTGCTGTAATTATATGAAGTGAAGGAGTTGGTTCTAAGACCACTCTCTTGGTTTTTTTAAATGTCAGGGTGTGTCTGAAGACTGCACTGCCTCCTGTTGTGTTTTTCCCCTCTTAACTCTGAGCCTTGCTTTTTGGCCGTGTCGCCTCCAGGTGAGCGGTTCCCCCGATGCCCCACATGCAGCTCTGTCTTTCAAGCTAAGCTCCGCCTATGTGTGCTCTACATGAGAATGAGAAATCTCCACCTCCAGGCTAACCATTACGGCTGTGCAGGCAGGTCATGCTGTGTGTGTACCAGCGGCTTTCACTTTGTTGTTGATTAATGTAAAATTGGTGCTTTTTTAAAGTGTGCTTTAACATGCTGTAGGTGATCCAGCAGCGTTGAGCGACTTGAACATACTCTAGGTTTTTCATTTGGTTTTACAGTTAATCCCAAATTGTATAGTGCAGTTCATGTAGAGGAAAACAGTATATGAGGGCTGAATCAGGATGCAAAGTGGAACCTTGGTTGTTACTACAAGAGCTATGTATAGATGGCAGTGATGCCTAAGTGAATACTTGGTTGTTGATACAAGGGCTACAGATGCATAGATCATGGAATTTATATTATTTCTCTGTGACTACATGCCAAATGGCACCCTATTCACCAAGAGTGCACTACTTTTGACTAGAGCCCTATGGGTCAAAGGTATTGCACTAAATATCAATCAATCAATCAATTAACTTAATTTATAAAGGCCTTTTTACATCAGCTGATGTCACAAAGTGCTGTACAGAAACCCAGCCTAAAACCCCTTTCAGCAAGCAATGCAGGTGTAGAAGCACAGTGGCTAGGAAAAACTCCCTAGAAAGACCAGAACCTAGGAAGAAACCTAGAGAGGAACAGGGCTATGAGGGGTGGCCAGTCCTCTTCCGGCTGTGCCGGGTGGAGATAACAGAACATGGCCAAGATGTTCAAATGTTCATAGATGACCACTAGGGTCAAATAATAATAATCACTGTGGTTGTCGAGGGTGCAACAGGTCAGCACCTGTTAGGGTTCCATTTGGGACATAAACCTTGTCTTTTAATTTGAAATGTTTCCTTTATTGAACTAGGAAAGTCAATTAAGAACACATTCTTAGTTACAATGACAGCCTACCAAGGAACAGTGGGTTAACTGCCTTGTTCATGTCATGTTTTGTCTTATATTGTCTTGTCATTTTGCTTTCCCTTCTGTTCGTTTTCCCCCTGCTGGTCTTATTAGGTTCGTTCCCTTTTTTCTCTCTCCCTCCCTCTCTCTCTTCTCTCTATCGTTCCGTCCCTGCTCCCAGCTGTTCCTATTCCCCTACTCAATCATCTAATCTTTTCACACCTGTTCCGTATCTTGCCCTCTGATTAGAGTCCCTATTTCTCCCCTTGTCTTCCGTTTCTGTCCTGTCGGATCCTTGTATATTGTTCGCCGCGCTGTGTCTTTGTCTCGCCCTGTCGTGTCTTGTTTCCCTCAGATGCTGCGTGTGAGCAGGTGTCTGAGTCTGCTATGGTCGGTGCCTTCCCGAGGCAACCTACAGTTTATGGTCGAGTCTCCAGTCTGTCCTCGTCACTACGAGTGGAATTAGTTTTTTATGTTTTGTTTTCTGCTCTGATTTGTCTAGGAGTATTGCCTATTTCCTTTACTGGAATAAAGACTCTGTTTTCGCCAAGTCGCTTTTGGGTCCTCATTCACCTGCATAACAGAAGGATCCGACCAAGAATGGACCCAGCGACTACAGATGCTCGTAACACTGCCGTCGAGATCCAAGGAGCCATGCTCGGCAGACACGAGCAGGAATTGTCTGCTGCTCGTCATGCCGTGGAGAACCTGGCCGCTCAGGTTTCCGACCTCTCTGGACAGTTCCAGAGTCTTCGTCTCGTGCCACCTGCTACTTCCTGGTCTGCCGAGCCTCCGGAACCTAGGGTTAATAACCCACCTTGTTACTCCGGGCAGCCCACGGAGTGCCGCTCCTTTCTCACCCAGTGTGATATTGTGTTCTCTCTCCAACCCAACACATACTCTAGAGAGAGAGCTCGGGTTGCTTACGTCATATCACTCCTTACTGGCCGGGCTCGAGAGTGGGGCACAGCTATCTGGGAGGCAAGGGCTGATTGTTCTAACAATTACCTGAACTTTAAAGAGGAGATGATTCGGGTTTTTGATCGTTCAGTTTTTGGTAGGGAGGCTTCTAGGGCCCTGGCTTCCCTATGTCAAGGTGATCGATCCATAACGGATTACTCTATAGAGTTTCGCACTCTTGCTGCCTCTAGTGACTGGAACGAGCCGGCGCTGCTTGCTCGTTTTCTGGAGGGACTCCACGCAGAGGTTAAAGATGAGATTCTCTCCCGGGAGGTTCCTTCCAGTGTGGACTCTTTGATTGCTCTCACCATCCGCATAGAACGACGGGTAGATCTTCGTCACCAAGCTCGTGGAAGAGAGCTCGCGTTAACGGTGTTTCCCCAGCCCATGCAGCTGGGAGGAATTCGCATCTCGACTAAGGAGAGGGAACGGAGGATCACCAACCGCCTGTGCCTCTATTGCGGACTTGCTGGACATTTTGTCAATTCATGTCCAGTAAAAGGCCAGAGCTCATCAGTAAGCGGAGGGCTACTGGTGAGCGCTACTACTCAGGTCTCTCCATCAAGATCCTGTACTACTATGTCGGTCCATCTACGCTGGACCGGTTCGGGTGCTACATGCAGTGCCTTGATAGACTCTGGGGCTGAGGGTTGTTTTATGGACGAAGCATGGGCTCGGAAACATGACATTCCTTTCAGACAGTTAGGGAAGCCTACGCCCATGTTCGCCTTAGATGGTAGTCATCTCCCCAGTATCAGATATGAGACACTACCTTTAACCCTCACAGTATCTGGTAACCACAGTGAGACTATTTCCTTTTTGATTTTTCGTTCACCTTTTACACCTGTTGTTTTGGGTCATCCCTGGCTAGTATGTCATAATCCTTCTATTAATTGGTCTAGTAATTCTATCCTATCCTGGAACGTTTCTTGTCATGTGAAGTGTTTAATGTCTGCTATCCCTCCCGTTTCTTCTGTCCCCACTTCTCAGGAGGACCCTGGCGATTTGACAGGAGTGCCGGAGGAATATCATGATCTGCGCACGGTCTTCAGTCGGTCCAGAGCCAACTCCCTTCCTCCTCACCGGTCGTATGATTGTAGTATTGATCTCCTTCCGGGGACCACTCCTCCTCGGGGTAGACTATACTCTCTGTCGGCTCCCGAACGTAAGGCTCTCGAGGATTATTTGTCTGTGTCTCTTGACGCCGGCACCGTAGTGCCTTCTTCCTCCCCTGCCGGGGCGGGGTTTTTTTTTGTTAAGAAGAAGGACGGTACTCTGCGCCCCTGCGTGGATTATCGAGGGCTGAATGACATAACGGTTAAGAATCGTTATCCGCTTCCCCTTATGTCATCAGCCTTCGAGATTCTGCAGGGAGCCAGGTTCTTTACTAAGTTGGACCTTCGTAACGCTTACCATCTCGTGCGCATCAGAGAGGGGGACGAGTGGAAAACGGCGTTTAACACTCCGTTAGGGCATTTTGAGTACCGGGTTCTGCCGTTTGGTCTCGCCAATGCGCCAGCTGTTTTTCAGGCATTAGTTAATGATGTTCTGAGAGACATGCTGAACATCTTTGTTTTTGTCTACCTTGACGATATCCTGATTTTCTCACCGTCACTCGAGATTCATGTTCAGCACGTTCGACGTGTACTCCAGCGCCTTTTAGAGAATTGTCTCTACGTGAAGGCTGAGAAGTGCTCTTTTCATGTCTCCTCCGTCACTTTTCTCGGTTCTGTTATTTCCGCTGAAGGCATTCAGATGGATCCCGCTAAGGTCCAAGCTGTCAGTGATTGGCCCGTTCCAAGGTCACGTGTCGAGTTGCAGCGCTTTCTAGGTTTCGCTAATTTCTATCGGCGTTTCATTCGTAATTTCGGTCAAGTTGCTGCCCCTCTCACAGCTCTTACTTCTGTCAAGACGTGTTTTAAGTGGTCCGGTTCCGCCCAGGGAGCTTTTGATCTTCTCAAAGAACGTTTTACGTCCGCTCCTATCCTCGTTACTCCTGACGTCACTAAACAATTCATTGTCGAGGTTGACGCTTCAGAGGTAGTCGTGGGAGCCATTCTATCCCAGCGCTTCCAGTCAGACGATAAGGTTCATCCTTGCGCTTATTTTTCTCATCGCCTGTCGCCATCGGAACGCAACTATGATGTGGGTAACCGCGAACTGCTCGCCATCCGCTTAGCCCTAGGCGAATGGCGACAGTGGTTGGAGGGGGCGACCGTTCCTTTGTCGTTTGGACAGACCATAAGAACCTTGAGTACATCCGTTCTGCCAAACGACTTAATGCACGTCAAGCTCGTTGGGCGTTGTTTTTCGCTCGTTTCGAGTTTGTGATTTCTTACCGTCCGGGTAGTAAGAACACCAAGCCTGATGCCTTATCCCGTCTCTTTAGTTCTTCTGTGGCTTCTACTGATCCCGAGGGGATTCTTCCTTATGGGCGTGTTGTCGGGTTGACAGTCTGGGGAATTGAAAGACAGGTTAAGCAAGCACTCACGCACACTGCGTCGCCGCGCGCTTGTCCTAGTAACCTTCTTTTCGTTCCTGTTTCTACTCGTCTGGCTGTTCTTCAGTGGGCTCACTCTGCCAAGTTAGCTGGTCATCCCGGCGTTCGAGGTACTCTTGCTTCTATTCGCCAGCGCTTTTGGTGGCCTACTCAGGAGCGTGACACGCGCCGTTTCGTGGCTGCTTGTTCGGACTGCGCGCAGACTAAGTCAGGTAACTCTCCTCCTGCCGGTCATCTCAGACCGCTTCCCATTCCTTCTCGACCATGGTCTCACATCGCCTTAGACTTCATTACCAGTCTGCCTTTGTCTGCGGGGAAGACTGTGATTCTTACGGTTGTCGATAGGTTCTCTAAGGCGGCACATTTCATTCCCTCGCTAAGCTTCCTTCCGCTAAGGAGACGGCACAAATCATCATCGAGAATGTGTTCAGAATTCATGGCCTCCCGTTAGACGCCGTTTCAGACAGAGGTCCGCAATTCACGTCACAGTTTTGGAGGGAGTTCTGTCGTTTGATTGGTGCGTCCGTCAGTCTCTCTTCCGGGTTTCATCCCCAGTCTAACGGTCAAGCAGAAAGGGCCAATCAGACGATTGGTCGCATACTACGCAGCCTTTCTTTTAGAAACCCTGCGTCTTGGGCAGAACAGCTCCCCTGGGCAGAATACGCTCACAACTCGCTTCCTTCGTCTGCTACCGGGTTATCTCCGTTTCAGAGTAGTCTGGGTTACCAGCCTCCTCTGTTCTCATCCCAGCTTGCCGAGTCCAGCGTTCCCTCCGCTCAAGCGTTGTGAGCGCACCTGGAGGAGAGTGAGTTCTGCACTTTGCCGTTACAGGGCACAGACTGTGAGAGCCGCCAATAAACGTAGGATTAAGAGTCCTAGGTATTGTTGCGGCCAGAGAGTGTGGCTTTCCACTCGTAACCTTCCCCTTACGACAGCTTCTCGTAAGTTGACTCCGCGGTTCATTGGTCCGTTCCGTGTCTCCCAGGTCGTCAATCCTGTCGCTGTGCGACTGCTTCTTCCGCGACATCTTCGTCGCGTCCATCCTGTCTTCCATGTCTCCTGTGTCAAGCACTTTCTTCGCACCCCCGTTCGTCTTCCCCCCCCCGTCCTTGTCGAGAGCGCACCTATTTACAAGGTACGTAGGATCATGGACATGCGTTCTCGGGACGGGGTCACCAATACTTAGTGGATTGGGAGGGTTACGGTCCTGAGGAGAGGAGTTGGGTTCCGTCTCGGGACGTGCTGGACCGTTCGCTGATTGATGATTTCCTCCATTGCCGCCAGGAGTCCACCTCGAGTGCGCCAGGAGGCGCTCGGTGAGTGGGGGGGTACTGTCATGTTTTGTCTTATATTGTCTTGTCATTTTGCTTTCCCTTCTGTTCGTTTTCCCCTGCTGGTCTTATTAGGTTCGTTCCCTTTTTCTCTCTCCCTCCCTCTCTCTCTTCTCTCTATCGTTCCGTCCCTGCTCCCAGCTGTTCCTATTCCCCTACTCAATCATCTAATCTTTTCACACCTGTTCCGTATCTTGCCCTCTGATTAGAGTCCCTATTTCTCCCCTTGTCTTCCGTTTCTGTCCTGTCGGATCCTTGTATATTGTTCGCCGTGCTGTGTCTTTGTCTCGCCCTGTCGTGTCTTGTTTCCCTCAGATGCTGCGTGTGAGCAGGTGTCTGAGTCTGCTACGGTCGGTGCCTTCCCGAGGCAACCTACAGTTTATGGTCGAGTCTCCAGTCTGTCCTCGTCACTACGAGTGGAATTAGTTTTTTATGTTTTGTTTTCTGCTCTGATTTGTCTAGGAGTATTGCCTATTTCCTTTACTGGAATAAAGACTCTGTTTTCGCCAAGTCGCTTTTGGGTCCTCATTCACCTGCATAACAGTTCAGGGGCAGAATGTGTTTGTGTCCTGATCCAAGGGAGATGTGGCTTTGATCTATATTTTAGTGTGGTTAAGGGCACAGCTATACAAACAGAGCTTCCTTCAACAGCAGCAGACCTCAGAATCCATTAGTGGTTATCACCCCAATCACACAAGGAGAAGAGATGGAGAGAGGCAATGTTCCCTCTAAACTGTGCACCTGTGCGGGCGCACAGTAGCCCCAAGACTGCCACGCAGATCCCTCAAGAATGCTATGCAGAAGAAATACAGTATCAGCCCATGAAGAGAAGCACATGATTGAACTTCACTTTTATTTATTTATTTTATTTTATTTTATTTCACCTTTATTTAACCAGGTAGGCAAGTTGAGAACAAGTTCTCATTTACAATTGCGACCTGGCCAAGATAAAGCAAAGCAGTTCGACACATACAACGACACAGTTAGACATGGAGTAAAACAAACATACAGTCAATAATACAGTATAAACAAGTCTATATACGATGTGAGCAAATGAGGTGAGATAAGGGAGGTAAAGGCAAAAAAGGCCATGGTGGCAAAGTAAATACAAAATAGCAAGTAAAACACTGGAATGGTAGATTTGCAATGGAAGAATGTGCAAAGTAGAAATAAAAATAATGGGGTGCAAAGGAGCAAAATAAAGAAATAAATTAATTAAATACAGTAGGGAAAGAGATAGTTGTTAACTTTCTGAACTTAACTTTCTAGAGTTTTCCTTGTTTGTTAACACTATCAATATTTCCCTTTACTGTGGCAATTGTGATCGAATCAAATCAATATTAGCCACTTTCAATACAACAAAAGGAACTATGAAAGAGATTTGTGTTGTAGGCAGGACGCATCAGAGTAGGATTCAATAGCATCAGCAATAGGGGAGTGATTGCTTCCTACAAGAGCAAAAAATGGTGTACATTTCTTTAAAAAGTGAATCAAGAAAAGAGCTTTCTTTCTCTTAAATGGGTATTGTAGTATCTTGAGACAGGCTTGAATAAGCTAAGTAGCCATTTAGCAGAGGGTAGAAAAATGTGTCTAATTATCTGTAATAATGATATGGGAATAATAATGCTTTTTTTAATAATGTGGTTTCTAGATCAAACAACACAACAACATTTTCAGTCACCTTGTCTGAAGGACAAGTGGATAAACAGGTTACTGTTAAGTGTTGCATGTTTCTTTTCAAAAGTCTCATGGAATGTAGGCTTACATTGAACACCACACATTGGATGCTACTGTAGACTGAATGATAGACCAGCTATTTCCATGGTAAAATGGGATGCATTTCTCCATTGTTTTGATGGTAGGCCTACAGTATGCTCTAATAGCCACAATAGCCTACTTGGCCACTGATAAAACTGTAATTTAAAACAAGTACAGCCTCAGTGTTCTCACTAAACGTGCTCTAGAAGTTGCACAGAATTTTCACAAATTTCAAGTTTGCACTCAGCAGACCAGCAATTTGCATTGTCCCGAATTTGTAATACATATCTTATCATGTTTCAGTATACTGTAGAATACTTTAGTAAATACTACAGTAATGTCTGTAAGAATACTACAGTCTGCAAAAACATTACACTTTTGGTAAACTATAGTAAATATGACAGTATTTAATGTGCATATATCCTGCTCATTTCCCTCCCCTATATCACAATTTGTGCCACCCAGGCTGAGAAACCAACATAGACCATATATTTGGTACCCTACGGGTATTAGAATTTTTTGAATTAAATACTACAGCATTGAATGCAAAAACACAATATTATTTGCAATAGTATCGACTCGTTTTATTTTACAGTAAATGTATTTTTATTTCTTTTATTTCACCTTTATTTAAACAGGTAGGCTAGTTGAGAACAAGTTCTCATTTACAATTGCGACCTGGCCAAGATAATGCAAAGCAGTTCGACACGAACAACAACACAGAATTACTAATGGAGTAAAACAAACATACAGTCAATAATACAGTAGAAAAATGAGTCTATATACAATGGGAGCAAATGAGGTGAGATAAGCGAGGTAAAGGCAAAAAAGGCCATGGTGGCGAAGTAAATACAATATAGCAAGTAAAAAAATACGTTAAAAAATAAACACGGGAATGGTAGATTTGCAGTGGAAGAATGTGCATAGCAGAGATAGAAAAAATGGGGGGTGCAAAGAAGCAAAATAAATAAATACAGTAGGGGGGAGAGGTAGTTGTTTGGGCTAAATTATAGATAGGCTATGTACAGGTGCAGTACAGGTGCAGTAATCTGTGAGCTGCTCTGACAGTTGGTGCTTAAAACTTCATGAGGATAGGGGGCAGTATTTTCACTTTGGATGAATTGCGTGCCCATAGTGAACTGTATCAAACTCTGTCCTAGATCGCTAATATATGCATATTATTATTACTATTGGATAGACAACACTCTGAAGTTTCTAAAACTGTTTGAATTATGTCTGTGAGTATAACAGAACTCAAAGGGCAGGCAATCTTCCAAACAAATTTTGAAATTCTGAAAGTTGGGGCAATTTTGATGTCATCGCCCCCTCCTTTCCCAACAAGATATGGATCTGGAAGCACTTCCTACGCCTTCCACTAGATGTCCTCATTCAGTAGAAAGTGTAATGGAGCATTTGCTGTGAACTTTGACCTAATGGGAGGGAAAATAGTCAGTGTCGCAACAGATTGCCATTTTGGACTGAGGGGCAGCTCGGGACTGAGGTAGCTCGGGACTGAGGGGTAGCTCGGGACTGAGGGGTAGCTCGGGACTGAGGGGTAGCTCGGGACTGAGAGGAAGCTCGGGACTGAGAGGAAGCACGGGACTGAGAGGAAGCTCGGGACTGAGAGGAAGCTCAGTACTGAGAGGAAGCTCAGTACTGAGAGGAAGCTCAGGCAGGTAGTTGGCTCTGGCAGATCCTGGCTGGCTGGCGGTTCCGGCAGATCCTGGCTGACTGGCGGATCTGGAAGATCCTGGCTGACTGGCGGATCCTGGCTGACTGGTGGATCTGGAAGATCCTGGCTGACTGGCTGCTCCATGCAGACTAGTGGCTCTGGCTGCTCCATGCAGACTGGCGGCTCTGGCTGCTCCATGCAGACTGGCGGCTCTGGCTGCTCCATGCAGACTGGCGGCTCTGGCTGCTCCATGCAGACTGGCGGCTCTGGCTGCTCCATGCAGACTGGCGGCTCTGGCTGCTCCATGCAGACTGGCGGCTCTGGCTGCTCCATGCAGACTGGCGGCTCTGGTTGCTCCATGCAGCTGGCGGCTCTGGCTGCTCCATGCAGACTGGCAGCTCTGGCTGCTCCATGCAGACTGGCAGCTCTGGCTGCTCCATGCAGACTGGCAGCTCTGGCTGCTCCATGCAGACTGGCAGCTATGGCTGCGCTAGACAGACGGGAGACTCCGGCAGCTCTGGAGAGGAGGAAGGCTCTGGCAGCGCCGGACAGGCGAATCGCACTGAAGGCCTGGTGCATGGTGCTGGCACTGGTGGTACTGGGCCGAGGACACGCACAGGAAGCCTGGTGCGGGGAGCTGCCACCGGAGGGCTGATGCGTGGAGGTGGTACTGGATAGACCGGACCGTGCAGGCGCACTGGAGCTCTTGAGCACCGAGCCTGCCCAACCTTACCTGGCTCGATGCCCACTCTAGCCCGGCCGATACGAGGAGCTGGTATGTACCGCACCGGGCTATGCACCCGCACTGGAGATACTGTGCGCTCCACAGCATAACAAGGTGCCTGCCCGGTCTCTCAAGCCCCCCGGTAAGCACAGGAAGTTGGCGCAGGTCTCCTACCTGGCGTCGCCATACTCCCTGTGAGCCCTCCCCATTAATTTTTGGGTGCTGACTCCTGGGCTTCCTTCCACGCTGCCGTGTTCGTCTCGCCAAACTCATTCTCCTGTAACCTTCCTCGCACTGCTCCAACGAATCCCAGGCGGGCTCCGGCACTCTCCCTGGGTGTACCGACCACCTGTCTATCTCTTCCCAAGTAGTGTAGTCCAGATTCTGCTCCCATGTCCACAAATCCTGACATCGCTGCCTCTCCTGCTCCTCGTAATGCCGCCTCTCTGTTTTCGCTGCCTCCAGCTCTGCTTTGGGACGGCGATATTCCCCAGCCTGTGCCCAGGGTCCTTTACCATCCAGGATCTCCTCCCAAGTCCAGAAGTCCTGTGATCGCTACTCCTACTGCCGCTGCCTGTCACCACGCCGCTTGGTCCTGTTGTGGTGGGTGATTCTGTCACGGTTTTCTTCTATCTCCTCCTCTGACAAAGAGGTGCAGCAAGGATCGGACCAAAATGCAGCGTGGTAATTTTGATACATGTTTAATAACAGAATAAACACGAACAATACAAAAAACAATAAACGTAACATGAAATCCGAAACTAACACAGTGCAAACTAACACAGAGACAGGAGCAATCACCCACGAAACACTCAAAGAATATGGCTGCCTAAATATGGTTCCCAATCAGAGACAACGATAATCACCTGCTTCTGATTGAGAACCACTTCAGGCAACCATAGACTTTACTAGATAACCCTACTAAGCCACAATCCCAATACCTACTAAAACCCCAAGACAAAACACACCACATAATAAACCCATGTCACACCCTGGCCTGACCAAAATAATAAAGAAAACACAAAATACTAAGACCAGGGCGTGACAAGTATTTCTGTTATCTGGCGTAGCTTTCTATAATTCCTCCGGATATTTTGGAGGAATTTCTGAACATGGCGTCAATGTAAACTGAGATTTGTGGATATAAAAATGCATATTATCGAACAAAACATAAATGTATTGTGTAACATGTCATATGACTGTCATCTGATGAAGATTTTCACGAAGTTAGTGATTCCTTTTATTTCTAATCCTGCTTTTGTGATTTTATCTTTGGCTGGAAAAAATGGCTGCATTTTTTCTTTGGTTTGGTGGTGGTATAACATAAATATATGTTGTGTTTTTGCTGTAAAACATTTAAAAAATCTGACATGATGGGTAGATGAACAAGGTGTTTATCTTTCATTTGAGGTATTGGACTTGTTAATGTGTGAAAGTTAAATATTTCTAAAGAATATCTTTGAATTCCCTGCGCCACCTTTTCAGCTGAACGGGGGGGGGGGGCGGGGGGAACGCCTTGCCCCAGTTAAAGCTAGTGAGGGGGATAAGTGTTTCCAGTTTCAGAGATTTTTGCAGTTCGTTCCAGTCATTGGCAGCAGATAACTGGAAGGTGAGGCAGCCAGAGTAAGAATTGGTTTTGGGGGTGACCAGAGAGATAACCTGCTGGAGCGCGTGCTACAGGTGGGTGCTGCTATGGTGACCAGCGAGGTGAGATAAGGGGGGACTTTACCTAGCAGGGTCTTGTAGATGACCTGGAACCAGTGGGTTTGGTGACGAGTATGAAGCGAGGGCCAGCCAACGAGAGCGTACAGGTCGCAGTGGTGGGTAGTATATGGGGCTTTGGTGGCAAAATGGATGGCACTGTGATAGACTGCATCCAATTTATTGAGTAGGGTATTGGAGGCTATTTTGTAAATGACGTCGCCGAAGTCGAGGATCGGTAGGATGGTCAGTTTTACAAGGGTATGTTTGGCAGCATGAGTGAAGGATGATTTGTTGCGAAATAGGAAGCCAATTCTAGATTTAACTTTGGATTGGAGAAGTTTGATGTGAGTCTGGAAAGAGAGTTTACAGTCTAACCAGATACCTAGTTATTTGTAGTTGTCCACATATTCTAAGACAGAACCGTCCAGAGTAGTAATGTTGGACGGGCGGGCAGGAACAGGCAGCGATCGGTTGAAGAGCATGCATTTAGTTTTACTTGTATTTTAGAGCAATTGGAGGCCACGGAAGGAGAGTTGTATGGCATAGCATCTCAAGTGGCCAATAGCCTCGGGAAATGCATAGCGTCAAATTCAAATAAAAAGTGATCAAACTCAAACTTTCATTAAATCACACAAGCAGGGTACTCAATTAAAGCTACACTCGTTGTGAATCCAGCCAACATGTCAGATTTAAAAAATGCTTTTCGGCGAAAGCATGGGAAGCTATTATCTGATAGCATGCACCCCCCCTGAACCACATGAACGAGTTGTAAACAAAATAATTAGCGTAGCCAGCGCTACACAAAACGCTGAAATAAAATACAAAACATGCATTACCTTTGACGAGCTTCTTTGTTGGCACTCCAATATGTCCCATAAACATCACAATTGGTCCTTGTTTTCGATTAATTCCGTCCATGTATACCCAAAATGTCCATTTATAAAGCAGGTTTGATCCAGAAAAAAACAGCTTTCCAAAACACAACGTCACTCCAAAACATTTCAAAAGTTGCCTATAAACTTTGCCAAAAATATTTCAAACTACTTTTGTAATACAACTTTAGGTATTTTTAAATGTTAATAATCGATCAAATTGTAGATGGGGCAAACAGTATTCGATAGAGAAAGTAAACAAAACATGCTCCTTTTTCCCTCTTGCGTAACTATCAAAAGTGTTATGTGTACCAGGAAGTGCCTCTTCTTCGTTTCACCAATGATTAACTTCAACCCAATTCCAAAGACTTGTGACATCCTGTGGAAGTCATAGGAACTGTAAAATGGGTGCTAGCTCGGGACTATTTTTTCAACATTTTGTTAAATATCGCGCAAAATTTCAAAGTCCTGCTACTCATGCCAGGAAAATAGTATATGCATATGATTAATATGTGTGGATAGAAAACACTGAAGTTTCTAAAACTGGTTAAACCATGTCTGTGACAATAACAGGACGTGTTTAACATGCAAACTCCAAGGAAAACTGTTCACCCCCCCCCCCCCAAAAAAAGATCAATCCGCCAGTTGGCTGTATTGTCTATGGCCTGCGAAAATATATACCTCTCAGTTTACAAGTCCTACAGCTTCCACGCGATGTCACCAGTCTTGGCAATTTCCTTGATGTTGTTCCTTGGTCAAATGAAGAATAGACACTTGATTTAATCCGGTCCACGACAGGAAGTTTTGGAAGAGACAATTATCGACCCTCATTTCAAGACGTGGAGCTATTGAATACACATCGCCCCCGCGATCAATTTGATCGATTATTAACGTTTACTGATACCTAAAGTTGGATTACAAATGTATTTTGAAGTGTTTTGTCAAAGTTTATAGGCAACTTTGTTAATTAAAAAAAATGAAGTTTCGTTATGTAAAGAAGTTTTTTCCTGGATCAGACGGGCCACATAAATGGACATTTTGTGTGTACATGGACGGATTTAATTGGGAAAAAGAGCCAATTGTGATGTTAATGGGACATATAGGAGTGCCAACAAAGAAGCTCGTCAAAGGTAATGAATGTTTTATATTTTATTTCTTTCTCTTGTGTAGCTCTGGCTATGCTAATTATTTTGTTTTTATGTCCCCTTCAGGTATTTCGGGGTGTTGCATGCTATCAGATAATAGCTTCTCATGCTTTTGCCAAAAAGCATTTTAAAAATCTGACTTGTTGGCTAGATTCACAACTAGTGTAGCTTTAGTTTAATCCAGTACCTTGCATGTGTGTTTTAATGAAAGTTTGAGTTTTAGCGAGTACTATTAGCATTTGGCATTGCGCATTTCCATTTCCTGCTGGCTAGGGGGGACGCAGACGTCTCAGCTGTCAGAGGGAAACATTTTTTTTTCTGAACAGTTTTTCCTTGGGGTTTTGCCTGCTACAAAAGTTATGTTATAGTCACAGACATGATTGAACCAGTTTTAGAAACTTCAGAGTGTTTTCTATCCATACCTACTAATCATATGCATATAATATATTCCTGGCATGAGTAGCAGGAAGTTGAAATTGTGCACGTTATTTATCAAAAAGTAGAAATGCTGCCCCCTATCTCTAAGAAGCCAGTTATGCATTAGTGGGCGCTATTAAACATTTTGGATGAAAAATGTTCCCGTTTTAAACAAGATATTTTGTCACGAAAAGATGCTCAACTATGCATATAATTGTCAGCTTTGGAAAGAAAACACTCTGACGTTTCCAAAACTGCAAAGATATTGTCTGTGAGTGCCACAGAACTGATGTTACAGGCGAAACCCAGATAAAAATCCAACCAGGAAGTGCCGCATTTTTTGAAACCGCCTCATGCCAATGACTCCTTATATGGCTGTGAATGAGCTACGAATGAGCTTCCGTTTTCCACGCATTCCCCAAGGTGTCTACAGCATTGTTTCCGCCTGCTTCCGCCTGGCTACTCCTACCTCGGCCAACAGCCCCGGCCCCCCCGCAGCTCCTCGCCCAAGCCTCTCCAGGTTCTCCTTTACCCAAATCCAGATAGCAGATGTTCTGAAAGAGCTGCAAAACCTGGACCCGTATAAATCAGCTGGGCTTGACAATCTGGACCCTCTATTTCTGAAACTATCTGCCGCCATTGTCGCAACCCCTATTACCAGCCTGTTCAACCTCTCTTTCATATCGTCTGAGATCCCCAAGGACTGGAAAGCTGCCGCAGTCATCCCCCTCTTCAAAGGGGGTGACACCCTGGACCCAAACTGTTACAGACCTATATCCATCCTGCCCTGCCTATCTAAGGTCTTCGAAAGCCAAGTCAACAAACAGGTGACTGACCATCTCGAATCCCACCGTACCTTCTCCGCTATGCAATCCGGTTTCCGAGCCGGTCACGGGTGCACCTCAGCCACACTCAAGGTACTAAACGACATCATAACCGCCATCGATAAAAGACAGTACTGTGCAGCCGTCTTAATCGACCTTGCCAAGGCTTTCGACTCTGTCAAACACCATATTCTTATCGGCAGACTCAGTAGCCTCGGTTTTTCGGATGACTGCCTTGCCTGGTTCACCAATTACTTTGCAGACAGAGTTCAGTGTGTCAAATCGGAGGGCATGTTGTCCGGTCCTCTGGCAGTCTCTATGGGGGTGCCACAGGGTTCAATTCTCGGGCCGACTCTTTTCTCTGTATATATCAATGATGTTGCTCTTGCTGCGGGCGATTCCCTGATCCACCTCTACGCAGACGACACCATTATATACACTTTCGGCCCGTCATTGGACACTGTGCTATCTAACCTCCAATCGAGCTTCAATGCCATACAACACTCCTTCCGTGGCCTCCAACTGCTCTTAAACGCTAGTAAAACCAAATGCATGCTTTTCAACCGATCGCTGCCTGCACCCACATGCCAGACTAGCATCACCACACTGGATGGCTCCGACCTTGAATATTTGGACACCTATAAGTACCTAGGTGTCTGGCTAGACTGCAAACTCTCCTTCCAGACCCATATCAAACATCTCCAATCGAAAATCTAATCAAGAATCGGCTTTCTATTCCGCAACAAAGCCTCCTTCACTCACGCTGCCAAGCTTACCCTAGTAAAACTGACTATCCTACCGATCCTCGACTTCGGCGACGTCATCTACAAAATTGCTTCCAACACTCTACTCAGCAAACTGGATGCAGTTTATCACAGTGACATCTGTTTTGTCACTAAAGCACCTTATACTACCCACCACTGCGACTTGTATGCTCTAGTCGGCTGGCCCTCGCTACATATTCGTCGCCAGACCCACTGGCTTCAGGTCATCTACAAGGCCATGCTAGGCAAAGCTCCGCCTTATCTCAGCTCACTGGTCACGATGGCAACACCCATCCGTAGCACTCGCTCCAGCAGGTGTATCTCATTGATCATCCCTAAAGCCAACACCTCATTCGGCCGCCTTTCGTTCCAGTACTCTGCTGCCTGTGACTGGAACAAATTACAAAAATCGCTGAAGTTGGAGACTTTTATCTCCCTCACCAACTTCAAACATCAGCTAGCTGAGCAGCTAACCGATCGCTGCAGCTGTACATAATCTATTGGTAAATAGCCCACCCATGTTCACCTACCTCATCCCCACAGTTTTTATTTATATACTTTTCTGCTCTTTTGCACACCAATATCTCTACCTGTACATGATCATTTATCACTCCAGTGTTAATCTGCAACATTGTAACTATTCGCCTACCTCATGCCTTTTGCACACATTGTATATTATACAATATACATTGTATATTGTTTACTCCATGTGTAACTCTGTGTTGTCTGTTCACACTGCTATGCTTTATCTTGGCCAGGTCGCAGTTGCAAATGAGAACCTGTTCTCAACTAGCCTACCTGGTTAAATAAAGGTGAAATAAATAAATAAATAAAAAATTGTGACATCTTTTTAGGCATTTCCAGAGAATAGCTGTAAGGGACTATATTTAGCGAGTGGTCACATGGTGTCTCATGTCATACTGAGGTAGCCATTTTTCCAATCGCTTCTTTTGAGAAACCAATTGCCTCGACGGATATATTATCGAATATATATTTTAAAAACACCTTGAGGATGGATCCTAAACAACGTTTGATGTCTTTCTGTCGATATTATGGAGCAAATTTTGAAAAAAAATTTGGCGTTATAGTTGTAGCATTTTTCGGTCAATTTCTCAGCCAAGCAAACTGGAGCTTTTTCACCTACAAAAATATTATTTGGGGAAAAAAGGAACATTTGCTATCTAACTGGGAATCTCCTGAGTGAAAGCATCTGAAGTTCTTCAAAGGTAAATTATTTAATTTGGTTGCATTTCTTATTTTCATGAAAATGTTGCCTGTTGCCAGCAGAGCCTAGCATAGCATTATGCCATTATAAACTAACACAAATGCTTGTCTAGTGTTGGCTGTAACGCATATTTTGAAAATCTGCGATGACAGTGTTGTTAACAAAAATCTAAGCTTGTGTTTGAATATATTTATTTAATTTCATTTGCGATTTTCATGAATAGGAAAAGTTGCGTTATGCTAATGCTTTGATGCTATGTTTACGCTCCCGGATATGGGTTTGCTCATCGCAAGAGGTTAATTAACACAGAGTCCAATGAAGGTCCAGAAGTATACAGAATGGTGTCGTCTGCATAGAGGTGGATCAGAGACTCACCTGCAGCAAGAGCGACATCATTGATGAATACAGAGAAGGGAGTCGGTTCAAGAATTGAACCCTGTGGGACCGCCATAGAGACTGCCAGAGGCCCGGACAACAGGACCTTGATTTGGCACATTGAACTCTATCAGAGAAATAGTTGGTGAACCAGGCGAGGCAATCAATTGACAAACCAAGGCTATCGAGTCTGCCGATGAGGATGTGGTGATTGACAGAGTCGAAAGCCTCGGCCAGTTCAACGAATACGGCTGCACAGTATTGATTATTATCGATGGCGGTTAAGATATTGTTTAGGACCTTGAGCGTGGCTGGGGTGCACCCATGACCAGCTCTGAAACCAGATTGCATAGCGGAGAAGGTATGGTGTGGGGGGATTCTAATAATCTGTTTGTTGACTTGGCTTTCGAAGACCTTAGAAAGGCAGGGTAGGATAGATTTAGGTCTGTAGCAGTTTTGGTCAAGAGTGTCCCCCCATTTGAAGAGGGGATGGCCTTAGCTGCTTTGCAATCTTTGGGAGTCTCAGACGACACGATAGAGGTTCAACAGGCTAGTAATAGGGGTTGCAACAATTTCAGCAGATAATCTTAGAAAGAAAGGGTCCAGAAAGGTCCGGCTGATTTGTAGGTGTCCAGATTTTGCAGCTCTTTCAGAACATCAGTTGACTGGATTTGGGAGAAGGAGAAATGGGGAAGGCTTGGGCGAGATGCTGTGGGGGGTGCAGTGCTGTTGACCGGGGTAGGGGTAGCCAGGTGGAAAGCATGGCCTGCCATAGAAAAATGCTAATTGAAATTCTCAATTATAGTGGATTTATCGGTAGTGACAGTGTTTCCTATCCTCAGTGCAGTGGCACCTGGGAGGAGGTGTTCTTATTCTCCAAGTACTTTACAGTGTCCCAGAACTTTTTTGAGTTTGTGTTGCAGGAAGCAAATTTCTGCTTGAAAAAGCTAGCCTTGGCTGTTCTAACTGCCTGTGTGTATTGGTTTCTAGCTTCACTGAAAAGTTGCATATCACGGGGGCTGTTTGATGCTCATGCAGAATGCCATAAGATGTTTTTGTGTTGGTTAAGGGCAGTCAGGTCTGGAGAGAACCAAGGGCTATACCTATTCCTGGTTCTAAATTTCTTGAACGGGGCATGCTTATTTAAGATGGTGAGGAAGGCATTTAAAAAAAATATCCAGGCACCCTCTATTGATGGGATGAGATCAATATCCTTCCAGGATATCCCGGCCAGGTCGATTAGAAAAGGCCTGCTCGCTGAAGTGTTTCAGGGAGTGTTTGACAGTGATGAGTGGAGGTTGTTTGACCACTGACCCATTACGGATGCAGGCAATGAGGCAGTGATCAATGAGATCTTGGTTGAAAACAGCAGAGGTGTATTTAGAGGGCAAGTTGGTTAGGATGATATCTATGAGGGTGCCCATGTTTATGGCTTTGGGGAGGGCCTGGTAGGTTTATTGATAATTTGTGTGAGATTCAAGCATCAAGCTTAGATTGTAGGATGGCTGGGGTGTTAAGCATGTTCCAGTTTAGGTCGACTAGCATTACGATCTCTGAAGATAGATGAGGGGCAATCAGTTCACATATGGTTTCCAGAGCACAGCTGGGGGCAGAGGGTGGTCTATAGCAGGTGTCAACAGTGAGAGACTTGTTTTTATAGAGAGGTGGATTTTTAAAAGTAGAAGGCTATCTCTGGAGTAGACTACAACACCGCCCCCTTTTGGCAATTCTATCTTGTCTGAAAATGTTGTAGTTAGAATTTTTGGTGGTCTTCCTAAGCCAGGATTCAGACACGGCTAGAACATCCGGGTTGGCAGAGTGTGCTAAAGCAGTGAATAAAACAAGCTTAGGGAGGAAGCTTCTAATGTTAACATGCATGAAACCAAGGCTATTACGGTTACATAAGTCATCAAAAGAGAGCGCCTTGGGAATAGGAGTGGAGCTAGGCACTGCAGGGCCTGGATTCACCTCTATATCACCAGAGGAACAGAGAAGGAGTATGATGGGTATGGGCTAAATGCTATGAGAATTGGTCGTTTAGAACGTCTGGAACAGAGAGTAAAAGGAGGTTTCTGGTGGCGGTATAATGTACAGACAAAGGTATTGTAGGATGTGAATACAGTGGAAGTAAACCTAGGTATTGAGTGATGATGAGAGAGATATTGTCTCTAGAAACATCATTGAAACCTGGTGATGTCATCGCATGTGTGGGTGGTGGAACTGAAAGGTTGGATAAGGTATAATGAGCAGGGCTCGAGGCTCTACAGTGAAATAAGCCAATACACACTAATCAGAACAGCAATGGACAAGGCATATTGACATTAAGGAGAGGCATGCTTAGTCGAGTGATCATAAGGGTCCAGTTAGTAGTGAGGTTGGTTGGGGTAACGGCGATTCAGACAGCTAGCCGGGCCATCGGTAGCAAGCTAGCGTAGGACGGTGTTCTGTTTTTAGCCACTTCGTGCATTTCCGTTAGTAGATTAGTGGGGTTCCGTGTGGTAGAGGGGATCAATCCAATTGGCAAAATAGATATAGTTATAGTGACCCAAGAAAAATTGTTCGATAGACCTATTCAGATAGCAGCCGATAAGACAGCTAATGATTAGCGGGCCGTAGATGGCCGTTCAGATAACGTCGCGACGGAGGAGACAGTTGGATAACTCCCTCGTGCAGATAACGTTGGTAGTACAGTCGTGAAGGCCCAGTGGGGCTCCGCATCGGCAGTAAAACGGGTCTGGATAGGTGATTGTAGCCCAGGAGTGGTTCATGGAACTCTTCAGCTTGCTAGCTCTGGAATTATTTAAGTTTGCTCCAGGACCGATGTAAGCCAATAGTCACGCAGATAGCAGCTAGCTAGCTGCGAGCTCCAGGTATAAATGTTCAGAGCTTTCAGTTGAAATCCGGGGATATGGGGAGAAAAATAGGTCCGGTATATTCTGGTCTGAGTCGCGTTGTACAAACCTGCCGATAGCTTTTCGAGCTAAAGGATAGCTGATGACCATCAACCGTGGTTAGATAAATACTAACGTTATCCAGTAAACTGGCTAGCTCCTGTTTAACTCCTGGTTAGCTCCTGGTTAGCTCCTGGTTAGCTTCAGGCTAGCTTCTATTGTGGATTTCAGATTTGAGGTAAATAATACTTAAAGATGTAAATATATATATACACGGGACATGACAAGACGAGGACAAAGGATGCCTGACTGCTATGCCATCTTGGATCATCTAAATACAACAGTAGAATATAATAAAGTCCTCAAAAACATTACAGTGAATTCGATAGTATTTTTTATGTGAGGAATGATAGATGAGAGAGAATCAAAGAAAGAGGGAAAGTAGAGACGAGGGTGAAGGGTGGAGGGTGAGGGGAACACCTCTCCGAAGGGTTTAGAGAGGCTAGACATGATCTAGAGAAAAACAATCAATCAAGCCATTGTGGGGACTAAGTCTCAAACCACTCCTGCCCCATCCATCTCCTTAGACTGTGTTGCATGTGCGTGTTAGAGTGTGTGCATATACTGTATGCATGCGTGGGAAGGGGTAGCCTTAGAGAGGGAGAGGAGATCAACCATCAAGATGTAATTTAAAAATCTCAAGCTTTTGCTGAGCATCTCTCAAACCTTGTCACTCGAATTAATCATTGCTACTTTGTTTTTTTTACCTTGATTCTTTTTGCAATGTCACATGGTCAATTATTTAAAACACTTGCTATAGCTAATCTACACTCTTGATACATTTGAAGAATTTAAATCCCTTTTAAAAACTTTAACAAATATCACTGCCTATCACTTCAGGTGTAATGCGTCTACATGCACAATGTGAGATATGCCGGGGGTGAAGCCGGGAGTGGAATAAAGTGCATTACTGTGGCTTGAAACACGATGACATTTCAAAAGGAGGCAAATAATTAGTAGGACAAGATTTTGTCATCATTGTGATGTCTCCATATTGACTATACAGTGGCTTGCGAAAGTATTCACCCCCTTTGGCATTTTTCCTTTTTTGTTGCCTTACAACCTGGAATTAAAATATATTTTTTCGGGGTTTGTATCATTTGATTTACACAACATGCCTACCACTTTGAAGATGCAAAATATGTTTTATTGTGAAACAAACAAGAAATAAACTTGAGCGTGCAAAACTATTCGCCCGCCCAAAGTCAATTCTTTGTAGAGCCAACTTTTGCTGCAATTACAGCTGCAAGTCTCTTGGGGTATGTCTCTGTGATATCTCTTGAGATGTTAATTCAATATATCCTCCTAATTTTCATTTCTCATGATGCCATCTATTTTTTGAAGTGCACCAGTCCCTCCTGCAGCAAAACACCCCACAACATGATGCTGCCACCCCCATGCTTCACGGGTGGGATGGTGTTCTTCAGCATGCAAGCATCCCCATTTTCCTCCAAACATAACGATGATCATTATGGCCAAACAGTTTGTTTTTTGTTTAATCAGACCAGAGGAAACTTCACCAAAAAGTACAATCTTTGTCCCCATGTGCTGTTGCAAACCGTAGTCTGGCTTTTTATGCCGGTTTTGGAGTAGTGGCATCTTCCTTGCTGAACGGCCTTTCAGGTTATGTTGATAAAGGACTCGTTTTACTGTGTATATAGATACTTTTGTACCTGTTTCTTCCAGCATCTTCACAAGGTCCTTTGCTGTTGTTCTGGGATTGATTTGCACGTTTCACAACAAAGTACATTCATATCTGGAGAGAGAAAGCGTCTCCTTCCTGAGCGGGATGATGGCTGGGTGGTCCCATGGTTTTTATACTTGTGTACTATTGTTTGTACAGATGAATGTGGTACCTTCAGGCATATGTAAATTGCTCTCACGGATGAACCAGACTTGTGGAGGTCTACAATTCTTTTTTTGAGGTCTTGGTTGATTTATTTTGATTTTCCCACGATGTCAACCAAAGATGCACTGAGTTTGAAGGTAGGTGTTGAAATACATCCATAGGTAAACCTCCAATTTACTCAAATGTTGTCAATTAGCCTATCAGAAGCTTCTAAAGCCATGAAATCATTTTCTGGAATGTTCAAGCTGTGTAGCGACCCACTGGAATTGTGATACAGTGAATTATAAGTTAAATAATCTCTTTAAACAATTGTTGGAAAAATGACTTGTGTCATGCACAAAGTAGACATCCTAACCAACTTGCCAAAACTATAGTTTGTTAACCAAAAAATTGTGGAGTGGTTTAAAGACTAGTTTTAATGACTTCAACCTAAGTGTATGTAAACTTCCGACTTCAACTGTACATGCAAAAACACAGACAGATGGGGTTTAAAACAATTCTAAATATATCAACCTAAATATATCAAACTAAATATATCAAGTTGGTGGTTGAAGATTTCCCTCTAGTGGTGTGGGGGCTGTGCTTTGGCAAAGTGGGTGGGGTTATATCCTTCCTGTTTGGCCCTGTCCGGGGGTGTCCTCGGATGGGGCCACAGTGTCTCCTGACCCCTCCTGTCTCAGCCTCCAGTATTTATGCTGCAGTAGTTTATGTGTCGGGGGCTAGGGTCAGTTTGTTTATCTGGAGTACTTCTCCTGTCCTATTCAGGTGTCCTGTGTGAATCTAAGTGTGCGTTCTCTAATTCTCTCCTTCTCTCTTTCTTTCTCTCTCTCGGAGGACCTGAGCCCTAGGACCATGCCCCAGGACTACCTGACATGATGACTCCTTGCTGTCCCCAGTCCACCTGGCCATGCTGCTGCTCCAGTTTCAACTGGCCTGGGCCCTAGGACCATGTCCCAGGACTACCTGACATGAGGACTCCTTGCTGTCCCCAGTCCACCTGGCCATGCTCCTGCTCCAGTTTCAACTGTTCTGCCTTACTATTATTCAACCATGCTGGTCATTTATGAACATTTGAACATCTTGGCCACGTTCTGTTATAATCTCCACCCGGCACAGCCAGAAGAGGACTGGCCACCCCACATATGCTCTCTCTAATTCTCTTTCTTTCTCTCTCTCGGAGGACCTGAGCCCTAGGACCGTGCCCCAGGACTACCTGACATGATGGCTCCTTGCTGTCCCCAGTCCACCTGACTGTGCTGCTGCTCCAGTTTCAACTGTTCTGCCTTATTATTATTTGACCATGCTGGTCATTTATGAACATTTGAACATCTTGGTCATGTTCTGTTATAATCTCTACCCGGCACAGCCAGAAGAGGACTGGCCACCCCACATAGCCCGGTTCCTCTCTAGGTTTCTTCCTAGGTTTTGGCCTTTCTAGGGAGTTTTTCCTAGCCACCGTGCTTTTACACCTGCATTGTTTGCTGTTTGGGGTTTTAGGCTGGGTTTCTGTACAGCACTTTGAGATATCAGCTGATGTACGAAGGGCTATATAAATAAATTTGATTTGATTTTGATTTGATTTGATCAACCTGCAGTAAAGGATGCTGGGAAATATAACAATGATTGTGGTAAAACATTTCCTAACTAGCCTAACTTCTTGAAAACTTGTCTGAGACACATTATATTTTTATAAATCAGGGCCACACCGCATTTGCCTCAAATGGACACCTCATTCAGCTAAATAATAAATGTACCTTGTTTCTTGTTTCATATTCCTCCTGCTGGCTGGCTGAGTCTCACTCCAGGTTGTCAGTCGTCACTTCACTTTTTAGAGCGTGAGAGCCAGTGTGTGGGGCCGCAGCATGGATGCATGAAGACTTGACATTTGCAATATGATCTAGGGTTTTCAGCATTTAAAAAATTAAGATGCAGCAATTGATATAAAATATGTTGAAACTTTTAAACAAATCATGTTGTGCCAACACAGTGATTGTGTTAAGAGTAACACAACAGGTCATCCTTAACCTGTAGTGACACCCAGCCCGTGAACGGGACCATTATCATCATCTGCCACTAATTAGCATAACGCAACGGAAATAAATCTTCCTAGAAAATATTCCTATTCATGAAAATCACAAGTGAAATATATTGGAACACAGCTTAGCCTTTTGTTAATTACCCTGTCATCTCAGATTTTCAAAATATGCTTTACAGCCAACTCTAGACAAGCATTTGTGTAAGTTTATCATAGCCTAGCATAGCATTATACCTTGCTAGCAGCAGGCAAACTTGTCATGGAAATCAGAAAAGCAATCAAATTAAATCATTTACCTTTGATGAACTTCAGATGTTTTCACTCACGAGAAACTCCCAGGTAGACAGCCAGAGTTCAATTTTTCCCAAAATATTATTTTTGTATGCGAAATAGCTCCGTTTGTTCTTCACGTTTGGCTGAGAAATCGCCCGGAAATTGCGGTCACAACAATGCCGAAAAATATTCAAAATTAGCTGCATAATATCGACAGAAACATGTCAAACGTTGTTTAGAATCCATGCTCAAGGTGTTTTTCTAATATCTATTCGATAATATATCAATTAATTTTTACACTCTGACCGATTGGAGTAATGGCTACCTCTGTATTTTACGCGAGGATCTCTCTCGGAGCCAATGTGGCTGCCTACGGCTATTCTTCAACAGAAATGCGTAAAACTACTTCACAATGCTGTAGACATCTTGGGGAATACGTAGAAAGCGTAAGCTCGTTGATGGTACATTCACAGCTGAATAGGGAGTCATTGGAACGCAGCGCTTTCAAAACCTGGGGCACTTCCGGATTGGATTTTTCTCAGGCTTTCACATGGTAGTTGGTCTTGTTTCATTGCTGCAACTCCGTATGGACTCGTGAGAGGCAAAAGGTGGAGAGCACTGTGTCCTCCGAAATACAAACCAGCCAAGTCGCACTGCTACTTGACACAACACCCATTTAACTTGGAAGCCAGCCACACTAATGTGTCAGAGGAAACACCGTGCACCTGGCAACCGTGTCAGCGTGCATTGCACCCAGCCAACCACAGGAGTAGCTAGTGCCCAATGGAACAAGAACATCCCTGCCAGCCTAACACTCCCCTAACCGAGATGACACGGGGCCAATTGTGTCGCCAGTTGCAGCCGGCTGCAACAGAGCCTGGACTCGAACCAGGATCTCTAGTGGCATAGCTAGCACTGTGATGCAGCACATTAGACCAATGTGCCACTCAGGAGGAACACATCTGTTTTGAGAGTGTAATTAACCCTTGGTCTGCTTGAAACAAGTTGCTACTACAGACCGGGTCAGTGATAGGTTGAAAATGTCAGTGAAGACACTTGCCAGCTGGTCAGCGCATGTTCTGAGTAGGCGTCCTTGTGTTCCGTCTGGCTCCGCGGCCTTGTGAAATTTAACCTGTTTAACCTGATTCACATTGGCTACGGAGAACGAGATCACACAGTCATCCATAACAGTTGGTGCTCTCATGCATAGTCCATGTTTGC
This sequence comes from Oncorhynchus gorbuscha, assembly GCF_021184085.1. Classification (NCBI taxonomy): domain Eukaryota; kingdom Metazoa; phylum Chordata; class Actinopteri; order Salmoniformes; family Salmonidae; genus Oncorhynchus; species Oncorhynchus gorbuscha. The sequence goes on from NC_060184.1 coordinate 51,409,163, forward strand.
TAGCCTCAAAGCAAGCATAGAATACATTTTGCTAGTCCGGTAGGCTCGTGCTGCTGGGCAGCTCACGGCTGGGTTTCCCTTTGTAATCCGTGATAGTTTGCAAGCCCCGCCAGAGCTGGCGTGTGTGTGGGTGCGTGTAAATGCGTCGTCCCATGATGGATGCCATTTCAGTCAGAGGAAGATTAAGGATCCACAGTCTGGAGATAGCTTTCATCTCCATAAATCATGTTGACAATTAACTGGGACCATATCTGCATCCCAAATGTCACTTTATTCCCTATATAGTGCACTTCCTTTGACCTGAGCCCACTATGTAGAGAATAGGATGCCATTTGCCATGCGACCCAAAATAGGGTCATGTTTGGCTCCTATAAACATTGTGTCTGAAGCCGGGATACCAGATATGGGACTTGTCGCTATCTTTCTGTGCTCTTAGAGGCATCGGACTAAGCCACCTGATATGGGGCGTCTGGGAAGGGAGAAGGGACATAATGCCTGATATGGTGTCTCATGGTCTCTCTCTCTCTTTCTTTCTCCCTATTCTATGTCTGTCTGTCTGTCTGTCTGTCTGTCTGTCTGTCTGTCTGTCTGTCTGTCTGTCTGTCTGTCTGTCTGTCTGTCTGTCTGTCTGTCTGTCTGTCTGTCTGTCTGTCTGTCTGTCTGTCTGTCTGTCTGTCTGTCTGTCTGTCTGTCTGTCTGTCTGTCTGTCTGTCTGTCTGTCTGTCTGTCTGTCTGTCTGTCTGTCTGTCTGTCTGTGTGTGTGTGCCATTATCATTAGAAGGCCCAATCAGGCCACCAAGGGAGCTGAATTCAAGCAGCCTCCACCAGATGTTGATTCTTCCATTAAAACATCTGATGTAAAGTCCCTATTCTATTTAGGGGACTAGTAGCGGTTCTGGATCGGTTCGAACCGTCATTTTCGTGTACAGAGCGCCCTGTAATCTTTGCAGAGTCAATTCCTTTATACTCAAAACAGCTGAGTCTCCCCGTTCAGAATGTAGAATGTACTTGAGCTTGTGTCCTCAAAAGTGGGTGCACCTCACTTTTTTCTCCTCTTCAGACCTTTCTAGAACTATGCAGCATGATTCAATAGATTACATTTTAGAATACAAAATTAGGTATATCGCACACAGACAGCTGAGGAGACTAATCTGGAATCAGGGCTCCCAGTGGGCAACCATCCCTCTCTATCTCCACTGACACCTTCCCCAACACATTGTATAAAGAGTCTAACACCATCTAGCACTCAGATTATGATTATAATGATTATGATTATAATAAACAGCATTATTGAATAGAGTACATGTTGAATAGTTTGAAGACCTGTATTGTAATTCAAGGGGCAGGGTAGGAGGAATGAGTTCTAGCTGCCGCTGTGCTCCTCTGAGAAGTAATTTACTTAAATTGATATAATAAACACTCAGTTATAAAAAGCATGAGGCCCAGAATGCCAAATGTGTAAAGCTGTAAATGTTATAGTGACAGAATTAAAGTGTCTAGTTTTGTGTGGGTTCGTTTCCCAAGGTATGAAAATGTATGCACTCGCTACTTTAAGAGTGTCTGCTACATGGCAAAAATGTAAATACAGTACGTCTGTGCAATACTTACATTGTTTTAGCCCTATGATTCTTTGATAATTCAACATAATATGGCAATGTCATTTGTAAACTGTACTCTGATTTAAAAAAAATATTTTTTTAAAAATATGCCATTTAGCAGACGCTTTTATCCAAAGCGACTTACAGTCATGTGTGCATACATTCTATGTATGGGTGGTCCCGGGGGATCGAACCCAATACCCTGGCGCTACAAGCGCCATGCTCTACCAACTGAGCTACAGTTGCCCGGTGATAACTGGTAATGTGTTAAATACTTTTCAGATGCCTTCCAAACACTGTGAACAATAAACCAGATGCCCATTATTAGAATTGGTCTCTACAAATGGTATTTGTTTAGTTCTGCAAACAAGTCAATTTTATTTAACATCGTCCAATAACCACCTCTCTTTTCCCCAGGCCTTACGTGGGCCCTATTACATATTTAACCTCACCAGTACAAATGGCATCCATTTCTTAATTTTATTTTTTGATTGTGTGTTGTTCTTGGGGTTGTTGAAATATTTAAAGCTGGTGCTTAGATCAACTGCTCCCTTGAACGGCGGGTGCTAAAGCAGGGTCAGAAAAAAGAGCGAGGCTTAACCTGTAGACATGTTCAGGCATGACCCACCTGCTCCCACAGGATGACACTACTACACCATCAACTAAATGAGGAAAAGGTATGAGGACATGCCATGAGATGAATGCCTTTGAGTAATGGGTCGTATTAGTCCATCTGTAAATAGCCCATCCAACAACCTCATCCCCATACTGTATTTATTTATTTATTTTGCTCCTTTGCACCCCAGTATCTCTACTTTCACATTCATCTTCTGTACATCTATCACTCCAGTGTTTAATTGCTATATTGTAATTACCTCGCCACTATGGTCTATTTTATTGCCTTACCTCCCTTATCTTACCTCATTTGCACTCACTGTATATGTACTTTTTTCCTACTGTATTATTGACTGTATGTTTTGTTTATTCCATGTGTAACTCTGTGTTGCTGTATGTGTTGAACCGCTTTGCTTTATCTTGGCCAGGTCGCAGTTGTAAATGAGAACTTGCTCTCAAGTAGCCTGCCTGGTTAAATAAAGGTGAAATAAAAAAAATACGAAAAAGCCTGCTTGCTCCACCCCCGAGCCTTATATGGACTTCCTGCCCCAAGTTCGTTAAGCCAGGGAGTGCTTGGTGAGAACGGAGGAAGCAGTCTGCACAAAGGGGCAGAGTAAGGAGAGAATAAAGTGTGGTAGAAGAGAGAACAATAGCTGTGTGATTACCTGTTGTGACCTGGACTGTTGGATTACCCCACTTGTGTGCCGAACCGGATTGGCTGAGGACCCGAGTGTGAGGATTACCCCTAGAGAACGGAACGGGCCTATTCCCTCCTAGGCTCACCCATGGCTGCACCCTTGCCCGGGGATGTGAATTCCATACATTAGGGCCTAATTAATTCATCTCAACTGACTGATTCCCTTATACGAACTGTAGCTCAGTAAAATCTTAGACATTATTGCATGTTGTGTTTATATTTTTGTTCAGTATAAATAACATACATTTAATGTGACTTGTAGGCCTGACGTGGGCTGTAAACTATGAGTTTTAGGGTGAAACTCACAAAATAAGACCTTATGAAATATGTGTTGTATTTTCTTAGATAATTTTGTTTGAATGATAACGTTCACCTAGAATCTATTGGTGACTAGTGATGGGCATTAGAAATGATTTTGCTATTTGAATAATATCATGAATTGTTTTAGTCGAACTTACTCCCGTGACTCAGGAGAGGCAGAGAGAGAAAGAGAGAGTAGCCAAACCGACTCCTGCAAGTTAGCCTATTGCAGGAATAAGTTTGTCTATCTATCATCTCAGTTTGTAGGCTATTTTTAATGGGGCGCATTCACTCTTGTTTTACTAACATCTCTAATGCCATGGTATATCAGTGTATGTGGCAACGCCACGGAAATGTCTTAACTTTAGACAAAGCCTTTTAATGAGTCTAAGAATGGCCATTCTACTTAGCTAGCATACTGAATTGTTTTTCAAGATGGTCACACAAAGGATCATTTAGCTATTGGATTTTGAATTTTAGGACACCTTTAGGTAAAAAAATGTTTTGGGATGAAACATTGCATTTGGCCTTATTGATATTAACCCATAAACACCCATTGAATAACATAACTTAAACAATTAGAAACAAAGGATGGCGCCGGAGGATATGGCTGCCGTCTTATCGACTCTTAACCAACCATGCAAAAAAATATTAAAAAATGTTCGTAACTTGTTTTCTATATAATGATGGTGCTACCGTCTCTTATGACTGAAAAGAGCTTCTGGACATCAGAACTGCAATCACTCACCTCAGATTAGACAGAGTTTTTCTTCAATGAGTTGAACGGGAGGGATGTACTACAGACACCCGACCAGGCCCAGATCCCCATCATTCGCTAGAGAAGGAAACTGATATTTAACGGAAAAAGATCAGGGTGCCTTGTGAGGATCAGGCGACGAGTGGCTAATCTGCCTTTGCCTTCCGTCCTGCTAGCTAACGTTCAATAGCTGAAAAATAATTGGGTTGAACTAAAAGCACGAAAGCACTACCAACGGGACATTAAAAACTGTACAATTGTATGTTTCACCTAGCTGTGGCTGAACGACGACATTAAGAAAATAAATCTGGCGGGTTATAGACTCTATCGGCAGGATAGAACAGCAGCCTCTGGTAAGACATGGGGCGGGGGCCTATGCATATATGTAAACAACAGCTGGTGCACGATGTCTAAGGAAGTCTCAAGGTTTTGCACGCCTGAGGTAGAGTGATCTACAGCTTATCATGAGATACTCTATCTACCCAGAGCTCTCCCTTGCCCTCAATTTGGCAAATCTGACCATAATTACATACTCCTGATTCCTGCTTACAAGCAAAAATTAAAGCAGCAAGCATCAGTGACTCGGTCTATAAAAAAGTGGTCAGATGAAGAAGATGCTAAACGACAGGAATGTTTTGCTAGCACAGACTGGAACATGTTCTGGGATTCTTCTGATGGCATTGAGGAGTACACCACATCAGTCACTGACTTTATCAATAAGTGCATCGAGGACGTCGTCCCCACAGTAACTGTAAGTACATACCCCAACCAAAAGCCCTGGATTACAGGCAAGATTCGCACTGAGCTAAAGGGTAGAGCTGCAGCTATCAAGGACCGGGACTCTAACCAGGAAACTTATAAGAAATCCCGCAATGCCCTCAGACGAACCATCAAACACACAAAGCGTCAATAAAGGGCCAAGATCAAATCTTACTACACCAGCTCTGAAACTCATCAGATGTGGCAGGGCTTGCAAACTATTACAGGCTACAAAAGGAATGACAGCCGAGAGCTGCCCAGTGACAAGATCCTACCAGACAAGCTAAATTACTTCTTTGCTCACTTCGAGGCAAGTAACAATGAAACATGCATGAGAACATCAGCTGTCCTGGATGACTGTGTGATCAGGCTCTCCGCAGCCGATGTGAGTAAGACCTTTAAACAGGTCAACATTCACAAGGCAGCAGGGCCAGACGGATTACCAGGACGTGTACTGACCAACAGGCAGGTTTCTTCACTGACATTTTCAACAACTCTCTGTATGAGTCTGCAATACCAACATGTTTCAAGCAGACCACCATAGTCTCTGTGCCCAAGAACGCTAAGGTACCCTGCCTAAATGATGAGCAACCCGTAGCACTCACGTCTATAGCCGTGAAGTGCTTTGAAACTATGGTCATGGCTCACATCAACACCATTAATCCAGGAACCCTAGACACACTCCAATTTGCATACCCCACCAACAGATCCACAGATGATTCAATCTCTATTGCACTCCACACTGCCCTTTCACACTTGGACAAAAGGAACACCTATGTGAGAATGCTATTCATTGACTACAGCTCAGCATTCAAAACCGTAGTGCCCTCAAAGCTCATCAATAAACTAAGGAACCTGGGACTAAACACCTCCCTCTGCACCTGGATCCTAGACTTCCTGATGGGCCTCCCCCAGGCAGTATGTTGCTAACGTTTCTTTGCTACCTGCCAACTTTACAGTTTTACATTTTTAATTACAGTGTAATATATATATATTTCTTCCCTTGTTTAACTTTTTTCATCAAACTTTTTCACCCCGGACGCTTTATCTGGACATGGTTCTTCATGACCTCCACCAGCCGAAGCTAAGTAATAACATTAACATTACGCCTTATAACTGCAGTCACTGTACTCATAATATATACAGGAGAACGATCACCTTATGGTGAGGACAGCCGTGCTACAAGCCCATCTTCAGATGCAAGGGTAATTTAAGTGTAGGAAAGTTGAAACGGCATCTGTGCCACCAATAAGTACAGATAGTAGTAAAAATCCCCTTATACAGTCCCCGCAGCCAAACAATTTTCTCATGGCATCTGGGAGGAAATGCAGTAGGAATGCTCAACCGGTGTTGTTCATTTAGCCGACAGAAACGTTCAACCCATTCAACCCACCCAACAATACCAACATTTCTCCCCATTAAGCAACGAGTCAGTGCCAGAGTCCAAGTCACCTCTGTTCTCTTCTCCACCCGTTACGGGGTCTGAGATGCCGAAGCCTCCAACCACTTGCTCTGACAAGTTGAACACCCTAGTCATTGGTGACTCCATTACCCATAGTATTAGACTTAAAAAGAATCATCCAGCGATCATACACTGTTTACCAGGGGGCAGGGCTACCGACGTTAAGGCTAATCTGAAGATGGTGTTGGCTAAGTTTAATATTGGCGAGGGTAGAGAGTATAGGGATATTTGTATCCACGTCGGCATCAACAATGTTAGGATGAAACAGTCAGAGGTCACCAAGCGCAACATAGCTTCAGTGTGCAAATTAGCTAGAAAGACGTGTCAGCATCAAGTTATTGTCTCTGGCTCCCTCCCAGTTAGGGGGAGTGATGAGCTCTACAGCAGAGTCTCACAACTCAATTGCTGGTTGAAAACTGTTTTCTGCCCCTCCCAAAAGATAGAATTTGTAGATAATTTGCCCTATTTCTGGGACTCACCCACAATCAGGACCAAGCCTGGCCTGTTGAGGAGTGACAGAATCCATCCAAGCTGGAGGGGTGCTCTCATCTTATCTATGAAAATAGACAGGGCTTTAACTCCATTAGCTCCACAATGAGATAGGGTGCAGGCCACGCAGCAGACTGTTAGCCACCCTGCCAGCTTAGTGGAGTCTGCCACTAGCATTATTCAGTGTAGTCAGCTCCGCTATCCCCATTGAGACCATGTCTGTGCCTCGATCTAGGTTGGGCAAAACTAAACATGGCAGTGTTCACCTTAGCAATCTCACTAGAATACAGACTTCTTCCACTCCTGTAATTATTAAAAGAGATTGTAATACCTCACATCTCAAAATAGGGCTACTTATTGTTAGATCCCACACTTCCAAGGCAGTTATAGTCAATTAACTAATCACTAATCATAATCTTGATGTGATTGGCCTGACTGAAACATGGTTTAAGCCTGATGAATTTACTGTGTTAAATGAGGCCTCACCTCCTGGTTACACTAGTGACCATATTTCCCGTGCATCCTGCAAAGGTGGAAGTGTTGCTAACATTTACGATAGCAAATTTAAATTTAAAAAAAAGACTACATTATCGTCTTTTGAGCTTCTATTCATGAAATCTATGCAGCCTACTCAATCACTCTTTTTAGCTAGAGTTCCCTTAATTTCTATCAGACCTTGTAGTCATGGCAGATAATATTCACATTTTTGTTGAGTTTAATATTCACATGTAAAAGTCCACAGACCCACTCCAAAAGGCTTCCTGAGCCGTCATCGACTCAGTGGGTTTTGTCCAACATGTCTCCGGACCTACTCACTGCCACAGTCACACTCTTGACCAAGTTTTGTCCCGTTGAATAAATATTGTGGATCTTAATGTTTTCCTCATCATCCTGGACTATCGGACCACCATTTTATTACGTTTGTAATCGCAGCAAATAATCTGCTCAGTAGCCAACCAAGGATCATCAAAAGCCGTGCTATAAATTCTCAGACAACCCAAAGATTCCTAGATGACCTTCCAAACTCCCTCCACCTACCCAAAGACGTCACAGAGTACAAAAATCGGTTAACCACCGAACTGAGGAACTACATTAAACCTTGCATAATACCCTAGATGCAGTCGCGCCCCTAATAACAAAAAAACATTTGTCATAAGAATCCAGCTCCCTGGTATACAGAAAATACCCGAGCCCTCAAGCAAGCTTTTAGAAAATTGGAACGGTAATGACGCTACACCAAACTGTAAGTCTTCCGACTAGCTTGGAAAGACAGTACCGTGCAGTATCGAAGAGCCCTCACTGCTGCTTGATCATCCTATTTTTCAAACTTAATTGAGGAGAATAAGAACAATTCCAAATGTATTTATGATACTGTCACAAAGCTAACTTAAAAGCAGCATTCCCCAAAAGAGAATGGCTTTCACTTCAGTACAGATAAATTGATTAACTTCTTTTACAAAAAGATCAGGATGATTAGAAAGCAAAAATGCGGACTCCTCTTTAAAGCTCAACTGTCTTGAGTCTGCACAACTCTGCCAGGACCTAGGATCAAGGGAGACACTCAAGTTTTTTAATACTGTATCGATTGACACATTGATGAAAATACTATTGGCCTCTAAACCTTCAAGCTACATACTGGATCCTATTCAAGCTAAACTCCTGAAATAGCTGTTTCCTGTGCTTGGCCCTCCTATTCTGAACATAATAAATGGCTCCCTATCCACTGGATGTGTACCAAACTCAGTAAAAGTGGCAGCAATATAGCCTCGCTTGAAAAATCCAATCCTTGACCCAGAAAATATTAAAAAACTAACTGAGTCAGGTTTGTAGGCCTCCTTGCTCGTACACACTTTTTCAGTTCTGCCCACAAATGTTCTATGGGATTGAGGTCAGGGCTTTGTGATGGCCACTCCAATACTTTGACTTTGTTGTCTTTCTGCCATGATGTCAAGCAAAGAGGTACAGAGTTTGAAGATAGGCCTTGAAATACATCCATAGGTACACCTCCAATTGACTCAATTAGCCTATCAGAAGCTTCTAAAGCCATGACATAATTTTCTGGAATTTTCCAAGCTGTTTAAAGGCACAGTCAACTTAGTGTATGTAAGCTTTTGACCCACTGGAATTGTGATAGAGTGAATAAAAGATTCTGTCTGTAAAACGTTGTTTAAAAAATACTAAAGTAGATGTCATAAATGACTTGCCAAAACTATAGTTTGTTTACAAGAAATATGTGGAGTGTTTGAAAAACGAGTTTTAATGATTCCAACCTAAGTGTATGTAAACTTCCAACTTCAACTCTATGTTATGGCTGGGTAGAAAACTTTGTAAATATTTATTTGATTTCCCTGTACAACATGGTTAGACATTTTAACTCTATCCACTGATGTAGATATGTGTCTGATTGATGCACTGTAAGGGGCATGTGTGTGTGTGTGTGTGTGTGTGTGTGTGTGTGTGTGTGTGTGTGTGTGTGTGTGTGTGTGTGTGTGTGTGTGTGTGTGTGTGTGTGTGTGTGTGTGTGTGTGTGTGTGTGTGTGTGTGTGTTCGCATGCATAAATGCACTGTGATTGCGTGTGTGCACACACTTGTGTGTCTGTCTACGCAGTGCCATCTGGATACCCCATTGCTCTGTACCTCAGAGCTCATCCTTTTATCCCCTGCATGCGACTGTGGCAGGCTGCCAGAAGCCCCTATCATTTAACACAGTGCACCTGTTGGGATTAATCTGATACACACTGATAATGGATTGGAGTTCAAAGAAGAGGCTGCCCACAGGAAACTTTTTTGGAGGTAAAATTTCAGAAGCAATCTAACGCGTCTACACGCATACACGTAGGGGGGCACAGACAGGGACATACTGTACACACACACACACACACACACACACACACACACACACACACACACACACACACACACACACACACACACACACACACACACACACACACACACACACACACACACACACACACACACACACACACACACACACACACACACACACACACACACACACACACGCACGCACGCGCAAGTGCATGTTTAGACACACAAACGTGGACACACACTCCTGTAGAAGGCATGGCATGCAGCTCTAAAAGTTGTTAATGCTGGATACAGCCAAAGGAGAGAGAGAGAGCGAGAGAGAGTTAGAGAAAGAGAGTGCAGAGGAAAGAGCGAGTACAGACCTAATGGAACTGTGTGTCAGATTTATGATGCCTCATCCCTCCATTTATATATCTCTCTTCAACCGAAAAAAAAGTTGACTTGAGGGCTCCGACTCCACAGAGAGAGAGTGCTCCATTTCCACTACTGACCATTTTATATTTTGAGGTGAGAGTACACTGTTGAACATTGGGTTATTTCTTTGGGTTGGGATGAGGGCAAACTGTACTCCCTCCTGAAACCCTGATTATAACTTTGACCTCGTCTGAAGGCTGGTTTCAGCAATAATTTTGCTGTTTAAATGAGTTGGTCAAATAGCTGTGTACGGGCTATTTGAACAAGGAGAGTGATGGAGTGCTACATCAGATTACCTGGCCTCCACAATCGCACAACCTCAAACCAATTGAGATGGTTTGGGATGAATTGGACCGCAGAGTGAAGGAAATCCAGCCAACAACTGCTCAGCATACTGAACTCCTTCAGGACTATTGGAAAAGCATTCCTCATGAAGCCAGTTGAGAGAATGCCAAGAGTATGCAAAGCTGTCATCAAAGCAAAGTTTGACAACTTTGATGAATCTCAAATATAAAATATATTTTGATTTGTTTAACACTTTTTTGGTTATGATGATATCTTCTATTCTACAATGTAGAAAATAGTAAAAATAAAGAAAAACCCTGGTATGAGTAAGGGTGTAAACTTTTGACTGATACTGTATTTACCTACTGTAGGTATTAGGATACAACAATGAAAAATGACACACCGTTGTTTCAATCTAAGTAACATTATGAAAATATTCCCATCATAATTTGTCAGTTTAAGAAAGAGATATGTGTTTTTTTGCATTGGATGCATTTTAATTCACCGCATCAGGCGATGTCACACTGCTGTGAATGATGACAGAAATTGGTCTTCTCCCAAAAACGTCTGTAGCGTCCGAACAGTTTGGCCTAAGAAACTAATATGACCACCCTCAAACTAATATGAGATATGAGACTCTTGCGAACACCATGGTGTTTTCTGTTTTGCTCTATGACCCCCACAAGTGTTACGGGACTCGTCTGAAGTTAACCCATTCAAATTAATGGAAGAATGGAGGTAGTTTTGTGCCACAAAAATAAGGGGTTAAATATTCCCCAAAAATGTATAATATTTTCTGAGCTTTCTTATATCGCCTAGATATAGATCAAACACTTTAAAACCTTATTCCTCATGATTTATTTTTGACTGTATTTTTTGCCATTTATGAATGTGTTATTCAATGCTTTTCTATGGGCTTTAGTAGTAAAGGCCAATTAAATATTTTATCAAAAACCAAAATGTATTACTTTTTGGGGATACCTAAAGGGGTCCTAAAATTCTAAATCATATATCTAAATGAACCATGGTATGACCATCTTAAAAAAAATCCATATATTAGCTTATTAGACCCCCCCCCAACCGGCTTAGACGATAAGAGGTAAAAAGAATGTGGGAAGACACAGTAACTTGCCTGTGGCAGTCCTGATTGTCTGATTGGTACATTCATCCAAACCTGGTGGAGGGGATAGGAAAGGGATATCTACAGTATTGACAATGTAAAACATAGACTGCTATTTATATACACTGAAACAAATATATTAATGCAACATAAAACAATTTCAAAGATTTTAAGGAGTTACAGTTCATATAAGGAAATCAGTCAATTGAAATACATTAATTAGGCCCTACCTATCGATTTCACATGACTGGGATGTTATGCAGGTGAATGAGGACCCAAAAGCGACTTGGCGAAAACAGAGTTTTTAATCCAGTAAAGTAACTTTACAATCAAAAGGCATAATACTACTCGTAATGACGAGAACAGACTGGAGACTTGATCAAGAACTGCAGGTTGCCTCGGGAAGGCACTTGAACGTAGCAGACTCAGACACCTGCTCACCACGCAGCATCTGAGGGAAACACGACACGACAGGGCAATACATAGACACAGCACGGTGAACAATAGACAAGGATCCGACAAGGACAGAAGTGGAAAACAAGGGGAGAAATAGGGACTCTAATCAGAAGACAAAATAGGGAACAGGTGTAAAAAGACTAAATGAGTGAGTTAGGAGAATGAGGAACAGCTGGGAGCAGGAACGGAACGATAGAGAGAGGAGAGAGAGGGAGGGGGAGAGAGAGGGATAGAAAAAGGGAACGAACCTAATAAGACCAGCAGGGGGAAACGAACAGAAGGGAAAGCAAAATGACAAGATGATATAAGACAAAACATGACAGTACCCCCCCACTCACCGAGCGCCTCCTGGCGCTCTCGAGGAGGAACACTGGCGGCAACGGAGGAAATCATAGATCAAGCAGTCCAGCACGTCCCGAGAAAGAACCCAACTCCTCTCCTCAGGACCGTAACGAAAAACGATAAAAAGGGAAACTAGGGTACTACTCTAAAAAAAAAATGAGACACGGGTAGAGAACTGAAAGCTTTAGAGCAAACAGGACCAAACAGGCCAGGAGAGTAACAACTAGGGACAGACTGAGACACAGCAAGGACAGGAACAAGAACAGGAGAGATGCGATGGCAGGGAACAGACTGAGACCCAGCAAGACCAGGAGCAGAAGCAGAAAAAAAATTACCAGACTTCTTCTGCGCGCAGTCTGAACACGCAGCCACGAAACGGCGCGTGTCACGCTCCTGAGTAGGCCACCAAAACCGCTGGCGAATAGAAGCAAGCGTACCCCGAAGCTAACTTGGCAGAGTGAGCCCACTGAAGAACAGCCAGACGAGTAGAAACAGGAACGAAAAGAAGGTTACTAGGACAAGCGCGCGGCGACGCAGTGTGCGTGAGTGCTTGCTTAACCTGTCTTTCAATTCCCCAGACTGTCAACCCGACAACACGCCCAACAGGAAGGATCCCCTCGGGATCGGTAGAAGCCACAGCAGAACTAAAGAGACGGGATAAAGCATGAGGCTTGGTGTTCTTAGTACCCGGGCAATAAGAAATAACGAACTCGAAACGAGCGAAAAACAACGCCCAACGAGCATGACGCGCATTCAGTCGTTTGGCAGAACGGATGTACTCAAGGTTCTTTTGGTCAGTCCAAACGACAAAAGGAACGGTCGCCCCCTCCAACCACTGTCACCATTTGCCTAGGGCTAAACGGATGGCGAGCAGTTCGCGGTTAGCCACATCATAGTTACGTTCCGACGGTGACAGGCGATGAGAAAATACGCACAAGGGTGGACCCCATCGTCAGTATCGGAGCGCTGGGACAGAATGGCTCCCACGCCCACCCCCGACGCGTCAACCTCAACAATAAACTGTTTAGTGACGTCAGGTGCAACAAGGATAGGAGCGGATGCAAAACGCTTCTTAAAGAGATCAGAACAACAATCATACGACCGGTGAGGAGGAAGGGAGTTGGTTCTGGACCGACTGAAGACCGTGCGCAGACCATGATATTCCTCCGGCACTCCTGTCAAATCACCAGGTTCCTCCTGAGAAGAGGGGACAGAACAAACAGGAGAAATAGCAGACATTAAACACGTCACATGACAAGAAACGTTCCAGGAAAGGATAGAATTACTAGACCAATCAAAAGAAGGATTATGACACACTAGCCAGGGATGACCCAAAACAACAGGTGTAAAAGGTGAACAAAAAATCAAAAAAGAAATGGTCTCACTATGGTTACCAGATACAGTGAGGGTTAAAGGTAGTGTTTCATATAATATACTGGGGAGAGGACTACCATCCAAGGCAAACATGACCGTGGGCTCCCTAACTGTCTGAGAGGAATGTCATGTTCCCGCGCCCAGGCTTCGTCCATAAAACAGCCCTCTGCCCCAGAGTCTATTAATGCACTGCAGGAAGCTGCCGATCCGGTCCAGCGTAGATGGACCGGTAAAGTAGTACATGTACTTGACGGAGAGGACCGTCTAGTAGCGCTTATCAGTCGCCCTCCGCTTACTGATGAGCTCTGGCCTTTAACTGGACATGAAATGACAAAATGACCAGTGGAACCGCAATAGAGACAGAGGCGGTTGGTGATTCTCCGTTCCCTCTCCTTAGTCGAGATGCGAATACCCCCCAGCTGCATGGGCTCAACACCTGAGTCAGTGGGGAAAGACAGTAGTGTCGGAGAGAGGGGAGACACAGTTAACGCGAGCTCTCTTCTATGAGCTCGGTGACGAAGATCTACCCGTCGTTCAATGCGAATAGCGAGTTCAATCAAAGAATCCACGCTGGATGGAACCTCCCGAGAGAGAATCTCATCCTTAACCTTAGCGTGGAGTCCCTCCAGAAAACGAGCGAGCAACGCCTGCTCGTTCCAGTTACTGGAGGCAGCAAGAGTGCGAAACTCTATAGAGTAATCCGTTATGGATCGATTACCTTGACATAGGGAAGACAGGGACCAGGAAGCTTCTTTCCCAAAAACTGAGCGATCAAAAACCCTTATCATCTCCTCTTTAAAGTTCAGATAATTGTTAGTACACTCAGCGCTTGCCTCCCAGATAGCTGTGCCCCACTGCCGAGCCCGACCAGTAAGGAGTGATATGACGTAGGCAATCCGAGCTCTCTCTCTTGAGTATGTGTTGGGTTGGAGAGAGAACACGATATCACACTGGGTGAGAAAGGAGCGGCACTCAGTGGGCTGCCCAGAATAACATGGTGGGTTATTAACCCTAGGTTCCGGAGGCTCGGAAGACCCGGAAGTAGCTGGTGGCACGAGACGAAGACTCTGATACTGTCCTGAGAGGTCGGAGACCTGAGCGGCCAGGGTCTCAATGGCATGCCGAGCAGCAGACAATTCCTGCTCGTGTCTGCCGAGCATCGCTCCCTGGAACTCGAGAGTAGAGTAGAGAGAATCCATAGTCGCTGGGTCCATACTTGGTCGGATCCTTCTGTTATGCAGGTGAATGAGGACCCAAAAGCGACTTGGCGAAAACAGAGTTTTTAATCCAGTAAAGTAACTTTACAATCAAAAGGCATAATACTACTCGTAATGACGAGAACAGACTGGAGACTTGATCAAGAACTGCAGGTTGCCTCGGGAAGGCACTTGAACGTAGCAGACTCAGACACCTGCTCACCACGCAGCATCTGAGGGAAACACGACACGACAGGGCAATACATAGACACAGCACGGTGAACAATAGACAAGGATCCGACAAGGACAGAAGTGGAAAACAAGGGGAGAAATAGAGACTCTAATCAGAAGACAAAATAGGGAACAGGTGTAAAAAGACTAAATGAGTGAGTTAGGAGAATGAGGAACAGCTGGGAGCAGGAACGGAACGATAGAGAGAGGAGAGAGAGGGAGGGGGAGAGAGAGGGATAGAAAAAGGGAACGAACCTAATAAGACCAGCAGGGGGAAACGAACAGAAGGGAAAGCAAAATGACAAGATGATATAAGACAAAACATGACATGGGAATACAAATATGCATCTGTTGGTCACAGATACCTTAAAAAAGGAAAGAGCATGGATCAGAAACCAATCAGGATCTGGTGTGACCACCATTTGCCTCAAGCATGGCGAAACAACTCTTTTGCATAGAGTTGATCAGGCTGTTGATTGTTGATTATGGCCTGTGGAATGTTGTCCCATGAGGGGATGGTGGCGGATGAATGACATGATAATGGGCCACAGGATCTAGTCACGCTATCTCTGTGCCTTAAAATTGCCATCGATAAAATGCAATTGTGTTCGTTGTCTGTAGCTTATGCGTGCCCATATCATAACCCCACTGCCACCATGTGGCACACTGTTCACAATGTTGACATCAGGAAACTGCTGTCCCACACTACGTGTACCGAGATTAATCTATGAAGAGTACAATTCTACAGTGTTCCCGTGGCTATCAAAGGTGAACATTTGCCCACTGAAGACAGTTATGGAGCTAAACTGCAGCCAGGTCAATACCCGGGTGAGGACAACGAGCACGCAGATGAGCTTCCCTGAGACCGTTTCTGACGGTTTGGGCATAAATTCTTTGGTTTGAAATACCTCCCAGTTTCATCAGCTGTCCGGGTGGCAGGTCTCAGACGATCCCGCAGGTGAAGAAGCCGGATGTGGAGGTCCTGGGCTGGCGTGGTTACACATGGTCTATGGTTGTGAAGCTGGTTTGACGTGCCAATGCCAATTTCTCTAAAATGACTTTGGAGGGGTGTCGTGTCTCTACTACGGTTAAAGATGATATGCTATTTTCAAATCAATTACCTAACGTTTAATTGATTATGTGATTGAATTACACCATGGAACAATTAAACCATTGATAACCTAGGGCACCACGGAAGAGTTTGTTTATATATCTCCCAAATCCACTCTTAAAGATCTGGATCTGAAGATATTTTATTCCAATAGCAGTCAATCAGTCATTAATTATTATTTACCTAATATCAGTCTCATTCTGAAAAGTCGTAAAATCTTAGTCTGCACGAACCCAGCCTTTAATTATTTATTTACTAACTAATTAAACAATGACAGAATATACAATACATAATAACATTATACAGTAAATACTGTCTCTAGTGGACTAAACTAAAAAAGTTTGGTTATAACACGATAGAATCAGAGAGAAGAGAGGTCACAAACACAAGGTCACAAACATGAAACAAAATGAACCGGGTCGTAGCTGGCATCTCCACCGACCATTTCCACATTCTCTAAATTAGGAACAAGTTTAATGATCCAATTCGTTGAGGTCAGAGTATTCCTTTGTTCTACTGTGACCCTTTCTCTCCAATACTGCATGGTGAGGGAGACGGGAGTCTTTGCAAGGATTTTATGATGTGGTTGTCATAAAACTGCCCCCCCTCCCCTCCTAGCAGAAGGGGGGGGGATTGTTCACATCTCTTCTAGCCAATTCAATGAAAGAGCTAGCGTCATGACAGGGGGCTTATGGTAGAGGAATTAACATTCACTTATCTGGCAGCAGCTCTGGTGGACATTTCTGCAGTCAGCATGCCAACCCTAACTTGAGACATCTGTGGAATTGTGTTCTGTAACAAAATTGCACACTTTAGAGTGTACCTGTGTAATGATCATGCTGTTTAATCAGCTTCTTGATATGCCACACCTGTCAGGTGGATGGATTATCTTGGCAAAGGAGAATTGCTCACTAAAAGGGATGTAAACACATTTGTGCACAACATTTGAGAGAAATAAGCTTTTTTTGCATGGAATATTTCTGGGATCTTTTATTTCAGATCATGAAACATGGTCTTTACAGGTTGCATTTATATTTTGTTCAGCGTCGTTGTGTCACAGTATAGGTGACAGAATATAACCTATAACTGTGGTTCCCTTTTTATAGTCCCGTACCCCTTCAAACATTCAACTTCCACCTGCGTACCGCTTCTAGCACCAGGGTCAGCGCACTCTCAAATGTTGTTTTTTTTGCCATCATTGTAAGCCAGCCACACACACTACGACACATTTATTAAACATAAGCATGAGTGTGAGTTTTTTGTCACAACCCGGCTCATGGGAAGTAACAAAGAGCTCTTATAGGACCAGGGCAACAATAATAATCAATAATTCTGCTCTTTATTTAACCACCTTACATATAAAACCTTATTTGTTCATCGAAAATTGTGAAGAACTCACCACAGGTTAATGATAAGGGTGTGCTTGAAAGGATGCACATAACTCTGTAATGGTGGGTTGTATTGGAGAGAGTGTCAGTATTAAATCATTTTCCACACACAGTCTGTGCCTGTAGTTAGTTTTCATGCTAGTGAGGGCCGAGAATCCACTATCACATAGGTGCGTGTTTGCAAAAGGCATCAATGTCTTAACAGCACAATTTGCCAAGCCATGATACTCTGTGAGCAGCCCAATACAGAAATCTGGCTGTGGCTTCTTATTAATTAACATTTTCACAGAACCGCTTGTTGTCATTTCGATGAGGCTCTCTTGGTAAGTGGACTGGAGGCAGGGCATGAAAGGGATAGCGAATCCAGTTGTTTGTGTCATCCGTTTTGGGAAAGTACCTGTGTAATTGCGCACCCAAATCAATCAGGTGCTTCACTATATCACATTTGACATTGTCCGTAAGTTTAATTTCATTTGCACACAAAAAAATAATACAATGATGGATAGACCTGTGTGTTGTCCAGACAGAGAAAAGCTCCAACTTCCTAATCATAGCCTCAGTTTGGTTCTGCATATTGAATATAGTTGATAACCAGTGCACTTGTGTATGTTGTAAAACCATTACATGGTCACTGCCCATATCATTGTGCAGAAAATACACAAGAGTTCAGGGGCCTTACTTTAACAAAGTTAACCATTTTCATTGTAGTGTCCAAAACGTCTTTCAAGTTGTCAGGCATTCCCTTGGCAACAAGAGCCTCTCGGTGGATGCTGCAGTTTACACAAGTGGCGTCGGGAGCAACTGCTTGCACTCGCGTTACTACTCCACTATGTCTCCCTGTCATGTCTATTGCACCATCAGTACAGATACCAACATGAGCAGCAGCTACATTGGCTACATACAGACCGTTAATGGAATTCCCACAAGAGTGTAACGGTTAAACTTTTATAACTAGGGGGCGCTATTTTAATTTTTGGATGAAAAACGTTCCCGTTTTAAACAAGATATTTTGTCATGCAAAGATGCTCGACTATGCATATAATTGACATCTTTGGAAAGGAAACACTCTGACGTTTCCAAAACTGAAAAGATATTGTCTGTGAGTGCCACAGAACTGATGTTACAGAAAAAACAGATAAAAATCCAATTAGGAAGTGCCACATTTTTTAAAACCACCTCATGGCAATGACTCCTTATATGGCTGTGAAGGAGCTAGGAGTCAGCTTACGTTTTCCACGTTTTCCCCAAGGTGTCTGCAGCATTGTGACGTATTTGTAGGCATATTATTGGAAGATTGACCATAAGAGTCTACATCTACCAGGTGGTCGCTTGGTGTCCTCCGTCGCAATTATTGCGTAATCTCCAGCAGCAGTATTTTTCCGTTTGCTTCTGATGTGAAGCCAACTGCCACCACTGATAGATTATCGGATAGATATGTGAAATACACCTTGAGGATTGATTCTAAACAACGTTTGCCATGTTTCTGTCGATATTATGGAGCTAATTTGGAAAACAGTTTGGCGTTGTAAGTGACTGCATTTTCCGGTCTTTTTAATAGTCAAACGTGATGAACAAAACAGAGCTATTTCGTCTACACAAATAATATTTTTGGAAAAACTGAACATTTGTTGTCTAACTAAGAGTCTCGTCATTGAAAACATCTGAAGTTCTTCAAAGGTAAATTATTTTATTTGAATGCTTTTCTTGTTTTTGTGAAAATGTTGCCTGCTGAATGCTAGGCTTAATGCTATGCTAGCTATCAATACTCTTACACAAATGCTTGTGTAGCTTTGGTTGAAAAGCATATTTTGAAAATCTGAGATGGCAGTGTTGTTAACAAAAGGCTAAGCTTGTGTTTGAATATATTTATTTCATTTCATTTGCGATTTTCATGAATAGGAAACGTTGCGTTATGGTAATGAGCTTGAGGCAATGATTACGCTCCCGGATACGGGATTGCTCGACACTAGAGGTTAATGTTATTGGGTAGCCTAGTGGTTAGAGCATTGGACTAGTAACCGAAAGGTTGCAAGTTCAAACCCCCGAGCTGACAAGGTACAAATTTGTTGTTCTTCCCCTGAAAAGGCAGTTAACTCACTGTTCCTAGGCTGTCATTGAAAATAAGAATTTGTTCTTAAATGCCTTGCCTGGTTAAATAAAGGTAAAATTGACATTGTTTTGTTATTTCACTGAACATTAGATGGTTTAATTTTATTTCTGGCAGAAATACCAGGCTACTCAGGCAAGAAAAAAACTCACCCAAATGTATACAAGTCCCATTGGAAAATATAAATGGACTGTTTAAATGTGAATCACAGTTGTACTTGATGTACCCCGACAGCATTGCACACCAGTTTGGGAATACCTGGCCTATACTATCCTTATCCTCCAGAGTTTACAACCTCTTAAACTCAAGATGACCTCAGGAGCATTGTGGGTGTTGAAGATTTCCATCATCGGTATGTGTTACTAGCCTTGTCCTTGATGGGTATCATACAAAACAAAATGTTGGTTCCAAGCATCTTTTTTAATGGGAATTTAGAGTTCTTTTCATTTACTGACCTAACATGGGTATTGCCTCCAACAACCTGGTAAAGTAAATGGTTGCTTTTAGATACCGGTTGCTATTCCTGGATTAAGTGAAGGGTTGATGAGTTCCACCCCTAACATTTAGAGAGAAGATTACTTTATTCTTACAGTATGCAGATTTTCATATTTGTAAGGATACACACACACACACACACACACACACACACACACACACACACACACACACACACACACACACACACACACACACACACACACACACACACACACACACACACACACACACACACACACACACACACACACACACACACACACACACACACATTATAATGTCAAATAAAGCAACCATTACAAAACAATTCATCCGTGCAAAATGTTAATTGCGTACATACAGATTATGTGCCATGGTGAAGCAACTTTGCCATGGGCTTCAACTCCGGACGCTACAGTCGTCACACACTCAAACTTCTGGTTGGCTAGAAAGGCACTGACCTTTTTAAGCACAAAGTGACAAATGTAAACATTGTGTGCTCTCTGGTATGAAATTCATTGAAATCATAATCATCAATAACAGAATGTGAATGACAAGCCCACGCAAGAAGAAGCGTAGGTTGATTTTGGCAATCATGCACTTCACTCCGAAATGGCCAGCATGCATTTCGGTTTGCACAGCCTCATTTTCCTCAGTGAAAAGCACCATCCTGTGTGGCTGGCCATCCTTCCCCATAGCTGCAGGTGATTGCCTAATAAGTTGGAAGACAAGAGTTTCTGAAATAACAACAACTGCCCGAGTTACACCAGGAACGCACAATCCCTCCATCAGTGCTCAGACTGTCCGCAATAGATCTGAGAGAGGCTGGACTGAGGGCTTGTAGGCCTGTTGTAAGGCAGGTCCTCACTAGACATCACCAACAACAATGTTACCTATGTGCACAAACCCACTGGTGCTAGAGCCATTCCCACCCGGAAATTACCAGGAACTTGTAGGTGTTTTGGTGGAAGAGTGGGGTAACATCTCACAGCAAGAATTGGCAAATCTGGTGCAGTCCATGAGGAGGAGATGCACTAATGCAGCTGGTGGCCACACCAGTTACTGACTTACTTTTGACCCCCCTTTATTCAGGGACACATTATTCCATTTCTGTTGGTCAAGTGTCTATGGAACTTGTGCAGTTTCTGTCTCAGTTGTTGAATCTTATGTTCATACAGATATTTACACGTTAAGTTTGCTGAAAATAAACACAGTTGACAGTGAGAGGAAGTTTCTTTTTTGCTGTGTTTAAATGACCAACTAGATGGCTAAGTGTTGAAAAATGGTTGTACAATAAATCCTTCCAGTGATCTAATAGAAGTTAATTACTTCACGTTACCGTGAATTGTGAATTTCTCTGACCCCCGACGAATGTTGCGCCCCTTGTCGAGATCAGTTGTGCATTCGTAGTACTTTGCCTGGTTGGAAAGATAAAATAAAATCTCCACGATGGATGCCATTGCATGGTACATACAAACAGAAAGCACAATAACAGTTAGCTAGCTAGATAACGTTAGCTAAATAAAACTGTCTGGCTAGCTTGCTGACTAGGCAGGCTGAAGTAAATAAGTAGTTGCAATGTCAGTCTAAAATCAATCCAAAAACAGCTTACATTATTTATTTAACACCCATGACTGTATTTGTTCGGGACAGAAACTTGGATGTTGCATTCCTTCCTTTTCAGTCCGGTGGCCTTCACCAAGCAAATACTGTATGTTATCATTCAAATTAAAATATTTTCTACAATACAACACATATTTCATAAAGCCTAATTTTCAGGGACTATCTTTACCCTACTATAGTGGCTTAAAATTCATGGTTAACAGGTCACTTTATGCTGGTTTGTAGAAGTGATGTGTAATTCCTGTTTGAATCCAGTGATAGAGGAAAATATAGTTTAGATGATCAATTATGTATTCGTTAATGATTAGAAACCATTTATTCTAATACTATTATGTTATGATATGAAAAGTAAAGGTTATTGGTTAAGCTGTTACTGAAAATGTAAGCAGAACTAATTTGATTGTCTGTGCCTCTTGGGAAGGTCAAGGGGGAGAAAAAGCTTTTCAGACAAGATAAGAATGTTTGGGTTTTGTTCCATTATTGAGAGAAATCTGTATCCTTTAGACAGGTTGTAATGTCTGGTTTATGAGGGAAGTAGAAAGCATCTCCGGACCTAAACAAAAAAACAACGGGGCTATCGTGGGAAACTGATGATGTCATTTTGAGTTTATAACCTGTGGAAATCTGTGTATGTGGTTAGTACTCTCTGGAATTAAAACACTTTTTAACCTGGCTTTTAAGACTGGTCTCAATCTACTTCATGCTTAATTAATGAACTTACAACTCATTAAATGAATTAGAAATGAGTGCTAATTGGTATTGGCAATTAAAACATTAAAGGAATTTAGAATTCCTCTATCAATTTGGTCCTTCGAGCCGGATCTAAACAACTCTACCTGTTATCTGAAGGTAATACTCTGAAAATCGTGCACGGACGAGTTTTTGACTCGTTTTACTAAAGACCTGGCCTCTGAATTGAGGTTAAAATTAAAACAGGCCTGCGTATTATCACGGAGGACAGGAAGGGTGACTAGATACAACGAACAATGCTTTTCCCAGTCGGCAGCAGGTAAAGTAGCCTTTATTCTCGAATTTGGGAGGGATTATTTAGGATATTTATTGATTCAAATGTTATAAAGGAGTTGAATTTGATCAATAATAGGTGCTTGAATATTCCGAACAAATAAAATGGGTTTCTACCGGGGGTATTAACCAGGATATCGATAAAAAGGAAGCAGGGTCCGAAATTGACCCTGAGGTAAGGTGCACTACCACCAAATAAACTAGAGCTTAATAAAGCCTGGTCTTGCAAGCCAGAAGGATTATTAAGGAGTGATATAGTATGCATTGGAGAATTAGGACGCTTGTTCCGTACAAATAGGATGGCCAATAATTCAATAAACATACCTAAATAAAGTTTTTACCTGATAGTCTATCTGTATATGGGAAGCTGACTGCGGAAAGTAGCAGATAGGTATGTTAAAATAGGTGAGGATAAATTAGGCTTGGTGAGAAGGCAGGGTAATTCTAGGCGAACAGAATAAATGAACCTGTACAATGCTGAAAGAAATTAATATCAAATGATAAGTGATTAGTCTAGATTAGTGAGATTCGAGACATTAAAGATTGAAAGTCCCAAAAGGAATATCCTTTGGGTGAAATGTTATTGTCCGATCAAAAGTCTTCTATGGACGCGGTTCACAGGATGGAAAATACATACTGATTATTTTTAAAGGAACACACACATAGGTAGACAGGATAGTAACTAGAAGTAACGGTAAATTACAAATTTATAGAACTGCACGCATATAGAATTTAAAATTATATAGAAAGGCATAGATAAGTGTTTAAAAACATTGCTACTAGATACATAAGATTAAGAATGGGGAGGAATGCCTCGAAAGAAGCCCCAGAACTAACGGGAGACGAGCGATACATGGCACAGAAAGACAAGAGAAACATCGATTTCTGTCTAAGATGGAAAAAGAAATACGATTTTGATGGCCGTCTAAATGTAGAAAAGCTGGAATCCCTTATAAAACAGATACATAAGGAATGTGTTAATAATGTGAAAAAGCAGAATAAACAGGGGTTATACACGGCCGGAGTTTGGCTTTCGGAAGCAAAAAAGAGAATGGGACGCGCCGAAAAATAGATTAAATCTAACAAGGTTCGAGAGACACTACCCACTGCTCCCGCAGATACAGAAGTTAACCAATTGAGTGGGGGCGAGGATAACAAACGATATCTTCCTAGATTATACCAACAATGCAGAGATAATCCAGTTGACGAATTTGTGATTATAAGAATACGGGTGCTGGAGCAACCGGTGAAATTACCACCCAAGTATGTGGATCCCGCGGAAACTAAGAGAGGTATAATGAAGTTAGAGAAGGAAATAAAGTCGAGAAAAATGAATAAGGTGGGTCAAAAGAAAAATACAAGATGTTTTAATTGTAAAAAAATTGGACATTTCGCCCGGGAGTGTAAAAAAAATCGTCAACAGGTTGTAATTTAAATGTAGGGAATAACGGAGAGATACGATACAATTTCGGGCTATCTGGATGTTATAGCAGGGTACGTTAAATGTTAGGGTAAATTCAATTGAGAAGTTCGGTTGGGTTTACTCTGATGATTAGAATTCAAAACTGAACTCAATCATAGGGAATATATATTTTACAAAGGCAGGCAGATTTGTGTCTATAGCCAAGCAACGGAATTACTAGACACTCAAATGGGGCTATATAGTGCAACGCTTTGGACTATAAATTAGGTGAGAATAGTTTAATCGTAAGAAGTTGTGATTGTTTTTCTAATTATTGATTTTTGGTTAAGGTAACGCCAGTGAATTTGAACGAAAAGTAACGTATTCTAAAAATGATCTGATTTCCGACCTCATTGTGGGGAACAAATGAAAAGTCTTATCTTAAAGGGACAGTGCACGGTAATCACAGTGGTTTGAGTGTATGACAGTGGAAAATATTGTGGGACGACAATTCGAAGATAGAAAAATAAGTTACATGATACCTCAAGGGATTTAAAACAAACGATGTGAGGGGATTATCATAATTATTAGGTTTTGTTTTTGTAGTAAACGTTTGGGTTAAGGGGATTTCCCTGTTCCCAGAGACAAGGCATTTTAAAGGCGTACACTCACTAATGCTGGTCTGAGTTTGTAATTAGACAAGTGAATAATGTATTGGGAATAGAGTTGTAATTAAAAATACTAAGTCAAAGACGAGACAGGTACTTAGAGCAAAATGGATTCTAAATGATAACAAAGAGACAACTATAATTCATGCCCATTATGTCCATCGAAATGTTTTTATAAAATTAGCGAATTGAGAGATGTTGATTGATGTTGTAGACTAATTCAGGGTTCAACAGAGGTGATAAATTAGGTTTGGTTTATCGAACCCGAAATACTGTTGTTACAGACAGCCAACCATTATTTACAATGAGTTGAAAATCGTTGCGATATGAGTCAAGGTTGAACGCTTGTTGATGACGTCACTAGCGAGACACTTTTGTCACCAGGAACTGGGGATAACGGAGCAAATCGTATCTAGGTTTCCAGAAGTGATATAAAAATGTTTTGGTTATTTGTTGAATGGTTATGGCCAATTTTAGGGGTTGATAAAACTGGAACAGTGTGTTCTGGCGGTTTTAGATAGAACTCTTTGTTCCGGAACGGATGAGAGTTACCCAAGATAAGTAAATTAAAGGAGCCATGAGAGGATGCGAATGCATATTTATTAAATATCGGGGATTAAATTACGGATTCCTTACACTGTGAAATGTATGACATTTGCGGCAGAGAGAAAAAGTAATGCATTGGATAATAATGTTATTGGGTTAATTGTATCTAAAGATAGCATGGTCATTTAAGTAAACATATCCATGTTTAAGTATTTAAGTAAACATATCCAGTAAACATAAAAGTAAACACATTTTAGTAAACAGATGTTTAAAACTTATGATTAATGATTTGAGTCAAAGGGGAATTATCATTAGGTTTAGTTATAGTTCACTTATTGAGTTTCTGATTCGAAATAGCATTAGGGAATGATAGTCAGGGGTGTGGTGGCTCACTTTAGATTATAACTTTGAATTATACAGGTGACTATTTCTATTCAAAAGATAAAGGGTTCTTTATGCCTAGTATGGTATGACCTTTTGACCTTATCATGACTGGCTCCCAAGGTCTGATCAGCCTCGGGGGAGAGTCATTTGTATGATGGATGGGGTCATATTGAGTTACTAGTTTTAAGGTAAATTCATTAGAAATAAAGCAGTTTTGGTTGAGGGTTAGAATTACTGTTTGAACCGCAAATGAGAAAGTGGTTCAGGATTCTGTCTTATAACATTAGCTGTGAAGTTTTTTGAATGGGCTATTAGGGATTTGGTATTGTAACAGAGAGAAAGTCATATTTATCATTGAGAATAAATAGGGGAAGATAACATATTTTGAGCCAACAGGGCAGGGAAGAAATTGAGATATTTTTGTTTGGTTTTAACACTCGGTTACAGGAGTGTCAAAAGACGGAAGACATTACCTGTGTAATGGGGGAGGGTGTCCGTATGATAACCAACTTGGGACAGTTTTGGGACTGGAGAAGAGGATATCTTTGTTCTCCCTGTCGTGAAGGGTGGCATGGTGTCCACCTGGTGCTGGATAAGAATAGCTGAGAGGACCAGATGGGTTATAAGAATGCTTTGTTCTGCATTACTCTGTTATCCATGACCAAAGTTTTATTCCACACTTTGCAACACATTAAATCCATGTTATTGTCAGATAGAGGACTGAGGGTCCCCAAGGAGGGGGCTTGTTAGTATAGGAAGGATTTTTAATATGGTTGGCATTTATTAGACCTTGATTGATTATTATGAGTTTTTGAATGGTGTTGCATTTAGCAGGAATGTAGGACATCTGTGATGATTTAGGATTATTGTTAGGATTAATATAGATTGATTGAGGGAATTTGTGGGGAATTTGGAGAAAAGCCTCTCATAGACATGAGAAAGATAACAGTACAGACAGATAGGGGAAAAGACAGGACGAGCCCTCACTGCAGAGACCTTGAAGGTTGGAGAGCAGAGAAGTTTCGGGAGGGGAGACAGGACAAGCAAAGATAAGATAGTGAGTAGATAAACAGTTACTGAAGGATGATGTCAGACATAAGGATGGTATACTAAATCTTACCTAAGTCATTGTTTAAAACAAGGCAAGGTTGTTACCTGGGCAGAGCCAGGTAACAAAAGGGGGGAGGTAAATTGTGTTCTAGAATAGGATAAAAAAAATAAAAAAAATAAAAATGTTTAGCTAATAAACAGAACGAATAAGAAACTGTTTTATTAACCAAATCTGTATGTCCAAGATTTTACAGATAGGGGAGAAGGCAGACGGAGGGGCCCTCCCCCGCACTGCAAAGACCTTGAAAGTTGGAGAGAAGTGAGGAGAGTTTTGGAAAGGGGGGGGCCAGGATAGGCAAAGATAGCAATTGCTGAGTGGAGACAGGGGAGAGAGTTGGACATGTGGAAAATGATGGGGGCGCTCCTACAGGATAATGTCAGAACAGAAGGATAATATACTAATCTTACCTAAGTCATTATTTAGAGTAGGTGAGGTTGATACCTGGGCAGAGCCAGATATCAAAAGGGGGATGGGTAAATTGTGGTCTAGGATAGGATGGGGACTATTGGATAAGAAACTAATAATTTAAAAATGTAGCTAACAAATGGACATAGAAGTTAAAGATATAATCAGATAAAACATATGAGAAATTGTTTGTTAACCAAGCCTGTATGTCCAGGATTTTATGCATTACAGGTGATCTACAGGTGAAGTCACTCAATCCAGTCCCAGAGGCTTGGGGACCATAGAAGACCCCTGGTGACAGCTAGCTGAAAGAGCTACCCAGATTCATATCGCACGGCGGAAGGGTAAGACACTTTTTCACTGTCGGACAATAAACAGAGTTCGGGAGAAGAACTGGAATTAACAGAATTCCTGGGGCCAACTCTCGAATGAAGTATGAAATCCTCCCTGTCCTGTCACCCCTGTTTTTGTTCATAGGAGTGAAGATGTGTCTGGCTCTGGCTGTTGATATGTTCTCGGGGAGAGGGTGGGGCTTCACGTGTGCACTGACCGTCCTGAGCTGTTTTATTGTGGGGGCCATATTCCTGATTCACCATGATCCCCCGGAGAGTGCCAAAGAGGATAATTTGACTCATGTGCTAGATGAGGGAAATGGGATGTTACCAAAGATTCTCAAAAGGTCACTGAAACAAAACAGTAAGGAAGTGAGGGTGGAATTGGGCAAGGATCTCTCAGTAGAATTTTGTGTAGACCAATTGGGGTCATTCACTCCTTGGCAGTCTAGAACCATGGGACATGGGACATGAGCCAGGTCATAGCTCACACTGAAAGAGATGGCTACGTAAACCCATACACTCAATTTGGGACCAGGTGGAGTATAGTAACGGTTGTCGTTTTGGACTGTGTTCCCGAACAGAGGAGGTATTGTATAAAGGTGCGAATTAACATTAAGGCGGTCAATACTCAGGATCTCGGGTTATGGTATGTGGGCTTCGACCAGTTTTCAACTGACACTATGGTACCGTTCCAGGTGGCAGAAGTTAGAGTTGATAAGGAGAATATGATTGGCCGAAGTTCAACCAATCCCTCTAACACAACGGCTATTCCTAGTGTAATCATCCAGGGTAAAGGAGCAGTACGAATAGTTCAGACCAAAGACCTTAAAGAAGTTATAGAGGTAGAGACTGGATTTGGGGAGTCCAACTTATGGTTGGAATGGATTCAATATACGGCCAGATTAGTGGCTAAAGATAAATGTTATGCCTGTGCAAACGGTCGAAGTTAACAACCATCCCTTTTCCACTGAACGGAATTAATTCCCCTAAGGGAATGGCATGTATGGTAAAGCTATTCATGAAAGCAGGAATGCCAAATAAAATAAAATGGGCCAGTGTCGACATCTGGTGGTTGTGTGGGGGAATGAGTTTGTGCGGTATTGCCGACTGATTGGAATGGACTATGTGCTTTAGTACATTTAGGAAGGCCTTTTACACTCATACAACACCAAGACATGAAGTTAGCAAAACGAGAGAGAAGAGATGCTCCATCTGGGTCTTTTGACGACAGAGTATATATTGATAACATTGGGGTGCCACGAGGTGTGCCGGATGAGTTCAAGGCAAGAAATCAGATACTAGCAGGATTAGAGTCAAGCATTTTTTAGAGTCAAGCAATGTAGACTGGATTAATTATATTTATTATAATCAACAGTGCTTTATCAATTATTCCAGAGATGCGATTAAAGGTTTGGCAGAACAGACTGAAGCAACCAGCCTGATGGCTTGGCAGAATAGAATTGCATTGGATATGTTATTGGCTGAAAAGGGAGGGGTATGTGTGACCTTCGGGAACATGTGTTGTACTTTCATCCCGAATGGCACAGCTCCGGACGAATCAGTGCCCGAAGCCTCAGCTGTTTTGACTAAACTGGCTCACGGGTTGGCAGAAACTCTGGGGTGGATATTTCTCTGAATTATATTGGGTTGACAGTATTTATGGAAAAATGTGGTGTTATGGGCCACTTTAACCTGTGTGACTGTGTTAGTCTTGTACGTACGTGGTTGATTGCGTGTATGTATGAAAGTTATTGTTTCCAGGACTATAGAGAGATCAATGACACTACAGATGGGGCCGTTATGGGCCAATTCCAGGTTCCGACCCATGGAGGACTGAAGGCATATCTACAGAGGAAGTGGACGAATCTGGATCTGTCATTTGTGGGGAATTTATGTTTGATGAGGCTAGTGTTGAGATGAAGGGGAATTAGATTGTAATTTGTTTCCATGATTAAACTGTTTTTTAATGAAGGTCGTGACGAAAATCCGGAAGGAAGAGTTATGATTCTGATGTAGGTTTAAAAACAGTTGGAGTTAAGGTTAGATTTGATTAATGATATTTGGAGAGTTGGATAGCGTCTGCTAAATGACTTAAACGTAAATGTAAAATAATAATGTTAATTTGTTGATTACGTGTGTGTCTATTCATATGATAATCTGATAAACCTCTATAAAAAGCTTAGTTAAGTTCGTTTATACTTATATTTTTTATGATTAAATAAAACTAGATGTAGAATTGAATGTATAATATTTGATCAAAGGGAGGATTGATAGAGGAAAATATAGTTTAGATGATCAATTATGTATTCGTTAATGATTAGAAACCATTTATTCTAATACTATTATGTTATGATATGAAAAGTAAAGGTTATTGGTTAAGCTGTTACTGAAAATGTAAGCAGAACTAATTTGATTGTCTGTGCCTCTTGGGAAGGTCAAGGGGGAGAAAAAGCTTTTCAGACAAGATAAGAATGTTTGGGTTTTGTTCCATTATTGAGAGAAATCTGTATCCTTTAGACAGGTTGTAATGTCTGGTTTATGAGGGAAGTAAGAAAGCATCTCCGGACCTAAACAAAAAACAACGGGGCTATCGTGGGAAACTGATGATGTCATTTTGAGTTTATAACCTGTGGAAATCTGTGTATGTGGTTAGTACTCTCTGGAATTAAAACGCTCTTTAACCTGGCTTTTTAGACTGGTCTCAATCTACTTCATGCATAATTAATGAATTTACAACTCATTAAATGAATTAGAAATGAGTGCTAATTGGTATTGGCAATTAAAACATTAAAGGAATTTAGAATTCCTCTATCATCCAGCCAACGTGGGGATATTCAATATTTAGATTTTTATGCACGAGTAAACTGCCCAATTTGGCAGATTAATCAGGAGACTACCTAAAGCATCTAAACTGGAACAACTATTTCCATAATGGGTACAATAAATCCAAAAACCAGATTGGATTAGTTTATTAAAATGCATGTTATTTTTATTTGAGTAGCATAAGATGAATTAATAAAACAATGTACATATAACAAGTATGATGTTGAAATAACCAATTCAAAAAATATGCTGCATGCTGGGAAACATAATGATGTGTGTGGTTTTCCATGTCATTATGTAATTTGTCCCTATAGGGAACACTTTCTGGTGCCACGGAGAACCCTTTCACAAGGAACCCTGTATTTCTTTTTGTCCAAGTAGCGGAACCCAATTCCAAGTAGCGGAACCCAACCCTCTCATGAAGACCCCTCTGGTTGCAGGTTTCTATAATCTGTCCCATTTTCTATAATTGGTCCCTTCCCTTTGATGTGTCCTTAGGCGAACACTTTTGAGTTTCATTCAGAACCATCTCATGAAGAACCCTCTGGATCCAGGTAGAACAAATGAAAGGTTCTACAGGTATACTTATAGGATACTTCAGATGCGCTTATGGCCCACATTGTTCGTTACTCACATGGTATTGGTCGGTACCTTTAAGGGTAGATGTGTGCAAAATCTATCCAATATATTTAATATAACAGCTCCAATCGGTCTTATGTAGCACAATTTGAAATTGTGTTGTTTACATTGTATAAAAATAGAGACTCAGAGCTACAAAATGGTATATCATATTCTACAGTTGAGGAACAATGAGAATGTAATTCTGCTTTGAAAGTTGATAAACTTGTAAAATCACGTTTGAGAAACTGGCCTTTGAATATTTTGGTACAGCTACTGGAGAGCCCTTTCTTGTCTGTACCCATTCAGCATCATTCCCACACTCATAAGCTTTAGCCTCAAGGGTTGATCCGATGAGCAGTGTTGATCAAAATGTTCTGCCCTCACAACAGCAGTCAAGCACCCAAGCTAACTGGCTAACATTGGCTAGCTTGCTTGCTACTTCCAGATATATAATGAGAGAACACCCTAATCTGACCATTTTACTTGCCCTAGCAGAGATGGTTATGCTGTTTTCATGTTATTCAGACATTGGTGACTGTAACTGTGTTACAATAAATAAATAAAGATTGCCGGCATTTACTGACACCGGTCAGGTGTTGAGCGTCCGTAAATGCATCAGTTATTCTGCGCTGTGGCACACTCAGATGAGAGTGCTCTGAAATTGGATGGCCATACTGAATTTACGAACGCAGCAAAAATTGTCACTTCCATAGTGGAGTCTTTTGCTTGCGAGCTAGCTAGGTAAAAAAATAACCATAATCCCAACTCCTGACTTTACTACCCTGCATGAATCTGCAGGCAGCTAAACAACCAGGTTCAATGTTAGCTAGCTAACATTAGTCTACAACTAGCCAAGCAAATGGCTCTAGCCAAGTCGCAGGGCCAAACGAATTAGCAGGACGTGTACTCGGAGCATGTGCTGTCCAACTGGCAATGTCTTCACTGACATTTTCAACCTCTCCCTGTCTGATTCTGTAAAACCAACATGTTAGTCCCGATGCCCAAGAAAACTAAGGTAACCTGCCAATATGACTACCGACCCGTAGCATTCATGTCTGTAGCCATGAAATGCTTTGCAAGGCTGGTCATGGATCACAACAACACCATTTCCCCAAAAGCCCTAGACCCACTCCAATTTGCATATCCCACCAACTAATCAACAGATGATGCAATCTCTACTGCACTCCACACTGCCCTTTCATACCTGGACAAAAGGAACACATAAGTGAGAATGGTATTCATTGACTACAGCTCAGCGTTCAACACCGTAGTGCCCTCAACTCATCACTAAACTAAAGACCCTGGGACTAAACACCTCCCTCTACAACTGGATCCTGGACTTCCTGACAGGCCGCTTCCAGCTGATCCTCAACACAGGGGCCCCTGAAGGGTGCATGCTCAGTCCCCTCCTGTATTCCCTGTTCACTCATGACTGCACGGCCAGGCACGACTCCAACAAACTTCATTACGTTTGCTGATGACACAACAGTGGCAGGCCTGATCACCGACAATGATGAGACAGCTTATAGAGAGGAGGCCAGAGACCTGACCATGTGGTGCAAGGACAACAACTTCTCCCTCAACGTGATCAAGACAAAGGAGATAATTGTGGACTACAGGAAAAGGAGGATCGAGCACGCACACATTCATCGACTGGGCTGTTTGTGGAGCAGGTTGAGAGCCAAGTTCCTTAGTGTCCAGATCACCAACAAACTATCATGGTCCAAGCACACCAAGACAGCCGTGAAGAGGGCATGACAAAACCTATTGTCCCTCAAGAGACTGAAAAGATTTTGCATGGGTCCTCAGATCCTCAAAAGGTCACGACAACGTCAAGAATTTTTAAAAATTATATCCATAATATCGACAGAATCATGGCAAACGTTTTTTCTAATCAATTCTCAAGGTGTTTTTCAAATATCTATTCGATAATATATCAACCGGGACAATTGGCTTTTCAGGAGGAGGAAGAGGAAAAATGACTACCTCTGTCTTTTACGCAAGAATCACTCTGAGAACCCTCAGCTGGCCACTTACGCAATGTAGTCTTTTACGCTCATTCTTCAACATAAAGGGGTGAAACTACGTCTAAAGGCTCTAGACACCTTAGGGAATACGTAGAAAAGGGAATCTGGTTGATATCCCTTTCAATGGCCAATAGGGATGCATAGGAACACAACGGTTTCAAAATAAGAGGCACTTCCTGATTGGATTTTCCTCAGGGTTTCGCCTGCAATATCAGTTCTGTCATACTCACAGACAATATTTTGACAGTTTTGGAAACTTTAGATTGTTTTCTATCATAAGCTGTCAATTATATGCATATTCTAGCATCTAGTTCTGAGAAATAGGCCGTTTACTTTGGAAACGTTATTTTTCCAAAAGTAAAAATAGTGCCCCCTAGTTTCAAGAGGTTATTAACAGTACATTACTGTAAAGTATAACTTTTTTATTGTATACTGTACTATGTTACGCTATGTATCAAAAAAACTAATTGGTATGGGGGGCCCCTTAGTGGCCGCAGGACCCTAAGCTTAGCGCATAGTCGGTATATAGGCAGAGAAGGCACACACGTAGCTAATGAACTGTAGAATGAGCCATGCAACTAAGATGAACTTTGGTATGCCACTCAGCACCATTTCCCCTTTCGCCCCACACACACACACACACACACACACACACACACACACACACACACACACACACACACACACACACACACACACACACACACACACACACACACACACACACACACACACACACACACACACACACACACACACACACACACACACACACCATCCCTGTAACACCCTCACGCTGCAGCCCTGTGCCGTCTGATCTGAATGCTCTACACAGAGAGACAGCCCACAGCTCCAGTACATTGCTCTAATCAACTTCATTTGGAAATTGATTTCAGCATGTGGCCTTGCATGTTTGAAATGTCCTCCTCGAGAACCTTCTATCAGTGAGAGTCAGAGTAAGAAAAAAGCTTGGGTGAATCAATTTAAATTAATTTCAGTCTTTGCCAAGGTGTTTCTGTCAATTACCCTAAGCAACTGTCTTTTTCAATAGATTCATTGCCTTTGAGCTAGACAGGAAAGAAAATGAAAATAAAACATGATTGCTTTCATAATCCCAAGAGGGGATGAAATAATACACTGTCACAAGTTAGAAAGAGTTGCAGAAAGAAGTGGAGTAATGAAATAGCAAGCTAGATCTGCTGGTGCGTGATTGAGGTGGGCCCTTTCAACATGTGTGGGAGGTTGTGGATTACGTTTGACAAACGCATGCACGCGATTGCACGCACACACACACGCCCTATGTACAGTGATCAATACATGTAGTGATTATGATGTGCTCCTCTTGCATTGCAATAGAAGGCCAAGGAGTAAAATTAAGATGGAGCAGATTCAGCATCCTAGAAATCCAAAGAGGTTGAGTTATGTCAATGTTGTGTTGCTTGCATGAATGTAATTACAATCATCTACCTTGAAAAAACATATTCTCACATGAAGAGACTGCTCTAGCCTTTTGGGAGCCTTAATAAGAGGGATTCGGTTGTGGGGCCCCAACCTTACGCCAAAACATTTTAGTGGACTCCATCTTGACAGGGGAGAGAAAATTTATGTTTTTATTTCTTGCAATTCTATACATTTTTTCCATGATGCGGAGTGAAAATATTGCATAAAACTGCAAAGTGTAGGGATTTTTTACCACCTTTACCATATCATGATCAACTTTCACCAGTTGAATATAGCCACAAATATAACACTTTTTTGGAATGGCAGCCCACTGCTGCCATTCTCCTTAATAACTTCTCTTGGATAGTGGGATGGTAGCGTCCCACCTGGCTAACATCCGGTGAAATTGCAGAGCGCTAAAATTCTAAATACACCATTCGTAAAATTAAACGTTCTTGTAAATACATGTATTTTACATCATTTAACCTCCTACTCCTACCCGACACGCAGGCGTCCCATCTAGACATCTGGAAATGCAAATACGCTACGCTAAATGCTAATAGCACTCGTTAAAACTCAAACGTTCATTAAAATACACATGCAGGGTACTGAATTAAAGCTACACTCGTTGTGAATCCAGCCAACAAGTCAGATTTTTAAAATGCTTTTCGGCGAAAGCATGAGAAGCTATTATCTGATAGCATGTAACACCCCAAAAGACCCGCAGGGGACGTAAACAAAATAATTAGCATAGTCGGCGCTATACAAAATGCACAAATAAAATATAAAACATTCATTACCTTTGACAATCTTCTTAGTTGGCACTCCTAGATGTCCCATAAACATCACTATTGGGTCTTTTTTCGTTTAAATCGGTCCATATATAGCCTAGATATCGATCTATGAAGACTGTGTGATCAAGGAAAGAAACATCGTTTTTTAACGCAATGTCATTTTTATAGTCAGACACTAAACATTTTGTAAACGGCTTGTGTCATGAATTCCATCTCCTTCAACTTTCGACGAAACATTCGATGTAATTACTCACATTAATAACCTCTTGGGGATAGGGCTGTTTACTGCCCCCGGTGGAGTAATTGCGTGCCAATAGTAAACATCATTTTTTTGTTGTCAAAAGTTGCTAATATATGCAAATAAAATATATTATTGAATAGAAAACACTTTAAAGCTTCTAAACCCATTTAAATTATGTCTGTATGTAAAGCAGAACTCTCAGGGCAGTTATTCTCCCACTCTCATGCGCGCTCTGCTCCGGTCCTGTCTTTTTTCCAAGATCGATTATACAATGCATGCGTTTCTGTTCGTCCTCACGATTGCTGTACACCTTTATAACATGTTAAAGCTTGATTATGAACTTAGTTTGACAAGTTTAGTCGACATATAATATGTAAGTTCGACGTTTTGGTGCGCATCCACTAGACTTTTGGCTACATTTCAACCGAAATGTGTCGTGTTTGAGAACCGAAAGACACAGACTGCAAAACTAAACGCTGTTTTTGGTAAGTATAATTCCTTCCAGGTCTTCTGATGGAAGAACAGCAAAGGTAAGGGAATATTTACGTGGTAAATTTGGGTTTCTGTGGACTCCAAGATAGAGGAGCCATAATGCTACTTTTTGAGCACCGACTCATAGTATAGCCTAGTGAATGAAACCTGTAACGTTAAAAATAAATGTAACACAGCGATTGCATTCAGAAGAAGTGTATCTAACTATATATATGTAGAACATGCATATTTAGTCAAAGTTTATGATGTGTATTCCTTGTTAGCTGACGTTATCTGCCGGAGCTATCGTCATTTCTCAGGACATTTGAGTAGCATTTTTTGAACGATGCATCATTGTAAACAGAGATTTATGGATATATATAGCATATTATTGAAAAACACATAAATGTACTGTGTAACATCTTATATTACTGTCATCTGATGAAGATTTCAAAAGGTTAGTGCATTATTTTTCTTTTAATCCTGTGTTTGTTGATTGCATATTTTTTTCAACTTGGCTATGCAAATTAGCTGTGTCTTCGGTGGTGGTTTGACATAAATATGTGCTATGTTTTCGCCGTAAAACATTTTAGAAATCTGACTTTCTGGGTAGATAAACAAGGTGTTTATCTTTCATTTGAGCCATTGGACTTGTTAATGTGTGGAGGTTAAATATTTTTAGGAATATTTTTGCGTTCCATGCGCCACCTCCCAGCTGAACGTGGGGGGGGATGTTCCAAAATTGGAACCCTAGTCCCCTTCTGGTTAAACGTACGTTTATCTAGCCATGGTTTGTTTCATTTCACTCCTCTGTTTGTTAGTAACACAACCAGATGTCATGGTTATTTTCGCAGTTCCTTTCGTGTTGACCGAAAGGAACTGATTTGAACACACCAAATAATGAGATCATTGCGCACCAATGAGGCGGCAGGGTAGCCTAGTGGTTAGAGCGTTGGACTAGTAACTGGAAGATTACAAGTTCAAACCCCCAAGCTGACAAGGTACAAACAAATCTGTTGTTCTGCCCCTGAACAGGCAGTCATAGGCCATCTTTGAAAATAAGAGTTTGTTCTTAACTGACTTGGCTAGTTAAATAAAGGTAAAATAAATAAAAAATTACATACCAGTGCTTTGTTGTTTGACTGTATTTTGGCCCAATGACCAGTGATCGTCTTGAAATCTAGCTTGGTAAGATAGCCAATGAGCTGAGGTAAACGGCAATGTATAATTATATCTGGGAAGACGAGCCCTCGCTTGAAACTCGAGGGTGAAGACACTCATTCGCCATTGATAATTTTACCTGAAGCAGCCACGCTGGTTACGCATAGCAGTATTGTTTCAAGAGCATTTTCCACAGTGTTATCTGAAGAATTATTGCGACTAAATCTGGGAAATAAAAGGCAAAGTCTAGGTATACAGATCTACACGATATTATCGATGAAATTGATAGAAAACGTGAGACATAATTACTACAAGATGAGTCAGATAGTGACAATAGTTTTGACTCGCAAACCGAGGAAATGTTCTTGTATGGAGAAGATGCAGTGTTGGAATGGTTAGTACTTCTCATGCCGTTGTTTGAAATTAATAATATAAACAATTATTCATTTGAGTTGTTCGGAGATATATATATATATATATATATTTTTAAATATATAAAAATATAATCAGCAATGAAATGTGTAATGAAATGTGTAAAGTACACATGGCTCTACATTGTGGGTGTATTGTGTATGTCTGTGTCTGTATATATTAGATATTTTTAACATTTATTTTATCTAAACATGGAATGGTGTAGAATGGAACAACACCTCACCATAGTGATTTGGTTCCCTCTATATATAATCTGTGTCTATCGTTATTTCACAGTCCCAGCGACTCTGACTGGGAGCCCCCACTGCCAAGGTGCCCATCCCCCACAGAAGCTGGTTCATCCAACCAGACCCCTGCTGTCTCCGGCTCCACACCTACCCCCGCCCGGCCAGGTGTGAAGTCAATGAAGTCAGTGACAAAGAAGCGGAGGTGAGGAAGAGATAAACCTGCAAACAGAGATGAAGAGGGTCGTTGGCACTCTGTGCTGGAGGAGGATGTCGAGCCACCTCCTCCAACATTCAGACCGAAAAGGCCACCAGGACCTCAGCTGGACATGACCTCAAAGTACAGCCCCATTCAACTTTTTCAGCTGTTTTTCACCTGGTCAGTTGTTGATTCCCTGATGTTGAACACTAATAAGTATGGTGCTAAGAAGCAGGCAGGCACGAAAGAGGGATGTAAAGCTCATTTCCATGTCAGATCTTTTTTGTTGCCTGTCAATGGTCATTTACATGGGTATTGTGAAGCTGAAAACCCTGAAAGACTACTGGAAAACTGCTCCCCTCTAATAACTGCCTTTCCCCTCCACTGTCATGTCATGCAAAAGGTTTCTGACAATATCACGGGCGCTTCATATCAGTGACCCAGAAGTTGATGAGGCCAACGAGAAGAAGCGAGGCACAGCAAGGTTTGATAAGCTCTGCAAAATAAAACCTCTCTACCACAGTGTGGTTGAGGCCTGCAAGACCTATTGTCAGCCTGCCCACAACCTTTCCATCGATGAGAGGATGGTAGCCCCAAGGGCCAGAATTAGCCTAAAATGATACATGCGTAACAAAACAACTAAATGGGGTTATAAAAACGGTTTGTTTTGGCTGATTCTGCGCGTGCATACACGTACAATTTTTTGTTTATGAGGGGAATAACAGTTTTGCGACCAGTAAGGGACTAAGTTATGATTCCGTTATGGAGTCATTAGATTAACTGCCGGGGAAGGGCTACAAACTTTTTGTGGACAACTTCTACACAAGCCCTACCCTGTTCGCAGACCTGAGGAAGCTGGATGTGTGGGTTTGTGGCAGCATTCGTACCAACAGAGTTTGGCGTTCCGAAAACCTGGGTAAATGACATTCCGAAGCGGGCTGAGCGGGGTACCATGCGATGGATTCGACAAGATGGCCTGCTCTTTGTGAAGTGGATGAATACCAGAGAGGTGGTATTGTGCTCCAGTGTCCACAATTCCTTCAGTGGAGATCACGTCGTCGGGCGTGTGAAGGGCCCTACTGGGGCATGGACCACCAAAAATGTCCCCCTACAATGTTCTCCACAAGACAATGAAATGGTACAAGACATTTTTCTATAATTTCATCGACATTGCTGTGGTGAATTCCTTCATCCTCCAGAAGGAAATGGCTAAGAGCTGTGGACAGCCCCCCATCTCACAGCTACCCTTCAGAGAGCTGTTCATCCAGGAGCTTGCTTGCTACAGAGAGTCCACTGCACCACCTTCTGTCCCCACTACCTCTCTGCCTTCTGCTCCTTCAACCAGTGGTGTTCACCTGCCCAAATTCATCTCTGCAGGCATGAATGAACAACCATTTCAGTAACTGGCGCAAAAACTGCAATTGGATGATTGGATTTGTTTAGAAAAAGGGAAGTTATTTATCTTTGTGTAACATAAGACTAATCAATCACTCAATGACTTTTCATTGACTTTGAGTTCAACCTACTAGAGGTATTTGAGTTAGAAATGCCTTGGGGTTTACATTCAGAACATTTCATGATCAGGAAGTAAAAATATATGTCAATAGAGATTATAACACACTGTAAATGCAAATTATGAATTATGCATTCAGTGTTCTATAAGCCCATGTTGGCTGGGCATCCTGAAAATACAAGACACTTATAATAAAATAAATTAAATCAATATGTAAAATAACATGGTAAAGTTACTGTTCACTGTGGTATTGCATTGTATTTTACCAAAAACACCATCTGTGGATAATGTAAAATGCGGCATGTGTACACT
Source organism: Oncorhynchus gorbuscha (assembly GCF_021184085.1). Classification (NCBI taxonomy): domain Eukaryota; kingdom Metazoa; phylum Chordata; class Actinopteri; order Salmoniformes; family Salmonidae; genus Oncorhynchus; species Oncorhynchus gorbuscha. The sequence continues at coordinate 51,448,928 of NC_060184.1, forward strand.
ACCACCCTGTGAGTGATTGACAGAGAGCTTTTCTCCCAGACCAAAACAATGCCAACAGAGATCTTATTGCATGCCACAATTTCATAGGTGCTGTCTGTTTGGTGCCCGATAAAATACTAGGTGCATGACTCCTACAGTCATTCAATTATTAAGAATTCACAACACTATTGATTTCCACACAATCAGAACACATCCGATCTCTGCAGACACAATGCAGATCGGTTTGTATTAGCTGACTAGCTCGACCAGCAACATGGAGAGATGATGGAGAGATGATGATGGACAACATGCAGAGAAACCATTTTTCTCAGTGCTCCTCTGCCCATACCACCTTTCCCCTGCTCCCTCCTCTCCTCCACTGCCTCCTATTCTCCTCCACTGCCCACCCCTTCCTCCAACTCCCGCCGCGTCCCTCTTCCTCCCACTGCACTGTGGTCGTCAAATATTCAATGATCCTACTTTTTCCTTCCTATTTTTTTTATGTTATTGCATCTTTCTATTCTCTTTGATTTTTGCCTTATAAATTAACCATAGTTGGATTTTAAGTCCACATCTGATTTACCTAAGTGCAGCGATTACAATTCAATTTGCGAAGCATTCTAAGGAGAAACTGTCTTCAGCAGTTCAGAGTTTGTCTGCATTTAGCCTTAGGTAACCTAACTTTGATTTGCTGTTTTTGTACCCTGCTGGCAAAAACTGAATCATTAATTAATTACAGCTTTCATGTTAAAACTCTCTCCATATCAGTGGTCTTAATTGATTGTTGTAAACTCTTTTCTGAAATAGACTGATAGGAGTGTCCTTTGACGATGAGTCAATAGTAAGAGAGGGGTGAAGGGGAGTGGGGGGGGGGGTCATCCAGAAAGAGAAAGAGAGAGAGAAAGCGAGAGAAACAAATGGAGAGCAAGAGAGAAAGAAAAACGAGAGAAACAGAGAGATGGAGAAAAAGCGGAGATAAAGAAAGAGAAAGAGAGAGAAGGATGGTGGTGGTATGACCAGAAGAGCGTATACATGTAGCTGCTTAATGAATTCACTGCGCCCTACAATAAAATCTTTATCCAGGGTGGATGAGGGGGAGGCAGGGGGTTTGGTAGAGCAGAATAGTCTTGTTTCAGATAGGGTGAAAAGTAGAATTCCTAGTATCGTCTGTTGGCTTTCCCTCATGTCAGCTGCCTTGGTTACAGAGTTGGCTGACAGCTCTCAACCCGTCTCCCTCTCTTCATCTGGCTCCCTGTCTCCTCTTTCCCCCTGTCCCCTACACCTTTCTTGCTCTCTCTTTCTACTCTCTGCTCTGTCTCTGTCTCTCGCTCTCGCTCTCTACTCTCTTTCTTTGTCTCTTTGGCTTACAACAAGGAACAAGGTCAAGGTTTATTTAAAGGGATGGTCTCAGCGTGCCTTAGCGTATCATTTTAGTTTTAATAGTGTGGAGATGCTTAAGGAGGTATGGGGGCTCAGGGGGGCTGTCTGTACGTTGGGAAAGGACTGGTTGAATGTTTGTGATGTGTTGCTGGATTGTGTATTGTACTGTGTTGTTGTGTAAAGTGTGTGTGTAGGGGGGGGGGGTGTAATGAGGATGTCAGTCAGTCAGTCAGTCAGTCAGTCAGTCAGTCAGTCAGTCAGTCAGTCAGTCAGTCAGTCAGTCTCTCTCTCTCTCTCTCTCTCTCTCTCTCTCTCTCTCTCTCTCTCTCTCTCTCTCTCTCTCTCTCTCTCTCTCCCCAAGTAGACAGGATCTCATTAAACACAGTATTCTATCTCTGTCTCTGTCCCTCCATCTCTCCAAACTCTCTCTTTTCTCTTCCTCCCTCATGATGTGTGACACAATCAGCCACATTGACAACAACACCACCGTCAACATCACTCCACAGAAATTGAAAATAAAGAATTTTAACAAATACAGTATACAGATGATATTCTATGTCGATACTATTGTGTATCTGATAGAGCTTTCCACCTCAATTATGCTTGTAATTGGTGATACACAGCAAATGTACAACATTTTCACAATTGTATACAGTATATTTTTTGTTACCTATAGTTTGAAACATGCTATTATTGCATTTAATGTCTGCCAGTGTTAGTATACAATTATAAAATAGTTTAGTTCAAGGAAACAATATTGTTATTTTCACTTGTCAAGCATTCTGAGCATAAATGGAAATAGCTTTTTTGCTGCTTGTTTACATTTCACCACAACTATAACAAATAAAGAAAAATCCTACCTGATGACGCACACCGCAGCCCGAAGTACTGGATGACTCTTCAGAAGTTAACTTCTTTCCTCAATCTCTGTCATTCCATTCATTTACATTCTTATTTTTTCTCTCGTTTTCCTTTAGTCTCTATGTCTGTCTGTCTCTCTGTCTGTCTGTCTGTGGAACTGTGGAGTTCTTATTTCAAAATGTGGACCTCCTACTGATCGCACAGCTCTGGTGAAAAGTCTGGTGCAATCAGAAGAAGAATAAATGAGGGAAAGAAAAGAGGTCGAGGACTTGGAGGGAAAGAATAGGACTGACACCTCCTGAAAAGCTCAGCTGCCTTCGCTCCTGCCTGCGCTCAGGGTGAGTGTGTGTGAAACAAAGTAATCTTCAGGTGAAAAGAGTATCTCTCTCTCGCTCTCTCTCCTTAGCACTGCACTGCACAAAAGAGTCCATAGTGTCTCTCTCCCAGGGCCGGCTCCGGTCGCTTAGGCCCCCAGGCTGCTAGGAGGCCCCCAACCCCCTCTTAGGAACTCAGTTGGGGTCATAATTAACAGAATAGCAGAATACAGGTGCATGTTCGAAATTTGGTTGTGCATCAGCAGTATTTCTCCTGTTATGTCAGTGACTGACAGTGACTCAATAAGCAATATCACCTTACAATTTTTAGATTGGTAAATTAGTCTAGCCAGCTATCTAAACTTGTAGTAATCATGGCCGACCAAATCTCGCTTAGGGCCCCCAACAGGCTAGAGCCTGCCCTGCTCTTTCCCTCACTTTACCTTTGTCCTGTGTCTGCTGTGCTGCTGCAACTCCAGCCAGTCGAGCCTCTCAGTCGCTCTCGCTCTCATCTCTCTCTCTTTTTCCTACTACAGCTTTATGAATATCTGACAAGGCAAATGCAGCTGAAATACATTGAATTAACCCAACGGTGCCAGAAATCACCCCAGCCTCCTTGTTTTCTCTTTTCCTCCAATTTGCTCTCTCACTGTTCTCTTGTCCTCTCGCTCTGACGTCTTGAATTGCAAGATTAGTTCTCTTCTCTCTTCTAGATGAGTGATTGTCTTTTAACCCTGCAATCCCTGCTGTAGAAAGTGTGTGTGTGTGTGTGTGTGTGTCTGTGTACCCTTACAGAGAAAACAGGATTTCCCCAAAATTGGCACACATGTACATTTGTGAAATCATGTGAAACCATGTGTTTTGGGAACACTTCAAATTTGATGATTTTTCACGTGGATTTTCACATATGATCACGTAACCTTTCACATGTATGGATCATTTTTTACATGCAAATTCACAGGTGATGCCCTGCATACAAAAATTAGTCGTTAGGATATACACATAAACAGTGCTTTGAACATACAGTATTTTTTGCATATTTGACAGACGAGCTGTGGCGACCCATCAAATCAAATATGTTTGTCACATGTGCTGAATACAACAGGTGACCTTACAGTGAAATGCTTACTTACAAGCCCTTAACCAACAATGCAGTTTTTAGAAAAATACGTTAAGTAAAAAAGAATAAGAAATAAAAGTAACAAATAATTAAAGAGCAGCAGTAGAGAGGCTATATACAGTGGGTACCGTCTAATGGCTTGGGGGTATAAGCTGTTCTCTCTCTCTCTCTCTCTCTCTCTCTCTCTCTCTCTCTCTCTCTCTCTCTCTCTCTCTCTCTCTCTCTCTCTCTCTCTCTCTCTTTCCCTCTCTCTCTCCCCACATCTCTCTCTCTCTCTCTCTCTCTCTCTTGGATAAAGACTTGGCGCTCCAGTACTGCTTGCCATGCGATAGCAGAGATAACAGTCTGTGACTAGGGTGGCAGGAGTCTTAGACACGTTTTTAGGGCCTTCCTCTGACACCGCTTGGTAAAGAGGTCCTGGATTGCATGAAGCTTGGCCGCGGTGATGTACTGGGCCGTACTCAATACCCTCTGTCGTGCCTTGCAGTCGGGGGCCAAGTAGTTGCCATACCTATCAGGATGCTCTAGATGGTGCAGCTGTAAAATCTTTTGAGGATCTGAGGACCCATGCAAAATCTTTTCAGTTTCCTGAGGGGCAATAGGTTTTGTCATGCCCTCTTCACGACTGTCTTGGTGTGCATGGACTATGATAGTTTGTTGGTGAACTGGACACTAAAGAACTTGAAGCTCTCAACCTGCTCCACTACAGCCACATCGATGAGAATAGGGCATTCTCGGTCCTCCTTTTCCTGTAGTCCACAATCATCTCCTTTGTCTTGATTCCAGCTCTCCTGCCTCCTGCCCTTAGGAGGTCTCATCGTTGTCGGTGATCAGGCCTACCACTGCTGTGTCATCTGCAAAATGAATAATGGTGTTGGAGTCGTGCTTGGCCGTGCAGTGATGGCTGAACAAGGAGCACAGCAGGGGACAAAGCACGCACCCCTGAGGGGCCCCCGTGTTAAGGATCAGCGTGACCCACCAGGAAGTCCAGGATCCAATGACAGAGGGAGGTCTTTTGTCCCAGGGTCCTCAGCCTAGTGATGAGCTTTGAAGGCACTATGGTGTTGAACGCTGAGCTGTAGTCAATGAATAGCATTCTCACTTAGGTATTCCTTTTGTCCAGGTGTGAAAGGGCAGTGTGGAGTGCAATAGAGATTGCGTCATCTGTGGATCTGTTGGTGCAGTATGCAAATTAGATTGGGTCTAGGGTTTCTGGAATAATGGTGTTGATGTGAGCCATGACCAGCCTTTCAAAGCACTTCTTGGCTACAGACATGAGTGCTACGGGTAGGTAGTCATGTAGGCAGGTTACCTTAGTGGTCTTGGGCATATGGACTATGGTGGTCTGCTTGAAACATGTGTACATTACAGACTCAGACAAGGAGAGTTTGAAAATATCAGTGAAGACACCTGCCAGTTGGTCAGCGCATGCTCGGACTACACGTCCTGGTAATATGTCTGGCCCTGCGGTCTTACTCACATCGGCTACGGAGAATACGATCACACAGTCGTCCGGAACGGTTTCAGTGTTACTTCCCTCGAAGCGAGCATGGAAGTAATTTAGCTCATCTGGTGGGCTCGTGTCACTGGTCAGCTCGCGGCTGGGTTTCTCTATGTAGTCTATAATAGTTTGCAATCCCTGCCACATCCGCCGAGTGTCGGATCCGTTGTAGTACGATTCGATCTTAGTCCTGTATTGACGCTTAGTCTGTTTGATGGTTCGCCGGAGGGCATAGCGGGATTTCTGGTAAGCTTCCGGGTTAGAGTCCCAGTCCTTGAAAGCGGCAGCTCTACCCTTTAGCTTAGTGTAGATGTTGCCTGTAATCCATGGCTTCTGGTCAGGGTATGTACATACTGTCACTGTGGGGACAACGTCATCGATGCACTTCAAATCAAATCAAATCAAATGTATTTATATAGCCCTTTGTACATGAGCTGATATCTCAAAGTGCTGTACAGAAATCCAGCCTAAAACCCCAAAACAGCAAGCAATGCAGGTGCAGAAGCATACTTAAATTCACACAGGACACCGGATAGGACAAGTACTCCAGATATAACAAACTGACCCTAACCCCCAACACATAAACTACTGCAGCATAAATACTGAAGGCTGAGACAGGAGGGGTCAGGAGACACTGTTGCCCCATCCGATGACACCCCCGGACAGGGCCAAACTGGAAGGATATAACCCCACCCACTTTGCCAAAGCACAGCCCCCACACCACTAGAGGGATATCTTCAACCACCAACTTACCATCCTGAGACAAGGCCGAGTATAACCCACAAAGATCTCCGCCACGGCACAACCCAAGAGGGGGGCGCCAACCCAGACAGGAAGATCACATCAGTGACTCAACCCACTCAAGTGACGCACCCCTCCTAGGGACGGTATGAAAGAGCCCTAGTAAGCCAGTGACTCAGCCCCTGTAACAGGGTTAGAGGCAGCGAATCCCAGTGGAAGGAGGGGAACCGGCCAAGCAAGGACAGCAAGAGCGGTTCGTTGCTCCAGAGCCTTTCCGTTCACCTTCAAACTCCTTGGCCAGACTACACTCAATCAATTGACCCACTAAAGAGATGAGGCTTTAGTAAACACTTAAAGGTTGAGACCAAGTTTGCGTCTCTCACATGGGTAGGCAGAATATTCCATAAAACTTGAGCTCTATAGGAGAAAGCCATGCCTCCTGCTGTTTGCTTAGAAATTCTAGGGACAATTAGGAGGCCGGCGTCTTGTGACCATAGCGTACGTGTAGGTATGTACGGCAGGACCAAATCAAAGAGATAGGTAGGAGCAAGCCCATGTAATGCATTGTAGGTTAGCAGTAAAAACCTTGAAATCAGCCCTTGCCTTGACAGGAAGCCAGTGTAGGGAGGCTAGCATTGGAGTAATATGATCACATTTTTTGGTTCTAGTCAGGATTCTAGCAGCCATATTTAGCACTAACTGACGTTTATTTAGTGCTTTATCTGGGTAGCCGGAAAGTAGAGCACTGCAGTAGTCTAACCTAGAAGTGACAAAAGCATGGATACATTTTTCTGCATCATTTTTGGACAGAAAGTTTCTGATTTTTGCAATGTAGATGGAAAAAAGCTGTCCTTGAAACAGTCTTGATATGTTCTTCTAAAGAGAGATCATGGTCCAGAGTAACGCCGAGGTCCTTCACAGTTTTATTTGAGACGATTAAGATTAACCAACCATTAAGATGCATTGTCAGATTCAACAGAAGATCTCTTTGTTTCTTGGGACCTAGAACAAGCATCTCTGTTTTGTCCGAGTTTAAAAGTAGAAAGTTTGCAGCCATCCACTTCCTTATGTCTGAAAAACATGCTTCTAGCGAGGGAAATTTGGGGGATTCACCATGTTTCATTGAAATGTACAGTTGTGTGTCATCCGCATAGCAGTGAAAGTTAACATTATGTTTTCGAATGACATCCCCAAGAGGTAAAATATATAGTGAAAACAATAGTGGTCCTAAAACGAAACCTTGAGGAACACCGAAATGTACAGTTGATTTGTCAGAGGACAAACCATTCACAGAGACAAACTGATATCTTTCCGACAGACCAAAAAATATAATTTTTGTAGGCGGAATAGCTCCATTTGTTCTTCACGTTTGGCTGAGAAATCGCCGGGAAATTGCAGTCACGAAAATGCCGAAAAATATTCCAAATTAGCTCCATAATATCGACAGAAACATGGCAAACGTTGTTTATAATCAATCCTAAAGGTGTTTTTCAAATAGGTATTCAATAATATATCCACCGGGACAATTGGTTTTTCAGTAGGACCGATTGGAATAATGGCTACCTCTGTATTTTACGTGAGAATCACTCTGAGAGCCATCAGGTGACCACTTGCGCAATGTAGCCGCTTACGGGTATTCTTCAACATAAATGCGTAAAACTACGTCATAAGGCTGTAGACACCTTGGGGAATACGGAGAATAAGTAATCTGGTTGATAGCCCATTCACTGCTCAATAGGGACGCATTGGAACGCAGAGCTTTCAAAAGATGAGTCACTTCCGGATTGGATTTTTCTCAGGCTTTCGCCTGCAATATCAGTTCTGTTCTACTCACAGACAATATTTTTACAGTTTTGGAAAGTTTCGAGTGTTTTCTATCCCACGCTGTCAATTATACATGTTCTAGCATCTTGTCCTGACAAAATATCCTGTTTACTACGTGAATGTTATTTTTCCAAAAATGAAAATACTGCCCCCTAGTCACAAAAGGTTAAAAGGTAATTTACCACCTTCACAAGTACAGTGTCATTGCTATGATGGGGTCTAAACATATTCTAGTCTGTGCTAGCAAAACATTCCTGTAGTTTAGCATCTGCTTCATCTGACCACTTTTTTTATTGACCGAGTCACTGGTTCTTCCTGCTTTAAGCAGGAATCATGGTCAGATTTGCCAAATGGAGGGCGAGGGAGAGCTATGTATGTGTCTCTGTGTGTGGAGTAAAGGTGGTCTAGAGATTTTCTTCTCATCTGGTTGCACATTTAACATGCTGGTAGGAATGTGGTAAAACAGATATAAGTTTCCCTTCATTAAAGTCCACGGCAACTAGGAGCGCCGCCTCTGGATGACATTTTTCTGTTTTCTTATGGCAATACAGCACATTGAGTGCGATCTTAGTGCCAGCATCAGTTTGTGGTGGTAAATAGACAGCTACGAAGAATATAGTCGAAAACGCTCTTGGTAAATAGTGTGGTCTACAGCTTATCATGAGATACTCAAGATTTCCTTAGATATCGTGCACCAGACGTTTTTTTTATAAATATACATAGACCTCCAGCCCTTGTCTTACCAGAGGCTACTGTTCTATCCTGCCGATACAGTGTATAGCCCACCAGCTTTATGTTATTCATGTCGTAATTCTGCCATGACTCTGTGAAACCAATATTAATAATAAGATATTACAGTTCTAATGTCCCATTTGTAGGATATACATGCTTGTAGTTCGTCTATTTTATTATCCAAGGATTGTACTTTGGCTAATAGGACCGATGGTAAAGGCAAAATACCCACTCGCCACTGGATGCTCACAAGGCACCCTGACCTTCGTCCTCGATATCTCCTCTTTCTCCTGCGAATGACAGGGATAAGGGCCTTGTATTACGCCCGAGATGGCATAGCAGTTCAGACGTCTTTTGTCCTCGTCTTGTCGTGTCCTGTATATATATATATTTACAACTTTTTTCACATACATTTTTTTTATTTTCCATCAACTCATCTTCAAAACACTCTCCTGCAACCCGCCTCACCAATTTATATTTATAAATAAGTATTATTTACCTCAAATCTGCAATCCTCCAAGAAGCTAGCCAGAAACTCCAAGAAGCTAGCCAGAAGCTAGCCAGGAGCTAGCTAGAAGCTAATCAGAAGCTAGTTCAGAAGCTAGTTAGCTTCTTTACTGGCAAATCGTTAGTATTCAGCTAACCACGGTTTGTGGTCATCAGCTATCCTTTAGCTTGAAAATCTATCGCCAGTTTTGTACGGCGCAGCGCGGCTCGGAACGGAACATACAGGACCAATTTTTCTCTCCATGTCCTTGGATTTCAACTGCTCTCTGGACATTCATTCCCGGATCTCACAGCTAGCCAGCTGCTATCCATGTGTCTATCTGCTCTCGTCGATTCCGGAGCACACATCAATTACTCCGGAGCTAGCCAGCTCCGTAAATCACTCTTGAGCTCCGTCAATCACTCCTGGGCTGCAGTCACCTATCCGGACCCGTTTTACTGCCTACGCGGAGCCCCACCGGGCCTTCACAACTGGACTGCCGACGTTGTCTACCCGAAGGAGATCCGGCTGGCTCCTCCGTCTCGACGTTACCTGAACGCCCATCTGCGGCCTGCTAACCGTTAGCTGTCTTACCGGTAGCTCTCAGAATAGACAATCGGACAATTTATTTATTTTTATTATTATTATTATGTTTATTCTTGGGCCTCTATAACTATATCTATTGTTTTTATTTTATTTTTGTTGTTGTGTGATTTGGACTAATTCCCTCTACCACACAGAACCCCACTAATCTACTGACGGAACGCAAGAGGTGGCTAACAACAGACCCCCTTCCTATGCTAGCTTGCTACCGATGTCCTGGCTAGCTGTCTAAATCGCCTTGACCCCGAAACCAACCACTCCACTCTCTGGACTCTTTTGATCACTCGACTAAGGATGCCTCTCCTTAATGTCAATATGTCTTGTCCATTGCTGTTCTGGTTAGTGTTTATTGGCTTATTTCACTGTAGAGCCTCTAGTCCTGCTCACTATACATTATCCAATTTATTAGTTCCACCACCCACACATGCAATGACATCTCCTAGTTTCAATGATGTTTCTAGAGACAATATCTCTCTCTTCATCACTCAATACCTAGGTCTACCTCCACTGTATTCACATCCTACCATACATTTGTCTGTACATTATACCTTGATGCTATTTTATCGCCCCCAGAAACCTCCTTTTACTCTCTGTTCCAGATGTTATAGACGACCAATTCTTATTGCTTTTAGCCGTACCCTTATTCTTCTCCTCCTATGTTCCTCTGGCGATGTAGAGGTGAATCCAGGCCCTGCAATGCCTAGCTCCACTCCTATTCCCCAGGCGCTCTCTTTTGATGACTTCTGTAACCGTAATAGCCTTGGTTTCATGCATGTTAACATTAGAATCCTCCTCCCTAAGTTTGTTCTATTCACTGCTTTAGCACACTCTGCCAACCCGGATGTTCTAGCTGTGTCTGAATCCTGGCTTAGGAAGACCACCAAAAATTCTGAAATTTTAATTCCAAATTACAACATTTTCAGACAAGATAGAACTGCCAAAGGGGGCGGTGTGGCAATCTACTGCAAAGATAGCCTGCAGAGTTCTGTCCTACTATCCAGGTCTGTACCCAAACAATTTGAACTTCTACTTCTAAAAATCCACCTCTCTAAAAACAAGTCTCTCACCGTTGCCGCCTGCTATAGACCACCCTCTGCCCCCAGCTGTGCTCTGGACACCATATGTGAACTGATTGCCCCCATCTATCTTCAGAGCTCGTGCTGCTAGGCGACCTAAACTGGAACATGCTTAACACCCCAGCCATCCTACAATCTAAACTTGATGCCCTCAATCTCACTCAAATTATCAATGAACCTACCAGGTACCTCCCCCCAAAGCCTTAAACACGGGCACCCTCATAGATATCATCCTAACCAACTTCCCCTCTAAATACACCTCTGCTGTCTTCAACCAAGATCTCAGCGATCACTGCCTCATTGCCTGCATCCGTAATGGGTCAGCGGTCAAACGACCTCCACTCATCACTGTAAAACGCTCCCTGAAACACTTCAGCGAGCAGGCCTTTCTAATCGACCTGGCCGGGGTATCCTGGAAGGATATTCATCTCATCCCGTCAGTAGAGGATGCCTGGATATTTTTTTTAAATGCCTTCCTAACCATCTTAAATAAACATGCCCCATTCAAGAAATTTAGAACCAGGAAGAGATATAGCCCTTGGTTCTCCCCAGACCTGACTGCCCTTAACCAACACAAAAACATCCTATGGCGTTCTGCATTAGCATCGAACAGCCCCCGTGATATGCAGCTATTCAAGGAAGCTAGAAACCATTATACACAGGCAGTTAGAAAAGCCAAGGCTAGCTTTTTCAAGCAGAAATTTGCTTCCTGCAACACTAACTCAAAAAAGTTCTGGGACACTGTAAAGTCCATGGAGAATAAGAACACCTCCTCCCAGCTGCCCACTGCACTGAAGATAGGAAACACTGTCACCACTGATAAATCCACCATAATTGAGAATTTCAATAAGCATTTTTCTACGGCTGGCCATGCTTTCCACCTGGCTACTCCTAACCCGGTCAACAGCACTGCACCCCCAACAGCAACTCGCCCAAGCCTTCCCCATTTCTCATTCTCCCAAATCCATTCAGCTGATGTTCTGAAAGAGCTGAAAAATCTGGACCCCTACAAATCAGCCGGGCTAGACAATCTGGACCCTTTCTTTCTAAAATTATCTGCCGAAATTGTTGCCACCCCTATCACTAGCCTGTTCAACCTCTCTTTCGTGTCGTCTGGGATTCCCAAAGATTGGAAAGCAGCTGCGGTCATCCCCCTCTTCAAAGGGGGGGACACTTGACCCAAACTGCTACAGACCTATATCTATCCTACCATGCCTTTCTAAGGTCTTCGAAAGCCAAGTCAACAAACAGATTACCGACCATTTCGAATCTAACCATACCTTCTCTGCTATGCAATCTGGTTTCAGAGCTGGTCATGGGTGCACCTCAGCCACGCTCAAGGTCCTAAACGATATCTTAACCGCCATCGATAAGAAACATTACTGTGCAGCCGTATTCATTGATCTGGCCAAGGCTTTCGATTCTGTCAACCACCACATCCTCATCGGCAGACTCGACAGCCTTGGTTTCTCAAATGATTGCCTCGCCTGGTTCACCAACTACTTCTCTGATAGAGTTCAGTGTGTCAAATCGGAGGGTCTGCTGTCCGGACCTCTGGCAGTCTCTATGGGGGTGCCACAGGGTTCAATTCTTGGACCGACTCTCTTCTCTGTATACATCAATGAGGTCGCTCTTGCTGCTGGTGAGTCCCTGATCCACCTCTACGCAGACGACACCATTCTGTATACTTCCGGCCCTTCTTTGGACACTGTGTTAACAACCCTCCAGGCAAGCTTCAATGCCATACAACTCTCCTTCCGTGGCCTCCAATTGCTCTTAAATACAAGTAAAACTAAATCCATGCTCTTCAACCGATCGCTACCTGCACCTACCTGCCTGTCCAACATCACTACTCTGGACGGCTCTGACTTAGAATACGTGGACAACGACAAATACTTAGGTGTCTGGTTAGACTGTAAACTCTCCTTCCAGACCCATATCAAACATCTCCAATCCAAAGTTAAATCTAGAATTGGCTTCCTATTTCGCAACAAAGCATCCTTCACTCATGCTGCCAAACATACCCTTGTAAAACTGACCATCCTACCAATCCTCGACTTTGGCGATGTCATTTACAAAATAGCCTCCAATACCCTACTCAACAAATTGGATGCAGTCTATCACAGTGCAATCCGTTTTGTCACCAAAGCCCCATATACTACCCACCATTGCGACCTGTACGCTCTCGTTGGCTGGCCCTCGCTTCATACTCGTCGCCAAACCCACTGGCTCCATGTCATCTACAAGACCCTGCTAGGTAAAGTCCCCCCTTATCTCAGCTCGCTGGTCACCATAGCATCTCCCACCTGTAGCACACGCTCCAGGAGGTATATCTCTCTGGTCACCCCCAAAACCAATTCTTTCTTTGGCCGTCTATCCTTCCAGTTCTCTGCTGCCAGTGACTGGAACGAACTGCAAAAATCTCTGAAACTGGAAACACTTATCTCCCTCACTAGCTTTAAGCACCAACTGTCAGAGCATCTTACAGATTACTGCATCTGTACATAGCCCTCCTATAATTTAGCCCAAACAACTACCTCTTTCCCAACTGTATTTAATTTATTTATTTATTTTGCTCCTTTGCACCCCATTATTTTTATGTCTACTTTGCACATTCTTCCATTGCAAAACTACCATTCCAGTGTTTTACTTGCTATATTGTATTTACTTTGCCACCATGGCCTTTTTTGCCTTTACCTCCCTTCTCACCTGATTTGCTCACATTGTATATAGACTTGTTTATACTGTATTATTGACTGTATGTTTGTTTTACTCCATGTGTAACTCTGTGTCGTTGTATCTGTCGAACTGCTTTGCTTTATCTTGGCCAGGTCGCAATTGTAAATGAGAACTTGTTCTCAACTTGCCTACCTGGTTAAATAAAGGTGAAATAAATAAAATAAAGATGTCTGGAGTAAATCCCTCTCGTCCGTCCTGTTAAAGAAAAAATTGTCTTTCAATACTAGTTGAGTAATAGCTGTCCTGGTTTCTAGAAGCTATTTTCAGTCATAGGAGAGGGTGAAAGAAACATTATGTACAATATAAGTTACAAATATCACGAATAAACACACACAATAGCACAATTGGTTAGGAGACTGTAAAATGGCAACATTCTCTCCGGCGCCACTTGAGATCCGTCGATTTGATTGGACTGATCATGCCAAGATCATACTTTTAAAATCTTAGCTATCACACAAGCTAGCAGACATCACCATTAATCACTTTGACAATCTACTGGCAAATCCTTTTCAATCCTTGTCGTATGAAGAGAAATTATATATAAAACGTGTCGGTACTCTTCGACTATTGGACATAAAAATTACACAAGAAGTTGGAGATCGCAAATTCAACAATGAGTGGTTTGGAAGGAATTAGTGGCTAACTGCAAGCACTGCAAAGCAAAAGTTCTTCTCTTTTCCTAGCATTAAAGGATAAACATTCAACATTGGCCATGCTCTTAATCCAGCATGATTTATGCTGCGTTCAAAACAACTGGAAACTCGGAACTGGGAAATCTCAGACATCAGTGAGTTCAAGACAACTGGGAACTCTAGAAAAAAATTAGCTCCGACGAGGAAAATTAGTTTTGAACGGTCATCCATGTAGGGAACTCGGGCCTCTTTCTAGAGGTACGACCTGAAAATCACTGACGTCATGATTCAACCTTGTTTTTTTCCAGAGTTCATAGTTGTCTATGAAAGCACCATAAATCCAGAGAATGACAGACTTTGATGACAACATTTGATAACACAATTTGCACACAAAGGACCACTGCGCCACCTTCCTGTTCAAGTGAGCACAGCACAACAAGGTGAGTCCAAAAATGTATTGTATGCTGCTGCATAAATGATATGTAATATGCCAGGGAGATATGTATACTGTAGCAAAGAAAGTAATACTTAGTATTAGTTGTGTAGTGAACTGTTAGCTGTTGGTGGTGCACATGTAGCCTATAACTTGTTTTAGAGAAATGTCATCATCGAATATTGTAAGAGAATTCATTGTTTGGTTATATGACCCCTTTATTTATCCTACGATTCTGAGTTGGTGTACAGGGAGGATACTGTAAGAATGGCTCACGTTCTGAATTCTGTCACTGTACATTTCAAAAGTGCTGAACAAATAGTTATATTGACTAGGTCTGCCCTATCTCGCTTAATGTCCTTTTAGAAATTACGGTTTGTCACTTAACTGCTCGTCGTCCACTTATGTCATAGTTTGGATCACACCCTGATCTGTTTCTCCACCCCCCTCCAGGTCTCACTCATTTTCCCCATTGATTCTCTGTGCATTTATAACTGTGTTCTCTGTTTGTCTGTTGCCAGTTCATCTTGTCTAGTCAAGCCTACCAGCGTGTTTTCCCATACTTCTGTTTTTCTCTAGCCCGTTTTTCTGTTTTTTTCAGGTTTTGACCACTCTGCCTCCCCTGACCCTGAGCCTGCCTGCCGTTTCTGTACCTGTCTGACACTACACTGGATTACTGACCTCTGCCTGCACTGAGCTTGCCATAGTATGGATCGTTTAGCTATTTGATTTTGAATATTAGGACCCCTTAACCTCTCTTGGGTAGGGGGTAGTATTTTGACGTTCGGATGAAAAGTGTGCCCAAAGTAAACTGCCTGTTACTCAGGCTAGGATGTGCATATAATTGATCGATTTGGATAGAAAACACTCTAAAGTTTGTAAAACTGTTAAAATAATGTCTGTGAGTAATACATAACTGATATGGCAGGTGAAAACCTGAGGACAAACCATCCCAAAAAAAACATTTGTCTTGCGTACCACTATTTTCAATGGCTATAACTTTTATTATAAGGCCAAGTCCTCCCAGATTGCAGTTCCTAGGGCTTCCACGAGATGTCATCAGTCTTTAGAACGAGTTTCAAGTTGTTTTTTGGAAAAATTAGCTAAAAATTGTAGTTTTTCTAGGTGGCTTTCATTTTAGCTGTAGTGTTTCCAAGCTCGTGGAAGAGAGCGCATTCTTTGGTATTTTTCTCTGGTAAAGACAATAACGATTCTCCGTCTTAATAACCGACTTGCCAAAACTATAGTTTGTTTACAAGAAATGTGTGGAATGGATGAAAAACAAATTTTAATGACTCCAACATAAGTGTATGTAAACTTTCGACTTCAACTGTACATGTAAATACTGACCACACAACAAGTAGGTCACTTGAGGGAGAAGCGTTGGGCCGTGAGGTGTTGCTTTATTATTATTTGTTTTAACTGGTTTGCTGTTCACTTGTGCTATTAAGATGGAAGGGAGTTTCATGGCTCTGTATAATACTGTATGTTTCCTTGAATTTGTTCTGGACCTAGGGACTGTGAAAAGACCCCTAGTGGAATGCTTGGTGGGATAAGTTTGTGTGTCAGTGCTGTGTGCAAGTTGACTATACAAACAATTTGGTATTCCCAACATGTTGTTTCTTATAAAAACAAGAGGTCATTCCTCAACTGTTACCCAAGAGATAATGGCATGCATATTATTAATTGTAGCCCTCTGATTACGATAAAGAGCAAGACATGTGTTTGTTCTGGGACTTCTGAAGATTAACTAGGTCATTCTTTTTTCAGTTGTATTTTACTAGGCAAGTCAGTTAATAACAAATTCTTATTTACAATGACAGCCTCCCGGGAAACATTGGGTTATCTCTCCTGTTCAGAGGCAGACCGTCAGATTTTTACCTTGTCTGCTCGGGATTCGATCTAGCAACCTTCCGATTACTGGCCCAACACTCGACAATATGACTGGACAATAATCAAGATATAATAAAACCACAGCCTGCAGGACTTGCTTTGTGGAGTGTGGTGTCAAAAAAGCAGAGCATCTCTTCAACCAATGCCAATATATCTTTGACAGGTCGGGAAAGTGTGTCTCAAGTCACCCAAGTATCTAGGTACAAAGTGACAGAGGTTGCATCCCAAATGGCACCCTACTACACATATAGTGCACTACTTTTGACCAGGGCCCATAGTGCACTATATAGGGAAAATGGTACCATTTGGGACACAATTAGAATCATATCGCTAAGACCACTGGGAGACCTCTGGGCACTGAGTCCATCAGCAGACCAATGGCAGATTTTTGTTATTCAGTCTGCTGGATGAGCTCAGGCCAAACTGCCATGGCCTACCAGTCAGTAACAAACAGAACTGTCACAAAAAGTAGGGATTGTGGACAATGCAATTACAGAGCAATCATCATTATTCAAGCACACTCATTCACATATTACATTGACCATCAGTCTAGACTGATGAATCACACACACCAGTTTATCTATTTGGAATCTCTTTTGATCTTTTCCTTCTATGTTTTGTCTTTGTGTTTTTCTCATTATCTGTCAAATCTCCTATTGGTTGATGCACAGAGAATTTGACACGCCTGTCAATTTCTGGCTGGCTATTTGGCCATCAACCGCCTCGTGAGGGGGGCATCTGGTGTGTCCGACCATCTCCCATGACTTAAAGCTAAGCTGCTTGGTCTATTATCAGAGAGCAAAACAAAGAGAGGGAGAGACAAAATGGAGGAGGCATGCTGGGGGACGATTCAATCATTTGATAATCTTCACCAGGTATTAACTTGGAAGAACACGAAGGTGAAAACCCAGAAAGGTTGTTTGGTTTGCTTAGGACTGCATTAGCATTTGGTCTGTCCAATATGTATTGTCATAGATTTAGTTTCAGATGTGGATTTGTTGCAAAACAAGTAACAACTAAAGTGAAAATCCACCTCAGACTGAAAGGCTCTCATTTGAGAGTCAGTATGGCTATGGTTTTGGTGGTCTTGGTGACTCAGCAGCTGATTAGATGAACACAAAAGTTTACTTTTTCTCTTTCTCCTTATCCCCATCAGCCAAGTAACATTGTTGATGTAGTGATAGAAAGCTGCATGTGATGTTAGCTGTTCCCATCAGGTAACCTGGCACTATGCTAACAACACCAGTTGGCCATTATTTTTTCTAATGTAGCTGGATGTGATCAAACACTTTTTCACTGAAATGTCCTAAACAGAAGTCAAACAACATGATTTGCTAATCAAATTTACTAAATATATGCACATTTTAATCTGGATGAATAGCTCACAGAGTAGTAAGCCTGTTTCCTGGTCATTTTCCTAGTTTGTTGCAAGTTTGAATCCCAGTTCAGATATTGTTTTTTTCCTTTGAGTAGAATAGTGGAGGCTCATAAGAGCGGGAAGGACCATCCTACTCAATGAATTTCTTAAAAATAAAAATAGTGAAATATTTAAAAATTTAGCATTTTTAGATAACACTTTACTAAGTCCTATATCCACATCACCAAATAACTGGTTAAAATACACTATTTTTCAATGAAGGGCTACAGTAGCCTTAACAGCAGGGTAGCATCATGGGGTAGCTGAAGGACAGCTATTTTCTGTCCTCGTCTGGTTACATTGATTTAAATGCAACAACAAAACAAACCTAGGAGGTTCATGGTTCTCACCCGCTTCCATAGACTTACACAATAATTATGATGACTTCTGGAGGACGTCCTCCAACCTATTAGATATAATAATTATTGCCTTATGAACTGGCATGTTGTCCATCCAATCAAAGGATCAGAGCATTAATATTGTACTGAAAGCATAAACTACAACTAGCTAGCACTGCAGAGCATAACGTGTGGAGAGTAGTTGATTCAAAGAGAGAGAAAGACAATAGTTTAACAGTTACATTTCTTCAAAAATTAAAGAGACGCAGCAGAGAGAAAGAGCTATAATATATATATATATATATATATATATATATATATATATATATATACAGGTGAAGTCGGAAGTTTACATACAACTAGGCCAAATACATTTAAACTCAGTATTTCACAGTTCCTGACATTTAATCCTAGTAAAAATGCCCTGTCTTAGGTCAGAATTATAGTAGAGAGAATGATTTATTTCAAATTGTATTTCTTTCATCACATTCCCAGTGGGTAGGAAGTTTACATACACTAAATTAGTATTTAGTAGCACTGCCTTTAAATTGTTTCACTTGGGCCAAACGTTTCGGGTAGCATTCATCAAACTTTCCACAATAAGTTGGTTTTTATTCTCTATTTTGGTTAGGCCAGGGTGTGACCAGGGTGAGCATTCTAGTTTCTTTATTTCTATGTTTTCTATTTCTTTGTGTTTGGCCGAGTGTGGTACTGAATCAGATGCAGCTGTCTATCGTTGTCTCTGATTGAGAATCATACTTAGGCAGATTTTTCCCACCTGTGTTTTGTGGGTAGTTGTTTTATGTTTTGTGTTTGCATCACATAGAACTGTTTTGTTTTGTTCCACTTTGTTATTTTGTTTTGGTGTTCAGTTTGAATAAATAATCATTACATTTACATTTACATTTAAGTCATTTAGCAGACGCTCTTATCCAGAGCGACTTACAAATTGGTGCATTCACCTTATGACATCCAGTGGAACAGCCACTTTACAATAGTGCATCTAAATATTTTAAGGGGGGTGAGAAGGATTACTTTATCCTATCCTAGGTATTCCTTAAAGAGGTGGGGTTTCAGGTGTCTCCGGAAGGTGGTGATTGACTCCGCTGTCC
This sequence comes from Oncorhynchus gorbuscha, assembly GCF_021184085.1. NCBI lineage: Eukaryota > Metazoa > Chordata > Actinopteri > Salmoniformes > Salmonidae > Oncorhynchus > Oncorhynchus gorbuscha. Next base: position 51,468,110 of record NC_060184.1, read on the forward strand.
TGGCATCGTGAGGGAGTTTGTTCCACCATTGGGGAGCCAGAGCAGCGAACAGTTTTGACTGGGCTGAGCGGGAACTGTACTTCCTCAGTGGTAGGGAGGCGAGCAGGCCAGAGGTGGATGAACGCAGTGCCCTTATTTGGGTGTAGGGCCTGATCAGAGCCTGGAGGTACTGAGGTGCCGTTCCCCTCACAGCTCCGTAGGCAAGCACCATGGTCTTGTAGCGGATGCGAGCTTCAACTGGAAGCCAGTGGAGAGAGCGGAGGAGCGGGGTGACGTGAGAGAACTTGGGAAGGTTGAACACTAGACGGGCTGCGGCGTTCTGGATGAGTTGTAGGGGTTTAATGGCACAGGCAGGGAGCCCAGCCAACAGCGAGTTGCAGTAATCCAGACGGGAGATGACAAGTGCCTGGATTAGGACCTGCGCCGCTTCCTGTGTGAGGCAGGGTCGTACTCTGCGGATGTTGTAGAGCATGAACCTACAGGAACGGGCCACCACCTTGATGTTAGTTGAGAACGACAGGGTGTTGTCCAGGATCACGCCAAGGTTCTTAGCGCTCTGGGAGGAGGACACAATGGAGTTGTCAACAGTGATGGCGAGATCATGGAACGGGCAGTCCTTCCCCGGGAGGAAGAGCAGCTCCGTCTTGCCGAAGTTCAGCTTGAGGTGGTGATCCGTCATCCACACTGATATGTCTGCCAGACATGCAGAGATGCGATTCGCCACCTGGTCATCAGAAGGGGGAAAGGAGAAGATTAATTGTGTGTCGTCTGCATAGCAATGATAGGAGAGACCATGTGACAGAGCCAAGTGACTTGGTGTATAGCGAGAATAGGAGAGGGCCTAGAACAGAGCCCTGGGGACACCAGTGGTGAGAGAGCATGGTGAGGAGACAGATTCTCGCCACGCCACCTGGTAGGAGCGACCTGTCAGGTAGGACGCAATCCAAGCGTGGGCCGCGCCGGATATGCCCAACTCGGAGAGGGTGGAGAGGAGGATCTGATGGTTCACAGTATCGAAGGCAGCCGATAGGTCTAGAAGGATGAGAGCAGAGGAGAGAGAGTTAGCTTTAGCGGTGCGGAGCGCCTCCGTGATACAGAGAAGAGCAGTCTCAGTTGAATGACTAGTCTTGAAACCTGACTGATTTAGATCAAGAAGGTCATTCTGAGAGAGATAGCGGGAGAGCTGACCAAGGACGGCACGTTGAAGAGTTTTGGAGAGAAAAGAAAGAAGGGATACTGGTCTGTAGTTGTTGACATCGGAGGGATAGAGTGTAGGTTTTTTCAGAACGGGTGCAACTCTCGCTCTCTTGAAGACGGAAGGGACGTAGCCAGCGGTCAGGGATAAGTTGATGAGCGAGGTGAGGTAAGGGAGAAGGTCTCCGGAAATGGTCTGGAGAAGAGAGGAGGGGATAGGGTCGAGCGGGCAGGTTGTTGGGCGGCTGGCCGTCACAAGACGCGAGATTTCATCTGGAGAGAGAGGGGAGAAAGAGGGCAGAGCACAGGGTAGGGCAGTGTGAGCAGAACCAGCGGTGTCGTTTGACTTAGCAAACGAGGATCGGATGTCGTCGACCTTCTTTTCAAAATGGTTGACGAAGTCATCTGCAGAGAGGGAGGAGGGGGGGAGGATTCAGGAGGGAGGAGAAGGTGGCAAAGAGCTTCCTAGGGTTAGAGGCAGATGCTTGGAATTTAGAGTGGTAGAAAGTGGCTTTAGCAGCAGAGACAGAGGAGGAAAATGTAGAGAGGAGGGAGTGAAAGGATGCCAGGTCCGCAGGGAGGCGAGTTTTCCTCCATTTCCGCTCGGCTGCCCGGAGCCCTGTTCTGTGAGCTCGCAATGAGTCGTCAAGCCACGGAGCGGGAGGGAGGACCGAGCCGGCCTGGAGGATAGGGGACATAGAGAGTCAAAGGATGCAGAAAGGGAGGAGAGGAGGGTTGAGGAGGCAGAATCAGGAGATAGGTTGGAGAAGGTTTGAGCAGAGGGAAGAGATGATAGGATGGAAGAGGAGAGAGTAGCGGGGGAGAGAGAGCGAAGGTTGGGACGGCGCGATACCATCCGAGTAGGGGCAGTGTGGGAAGTGTTGGATGAGAGCGAGAGGGAAAAGGATACAAGGTAGTGGTCGGAGACTTGGAGGGGAGTTGCAATGAGGTTAGTGGAAAAACAGCATCTAGTAAAGATGAGGTTGAGCGTATTGCCTGCCTTGTGAGTAGGGGGGTGAGAGGGTGAGGTCAAAAGAGGAGAGGAGTGGAAAGAAGGAGGCAGAGAGGAATGAGTCAAAGGTAGACGTGGGGAGGTTAAAGTCGCCCAGAACTGTGAGAGGTGAGCCGTCCTCAGGAAAGGAGCTTATCAAGGCATCAAGCTCATTGATGAACTCTCCGAGGGGACCTGGAGGGCGATAAATGATAAGGATGTTAAGCTTGAAAGGGCTGGTAACTGTGACAGCATGAAATTCAAAGGAGGCGATAGACAGATGGGTAAGGGGAGAAAGAGAGAATGACCACTTGGGAGAGATAAGGATCCCGATGCCACCACCCCGCTGACCAGAAGCTCTCGGGGTGTGCGAGAACACGTGGGTGGACGAAGAGAGAGCAGTAGGAGTAGCAGTGTTATCTGTGGTGATCCATGTTTCTGTCAGTGCCAAGAAGTCGAGGGACTGGAGGGAGGCATAGGCTGAGATGAACTCTGCCTTGTTGGCTGCAGATCGGCAGTTCCAGAGGCTACCGGAGACCTGGAACTCCACGTGGGTCGTGCGCGCTGGGACCACCAGATTAGGGTGGCAGCGGCCACGCGGTGTGGAGCGTTTGTATGGTCTGTGCAGAGAGGAGAGAACAGGGATAGACAGACACATAGTTGACAGGCTACAGAAGAGGCAACGCTAATGCAAGGAGATTGGAATGACAAGTGGACTACACGTCTCGAATGTTCAGAAAGTTAAGCTTACGTAGCAAGAATCTTATTGACTAAAATGATTAAAATGATACAGTACTGCGGAAGTAGGCTAGCTGGCAGTGGCTGCGTTGTTGACTTTGTAGGCTAGCTGGCAGTGGCTGCGTTGTTGACACTACACTAATCAAGTCGTTCCGTTGAGTGTAATAGTTTCTACAGTGCTGCTATTCGGGGGCTAGCTGGCTAGCTAGCAGTGTTGATTACGTTACGTTGCGTTAAAAGAACGACAATAGCTGGCTAGCTAACCTAGAAAATCGCTCTAGACTACACAATTATCTTTGATACACAGACGGCTATGTAGCTAGCTATGTCAAAATCAAACCGTTGTGCTGTAATGAAATGAAATGAAAAATGTGATACTACCTGTGAAGCGAAGCGGAATGCGACCAGGTTGTTGAGTGCGGAAGTTCAATTCAGTAGACGTTGGCTAGCTGTTGGCTAGCTAGCAGTGTCTCCTACGTTAAGGACGACAAATAGCTGGCTAGCTAACCTCGGTAAATTAAGATAATCACTCTAAGACGACACGCTCTAAACTACACAATTATCTTGGATACGAAGACAGCAAAGACAACTATGTAGCTAGCTAACACTACACTAATCAAGTCGTTCAATTGAGTGTAATAGTTTCTACAGTGCTGCTATTCGGTAGACGGTGGACGTATGCTAGCTGGCTAGCTGCTGGGTAGATAGCAGTGTAGACTACGTTAGGACGACGAAATGCGAAGTTGCAATAGAAGTGCTGACTGTTTCACTTTGTTGTCCTCTTTCTTTTCCTTTTTCTTCTGTCCTTCTTTTGTCCTTATTTTGTCTTCCTTTCTTCTGTTAACTAGATATTTTTTGTTGTTATTCTTTGTATTCTTTTTTAATCATGAGCACGTACCACGCTGCACTTTGGTCCTCTTCTTCAGATGAGCGTTACACTTTTCTCGCACACACTTTTTCAGTTCTGCCCATACATTTTCTATAGAGATTGAGATGAAGGCTTTGTGATGGCCACTCCAATATCTTGAATTTGTTGTCCTTAAGCCATTTTGCCACTACTTTGGAAGTATGCTTGGGGTCATTGTTCAATTGGAAGATCTACTTGTGACCAAGCTTTAACTTCCTGACTGATGTTGCTTTAAGAAATCCACATCATTTTCTTTCCTCATGATGACATCTATATTGTGAAGCGCACCAGTCTCTCCTGCAGCAAAGCACCCACACAACGTGATGCTGCCACCCCTGTGCTTCACGGTTGGGATGGTGTTCTTTGGCTTGCAATTTTCCCAGATATTGTTTACAGACATCATTTCACTTTTAATTCACTGTATCACAATTCCAGTGGGTCAGAAGTGTACATACACTAAGTTCACTGTAGCTTTAAGCAGCTTGGAAAATTCCAGAAAATGTCATTATTTTAGAAGCTTATGATAGCCTAATTGACATAATTTGAGTCAATTGGAGGTATACCTGTGGATGTATATCAAGGCCTACCTTCAAACTCAGTGCCTCTTTGCTTGACATCATGGGACAATCAAAATAAATCAGCCAAGACCTCAGAAAACATATTGTAGACCTCCACAAGTCTGGTTCATCCTTGGGAGCAATTTCCAAATGCCTGAAGATACCACGTTCATCTGTACAAACAATTGTATGCAAGTATAAACACCATGGAATTATGCAGCCGCCTTACCGCTCACGAAGGAGAAGCATTCTGTCTCATAGAGATGAACGTACTTTTGTGCGACAAGTGCAAATCAATCCCAGAACAACAGCAAATGACCTTGTGAAGATGCTGGAGGAAACAGGTAGAAAAGTATCTATATCCACAGTAAAACGAGTCCTATATTGACATAACCTGAAAGACCGCTCAGCAAGGAAGAAGTCACTGCTCCAAAACAGCCATAAAAAAACCCAGACTATAGTTTGCAACTGCACATGGGGACAAATATTGTACTTTTTGGAGAAATGCCCTCTGGTCTGACGAAACAAATATTTTACTCTTTGGACATAATGACCATCGTTATGTTCAGAGGAAAAAGGGGGATGCTTGCAAACCCGAAGAACACCATCCCAACCATGAAGGATGGGGTGGGAACATCATGTTGTGAGGGTGCTTTGCTGCTGGAGGGACTGGTGCTCGTCACAAAATAGGTGACATCATAAGGTAGGAAAATGATGTGGATATATTGAAGCAACATCTCAAGACATCAGTCAGGAAGTTAAAGCTTGGTCACAAATGGGTCTTCCAAATGGGAAATGACCCCAAGCATATTTTCAAAGTTGTGGCAAAATGGCTTAAGGACAACAAAGTCAATGTATTGGAGTGGCCATCACAAAGCGCTGACCTTAATCCCACAGAAAATGTATGGGCAGAACTGAAAAAGCGCGTGCAAGCAAGGAGGCCTACAAACCTGACTCAGTTACACCAGCTCTGTCAAGAGAAATGGGCCAAAATGTACCCAACTTCTGTTGGGAAGCTTGTGGACGGCTTCCTGAAACGTTTGACCCAAGTTAATCAATGTAAAGGCAATGCTACCAAATACTAATTTAGTGTATGCAAACTTCTGACCCACTGGGAATGTGATGAAGGAAATAAAAGCTGAAATAAATCACTCTCTACTGTTATTCTGACATATCACATTCGTAAAATGAAGTGGTGATACTGACTGACCTAAGATAGGGAATTGTTACTAGGATTAAATGTTAGGAATTGTGAAAAACTGAGTTTAAATGTAGTTTGCTAAGGTGTATGTAAACTTCTGACTTCAACTGTATATCCTTTTTCTGAATTTTACCTTTCACTTTCTTAGCTAATGCAGCTAATTTAGCCTACTTAACAACCTGACTCAAAAAGAGAGGAATGTTATTTATTTCAGCTAGCTGACTAAGGCTTTCAAACACTACAACTCTTCCAAATCAAGGTAAGCTTTTGGTTTAATGAATTTATTGCCACCGTGGCCCACTGTTGTAATTAGGAAAGGAAAGCAAAGTGGATACCTAGTCAGTTACACAACTTAACCTCTAGCGTAGAGCAATCCCGTATCCGGGAGCATAATCATAGCCTTAAGCTCATTACCATAACGTAACGTTTCCTATTCATGAAAATCGCAAATGAAATGAAATAAATATATTCAAACACAAGCTTAGCCTTTTGTTAACAACACTGTCATCTCAAATTTTCAAAATATGCTTTTCAACCAAAGCTACACAAGCATTTGTGTAAGAGTATTGATAGCCTAGCATAGCATTAAGCCTAGCATTCAGCAGGCAACATTTTCACAAAAACAAGAAAAGCATTCAAATAAAATCATTTACCTTTGAAGAACTTCGGATGTTTTCAATGACGAGACTCTTAGTTAGATAGCAAATGTTCATTTTTTCTAAAAATATTATTTGTGTAGAAGAAATAGCTCTGTTTTGTTCATCACATTTTGCTAAGAAAAACACTGGAAAATGCAGTCACTTACAACACCAAACTTTTTTCCAAATTAGCTCCATAATATGGACAGAAACATGGCAAACGTTGTTTAGAATCAATCCTTAAGGTGTTTTTCACATATCTATTCGATAATCTACGCAATAATTGCGACGGAGGACACCAAGCAACCACCTGGTAGAGGTAGTCTCTTATGGTCAATCTTCCAATGATATGCCTACAAATACGTCACAATACTGCAGACACCTTGGGGAAAATGTGGAAAACGTAAGCTGACTCCAAGCTCCTTCACAGCCATATAAGGAGTCATTGCCATGAGACGGTTTCAAAAAATGCGGCACTTCCCGATTGGATTTTTATCTGGGTTTTTTCTGTAACATCAGTTTTGTGGCACTCACAGACAATATCTTTGCAGTTTTGGAAACGTCAGAGTGTTTTCTTTCCGAAGCTGTCAATTATATGCATGGTCGAGCATCTTTTCGTGACAATCTTGTTTAAAACGGGAACAATTTTCATCCAAAAATAAAAATAGCGCCCCCTATATCCAAGAAGTTAATGCATTCAACCAAAATGTATCTTCGGCATTTAACACAAAACTGAATCAGAGTGCTGACAAATTTATTAAAGTTAACTGCACCTCAGATTGCAGGTCAAATAAATGCTTCACAAAGTTCAATTAACAGACACATCTCAACATCAACTGTTCAGAGGAGACTGTGTGAATCAGGCCTTCATGGTCAAATTCCTGAAAAGAAACCACTACTAAAGGACACCAATAATAAGAAGAGACTTTCTGGGGCCACGAAATACAAGCAATGGATATGTGATGATCACTGCATGTGTGGTTCCCACCGTGAAGCATCTCTCTCTCTCTCTCTCTCTCTCTCTCTCTCTCTCTCTCTCTCTCTCTCTCTCTCTCTCTCTCTCTCTCTCTCTCTCTCTCTCTCTCTCTCTCTCTCTCTATCTCTATTCCAAGGTCTTTCTTTCTCTCTGTCCATCTATCTCTATATGCTGTAAAGAATGTAGTTATAATTGTGTTCTCTTCTGTCTGTAGGGCAGGGTACAGGCTAGCTGAAGGTGTAGGTGGAGACATGATCTTATTTATACAACCTGATCCCTTTGATTTATAGCTATGGGAACAACACGCTCTCTTGCCCCTGAGGCAGAATCAAAGAAATCAATCATGATAGGGCCGTGTGTGGGCCCAGGTCCAAGCCAGGTCTGTCCAAGTAGTCGAGTATAGGAAAACCACTGCAGAAGCATACTCCACTCTCAGTCCTTTGTTGTCTTTCGTTACTGTGTTTCTATCACAATACTACATCATAGACCCACACAATGTACCATATCTGACCCTAACCACCCATGCATGCTCGCAAACACACACACACACACACACTCATTGTGTGTTTGCTATATGTTTTTACTGTCAGTAATGTGTTGCTGTGCAGTAATTTGCCATATCACCTCTTAATAACGGATCAGTGTACACTCTCAAAGACAGAGGGAAAGCATAGCTGTATGTAATAATTCTCTATGGGTCCTGGTCAAAAATAGTACACTATATAGGGAATAGGCTGCCAATTGGATGCCATTCCAGAGTATGCTTTGCTAAAAAGCAGTGCCCGAGGTGGATGATCTCATCCGGTAATCTGATACTGCAAATAATTAATACTTAAATCAAGGGCAATTATACTGTTTTAAATGTGATGAATCATTGACAAGGCAATGGGGGTGGGTGGGATTGTTGTAAATATTCACTTAGCTAGGAATAATAATTTTGCTCATAATTATGTAATGTGCACAATTCTCTCTTTTTTTATTTATGTATTTATTAATGGAGGGTTATTGAAATTATGTAGATTATATCAGTGTATATATGTATTCATCCATATATGCTTGACCTCTCACGCCTGTCAGGGGGGCTCTACACACACACATGTGCACACACCCACACACACACACACACACACACACACACACACACACACACACACACACACACACACACACACACACACACACACACACACACACACACACACACACACACACACACACACACACACACACACACACAACAACACAACAGAAACAGAAAACAAAAACACATTTTAAATGTGATTAGATCATATGTTATGTGAAGTTAATTTGATGATGTGACAACTTGTGTAAGACATTAAATGAAACTACATGAAAACATTTAACTGACCTCAAATTTGAAAATATGATCATGTTAAATAAGTGTGACAACATGGGGATTCAACACTTCAACAAAGTTATTCACATCTGAAAATGTAATTCCACATGTAGAGTTTTTGTGAGTGGAGAGTTGAAAACATGTTTTTCTCTTCACATGAAAAGGTAGTGTTAACATGTGAACTCTAAATGTATTACATGTGAAAATATGGTTTCACATGTGAACAACTGACGTCTCTGTGAAAATGTCAGCTCAACATGTGAAAACAGCTATTGATATGGGGTTTTTAAAGTACTGTAAGTGGTATGCTGTTCAACTAAAATAGTGTGAACCATCTTAGTCCTGCTTTAAATTAAGTGCAGCTCATAAAGTCTCCATCATGCCTTCGTAAACACTGCATAAATGTGCTACACATCCTCTATAACCGTATGGGGGAAAGGGGGATACCTAGGCAGTTGTACAACTGAATGCATTCAACTGAAATGTGTCTTCCGCATTTAACCCAACCCCTCTGAATCAGAGAGGTGCGGGGGGCTGCCTTAATTGACGTCCACGTCTTCGGTGCCTGGGGAACAGTGGGTTAACTGCCTTGCTCAGGGGCAGAACGACAGATTTTTACCTTGTCAGCTCGGGGATTCGATCCAGCAACCTTTTGGTTACTGGCCCAACACTCTAACCACTAGTATGTCATGGTTTATAAAGGGTCCATAAATGTGGCATAACTGTGTGACATAACCACGATGTCAAATGTTACGTAACCAATTAGGTAAAATATGACATAAACCTGTGCTTTATAAAGGGTGGCATAAGCCTTGCATAATAAAGGCCTTAAAAAACATGTTCAATTGAGGCTTCACAAAGCATTTATAACCCTGCTCTGCATCTTCGTTGAGCCACACCAGGCTATTGAGTTCGATTCCCGGGACCACCCATACGTAAAACTGTATTCACGCATGACTGTACGTTGTTTTGCTACAATGAGGCCAAAATGTTGTGGCTGATCTTTCAGCAGGGAAGTGGGTGAATGTGTCAAAGACCTGACTAGGCCCAGTATCACGTGGTATGGTTCATTTTCTGTTGTGTGCATGCTTGTTAACTGAGGAACATGTAACTTCGTTCCAGAAGTAAGGCAATTACAATGTATTTCATCAAGGTAAGTGTTTCTTGGTGTAACGTTGTCCCCAGGCTATTGCAAACACAGCACACATGAGCCTGGGATATCAACCATTCAAAGTTGGCCTTAGTGGGAGAGAACATAGAATTCTATAGGAGTCACCATACTGAGTAAAGTATTTTTCGTCATCACGTGTTTTTCGTTATCACGTCATTTGTTAATTAACACAGTCAAAAAGTAATCACTGTTGTTAAACCCTGCCCATTTCCACAATTGATATTCTTAAAGTATGATTGTAAACCCCTAGAGTTGATTGATGCACCCATCAAAATATGTCAGTTTAAGATAGAGGTGTATGATATTTTGCATTAGGTATGTCTCAATCCACTGCATCCACCAGTGTCACAATTCCACATCTTCAGGGAAAGGTGGCAGAGCTAGAGTTGTGTTTGTTAAAACTCAAGTCATTCTGAAAAGAGGTCTTCTCACCAAATGTTTGTAGAGTCCCAACGGTTTGACATAAAAAGTATTATCAGCACTCTATGGATAGGGGAGAGTCACGTACATGATGGCGTTTGAACTGTTGGGCTAATGGGACCACCCTGTGGAACGGGGAGATTCTCACAAACACGGTGGTGTTCTCCATTATGCTCTACAACCCCCACAGGTGTCTCGGGACTTATGTGTCTACTGTCCTTTTTGCCATTTATGAATGTGTTATTCAATGTATTTTTATGGGCTTTAGTAGTAAAGGCCAAAATCATAATTTTATCAAATAATTCTCATGTAAAATACAAAGGTAGCCATTATTTCAATCGGTCCTAGTGAACAATGAATTGTCCCGAGGGATATATTATCGAATTGATATTAGAAAAACACCTTGAGGATGGATTGTAAACAATGTTTGCCATGTTTCTGTCGATATTATGCAGCTAATTTGGAATATGTTTCGGCGTTGTGGTGACTGCAATTTCTGGGCAATTTCTCAGTCAAACGTGAAGAACAAACGGAGCTATTTCGCCTACAAAAATAATCTTTTGGGAAAAAATAAACTTCGGCTGTCTACCTGGGAGTCTCGTGAGTGAAAACATCCGAAGTTCATCAAAGGTAAACAATTTAATTTAATTACTTTTATGATTTCCATGACAAGTTTGCATGCTGCTAGCAAGGCATAATGCTAAGTTAGGCTATGATAAATTTACACAAATGCTTGTCTAGCGTTGTCTTTAAAGCATAATTTGAAAATCTGAGATGACAGGGTGATTAACAAAAGGCTAAGCTGTGTTCCAATATATTTCACTTGTGATTTTCATGAACAGGAAGATTTTTTAGGAAGATCTATGTCCGTTGCGTTATGCTAATTAGTGTCAGATGATGATAACGGTCCCATTCACGGGATGGGGTGTCACTACAGGTTAAGGACATCAAAGTCAAGGTTTTGGAGTGGCCATCACAAAGCCCTGACCTCAATCCTATGGAGAATTTGATGGCAGAACTGAAAAATGTGTGCGAGCAAGCAGGCCTACAGACCTGACTCAGTTACACAAGCTCACTCAAAGCAATGCACCAAAAACTAATTGAGTGTATTTAAACTTCTGACCCATTGGGAATGTGATCAAATAAATAAAATCTTAAATAAATCATTCTCTCTACTATTATTCTGACATTTCACATTCTGAAAATAAAGTGGTGATCGTAACTGACCTAAGACAGGGAATTGTTACTATGATTAAATGTCAGGAATTGTGTAAAAAACTACATTTTTACATTTAAGTCATTTAGCAGACGCTCTTATCCAGAGCGACTTACAAATTGGTGCATTCACTTTATGACATCCAGTGGAACAGCCACTTTACAATAGTGCATCTAAATATTTTAAGGGGGGGGGGGGTGAGAAGGATTACTTTATCCTATCCTAAGTATTCCTTAAAGAGGTGGGGTTTCAGGTGTCTCCGGAAGGTGGTGATTGACTCCGCTGTCCTGGCGTCGTGAGGGAGTTTGTTCCACCATTGGGGAGCCAGAGCAGCGAACAGTTTTGACTGGGCTGAGCGGGAACTGTACTTCCTCAGTGGTAGGGAGGCGAGCAGGCCAGAGGTGGATGAACGCAGTGCCCTTATTTGGGTGTAGGGCCTGATCAGAGCCTGGAGGTACTGAGGTGCCGTTCCCTTCACAGCTCCGTAGGCAAGCACCATGGTCTTGTAGCGGATGCGAGCTTCAACTGGAAGCCAGTGGAGAGAGCGGAGGAGCGGGGTGACGTGAGAGAACTTGGGAAGGTTGAACACTAGACGGGCTGCGGCGTTCTGGATGAGTTGTAGGGGTTTAATGGCACAGGCAGGGAGCCCAGCCAACAGCGAGTTGCAGTAATCCAGACGGGAGATGACAAGTGCCTGGATTAGGACCTGCGCCGATTCCTGTGTGAGGCAGGGTCGTACTCTGCGGATGTTGTAGAGCATGAACCTAAAGGAACGGGCCACCGCCTTGATGTTAGTTGAGAACGACAGGGTGTTGTCCAGGATCACGCCAAGGTTCTTAGCGCTCTGGGAGGAGGACACAATGGAGTTGTCAACCGTGATGGCGAGATCATGGAACGGGCAGTCCTTCCCCGGGAGGAAGAGCAGCTCTGTCTTGCCGAAGTTCAGCTTGAGGTGGTGATCCGTCATCCACACTGATATGTCTGCCAGACATGCAGAGATGCGATTCGCCACCTGGTCATCAGAAGGGGGAAAGGAGAAGATTAACTGTGTGTCGTCTGCATAGCAATGATAGGAGAGACCATGTGAGGTTATGACAGAGCCAAGTGACTTGGTGTATAGCGAGAATAGGAGAGGGCCTAGAACAGAGCCCTGGGGGACACCAGTGGTGAGAGCGCATGGTGAGGAGACAGATTCTCGCCACGCCACCTGGTAGGAGCGACCTGTCAGGTAGGACGCAATCCAAGCGTGGGCCGCGCCGGAGATGCCCAACTCGGAGAGGGTGGAGAGGAGGATCTGATGGTTCACAGTATCGAAGGCAGCCGATAGGTCTAGAAGGATGAGAGCAGAGGAGAGAGAGTTAGCTTTAGCGGTGCGGAGCGCCTCCGTGATACAGAGAAGAGCAGTCTCAGTTGAATGACTAGTCTTGAAATCTGACTGATTTGGATCAAGAAGGTCATTCTGAGAGAGATAGCGGGAGAGCTGACCAAGGACGGCACGTTCAAGAGTTTTGGAGAGAAAATAAAGAAGGGATACTGGTCTGTAATTGTTGACATCGGAGGGATCGAGTGTAGGTTTTTTCAGAAGGGGTGCAACTCTCGCTCTCTTGAAGACGGAAGGGACGTAGCCAGCGGTCAGGGATAAGTTGATGAGCGAGGTGAGGTAAGGGAGAAGGTCTCCGGAAATGGTCTGGAGAAGAGAGGAGGGATAGGGTCAAGCGGGCAGGTTGTTGGGCGGCCGGCCGTCACAAGACGCGAGATTTCATCTGGAGAGAGAGGGGGAGAAAGAGGTCAGAGCACAGGGTAGGGCAGTGTGAGCAGAACCAGCGGTGTCGTTTGACTTAGCAAACGAGGATCGGATGTCGTCGACCTTCTTTTCAAAATGGTTGACGAAGTCATCTGCAGAGAGGGAGGAGGGGGGGGGGAGGGGGAGGAGGATTCAGGAGGGAGGAGAAGGTGGCAAAGAGCTTCCTAGGGTTAGAATTTAAATGTAAATGTAAATGTAAAAAACTGAGTTTAAATGTATTCGGCTAAGGTGTATGTAAACTTCCGACATCAGCTTTATGTGTAACTGATAGATGCACACATGTTTATGTAGTATGTAAATTGTAAACATTTTTGTCAGTAATGTCTTTTTCATTATTGGACCCCAGTAAGACTAGTTGTCGCATGTGGTGACCCGTCATTCAAGGCCAGTGGGACAGAGACCCACCTGTTTTGAGCCCCACCTGTTAAGCAAAACAATGCCTTCGCAAAGTTTTCGGGCCTCTTGTATTTTTCCAAATTTTGTTAGGTTGCAGCTTTGTTCTATAATGTATTAAATTGTATTTTTCCACATAAATCTACACACAATACCCCATAATGACATAGCAAAAGTAGGTTTATAGAAATGTTTGCTCATTTATTAAAAATAAAAACAGAAATGACATTTACATTAGTATTCTGTGCCTTTACTCACTACTTTGTTGAAGCACCTTTGGCCTCAATTACAACCTTGTCTTCGTGGGTATAACGCTGCAAGCATGGTACACCTGTATTTGGGGAGTTTCTCCCATTCTTCTCTGCAGCTTTTCTCAAGCTCTGTCAGGTTGGTTAGTCTCCCACTCCCTGCCGCTGAAAAACATCCCCACACCATGATGCTGCCAACACCATTCTTCACCGTAGGGACTGTGCCAGGTTTCCTCCAGATGTGACGCTTGGCATTCAGACCAACGAGTTCAATCTTGGTTTCATCAGACCAGAGAATCTTGTTTCTCATGGTCTGAGATTCTTTAGGTGCCTTTTGGCAAACTCCTAGGCGGATTTCATGAACCTTTTACTGAGGAGTGTCTTCCGTCTGGCCACTCTACCATAAAGGCTTGATTGGTGGAGTGCTGCAGAGATGGTTGTCCTTCTAAAAGTTTCTCTCATCCCAACAGATGAACTCTAGAGCTCTGTCAGAGTGACCTTCGAGTTCTTGGTCACCTCCCTGACCAAGGCCCTTCTCCCCCAATTGCTCAGTTTGGCTGGGCGGACAGCTTTAGGACGTTTCTTGGTGGTTTCAATCTTCTTCCATTTTAAGAATCATGGAGGACACTGTGTTCTTGGGGACCTTCAATGCTGCAGAAATGTTTTGGTACCCTTCCCCAGATCTGTGTCTGGACACAGTCCTGTCTCTGTGCTCTACAGATAATTCCTTACACCTCATTGCTTGGATTTTGCTCTGACATGCATTGTAAACGGTGGGCCCTTATATAGACAGGTGTGTGCTTTCCAAATCATGTCCAATCAATTGAATTTACCCCAGGAGGACTCCAATCAAGTTGTAGAAACATCTCAAGGATGATCAATGGAAACAGGATGCATCTGAGGTCAATTTAGAGTCTCATTGTAAAAGGTCTAAATACTTATGTAAATATGGTTATTCTGATTTTTCTTTGCAAGAAATTACAAAAACATTTCCACTTTGTTATTATGGCGTATTGTGTTTAGATTGCTAAGGAATTTGTTTTATTAAAAAATGTAACAACAAAATGTTGAAAATGTCAGTGGTCTGGTTACTTTCCGAAGGCACTGTATATATTTCTGCCTGTTTTGCATGTTATTTTGCTATTAATACGTGTCAGATATCAATTTGCAAACAATATCTAAAAAATATATATATAAATATATAAAAAATATATAAAAATCTTTGAATTAATAAAGCCGCATACAAACATGGTCTCTTTTTTAATTTCTTGATTAAGGCAGCTCCAAAATGCAGGTGTTTCAGCCTAGCTCAGTGCTTTCTGTGGTGGTGGAGCAGCCAGTGGAAAATACGGCGCAGGGGTTGGTAATGGTGGCTGCGTAGAGGCTGCAAAATCTACAGGGAGAGCTCTAAAATTCAAGCCCCTTGGGTGCAGCCATATATTTATTTATTATTATTTATTTTTGTATCACAAAAAACACAAGGAAGGGGTAACATTAAAGTATTAGAACATGAAGGACAAACGACACAGCATCAAGACACTATCAAACATGAATCAGTCTTTCCGCAACAGAGCCATCCTTATGGTGAGGGTGCGTGTGCATGATAGTGATATAAAATATATGTCATAGTTTCCTTTTTTCATGATCACAATCTTGTGAAACCCGAACCCACCAAGATCCCCCCCACAGTTCCCCAATAGCTGACCATCAACCATTCGAGACCCCTCCCACAGTCCCCCCCCCGGAATAGAAATAAATAAAAAATACAATTAATTCCATTCCCCACCCCCAAGAACCCCCCAATGCACCAACAACCAAGATAATGAACTAAAGAGAAAAAAAGGAAAAGACAGAAGAAAACAGAACAATTTTTTTTTTTTTACTAAATAATATATTTAAATCAAAGGACATCAAGCACAACTGAAATCATAACAGCAAAGCTAACTGTACATGTTTGTGTGCATGTCTGGCACTATTACATGTATGTGTGTGTTACTTGTATGTCTTTATTTGAATGAGAGTGTGTGTATATGCATGTGTACAAACACTTGCACGGCATCAGCCTCAGGCAAACCGGCATTAGTTGTAAAAACACTGCCACTTAGTGTCATTTAAATGTACTTTCATTGACCATCATTCTCTCTCTCACACAGCAACTTTACTCCCACTTGTCTCCAATTTCACATACCAATCCTCAGCTTCCTTCAGCCCATCCCATCTATCTCTGCTGGCCACCCACTTTGTGTTTCTACGAAACACATATCTTTCAACTATGCTATGATGTTTAACGTAAAATTTCAATCTATGTATTCAAATAGAATCTACAGAAGATAAATACTTTTTCTAAGAGTATTAGTATATTAGTAATTGACTGACCCGGTCTCTCCAGATCTCCTAACAGTACTATTTCTAGGGTCAATTTTAGATCAATGCTATGCATTTTCAGCCATTCCTGAACCTGAGACCAGAAACAGGCTACCTGAGGGCAAAACCAAAAATAAATGCTCTATTGATTTTGTATCCTCACAACAAAATCTGCAGAGCCTCGATGATTTTATGCCCCAAATATTTGAAATGTTGTTGGTGGCAAGAATTCTATATAATAATTTTAGCGATAAAGCACAAAGTCTTGAATCTTGCGTTGTTTTATATATCAACTTATGGAATTCCTCATGGATTCATGTACCATGGAATCGGTACATCAAAAATGTCTTCCCAACTATTTTGCAATCTGTATGGCACAATTGTCAACATCCTGGTTCTCAAATGAAACTGGTTTACTTTCCTATTTATGCTATTTTTATTCCTCCTCCTTTATATTGGGCAGACAGACCAGTTCCCTACCTCCTCCCGCTGCCACCCGCCTCCTCCATTTTTGGGGCAATGCTGTAATCAATTGGTTGTACTCTTGGATTGAGCAGACCCTCCCGTACATGTCTGATAACTCCATAAAGGACACGACTCTACCATAACAATTTACAATATCAGTTTTAAGAACAAAATACAATTTTCAAACATCTTTCCCATAATTACAGGTACTTTATCAACCAGCACATTTGAGTTCAGCCATAATATCTGTTTTAATATTTGTTCTGTCTTTTCAGGGGGGGTGAAATTGAAATTGTAGTCAGCTCTACAATGCTTGTTTGTAAACGACAGGTACTTAGAACGCCACTGGCGTCGGCTAATGGGGATCCTAATCAATCAAATCAAGTCCACCAACCCAGAGGAAGGCACAGTGTGCCAAAAACTTAAATCACCTATTTAATTATTAGGAGCAACATAGAGCGTTGCACAACCTTTATTTTGACAAGGCTTCACTACGGCGATATACCCTGACATCACTTTTGGGGAGGGGGGGGGTGTCTGGATTTTGATGTGGTCCTTCTGTAGCTCAGTTGGTACAGCATGGCGCTTGTAACGCCAGGGTAGTGGGTTCGATCCCCCGGGACCACCCATACGTAGAATGTATGCACACATGACTGTAAGTCGCTTTGGATAAAAGCGTCTGCTAAATGGCATTTATTATTATTATTATTATATACAGTAGAGTGGAAAGTTATCTAAAACCATGCATTACATTATGAAGTTCTATCTCGACATCTCAGTAGTATGCTGGCATTACATCTAGAAGCTTGGTAATATCACAGTAAGGGCTGATGGGGAAGAGGAACTCAAAGTATTCCTGATAGCAAAGACATCTGTTGCTTATGAACTTTTTTATGTGGTTCGACTGACAGAAAACACACAAATGAGTGACAAACGAACACATGGAGTAGACTCGCAGACAGCTTGTTGCACCACGTTATGTTGTCATTCTCCGGTAGATAGCTAGCTAGCTAAAGTTGTCGCTTTCCTAAATTAGCTATGGATGGAGATAGAAATTTGGACTTGTGGTTGTACTTAATTATCTGTACTGGCCAATTATTATAACAGCGATTTTGATCCAACCATAAATACATTGTGCCCCTGGACTGAGAAGATGGCTGTTCAATACAGTATGTAGCTAGATGTAGAAGGTTAATGTTAACTAGCTAACATTACCCATGAAAGAAAGACTATCGAGCAACCATTTCAGCCAGGTAGCTTGGGACAACAACAAATTAAAGCATGTGCTGTATGACAGTCATAGACTGTTTCGTCAACATGAAACATTGGCATCTCTCTACAAGTAAGTGTGTGGCAACATGTTTTTTCTACTTGCATGAACGCATCCACACACACACACACACACACACACACACACACACACACACACACACACACACACACACACACACACACACACACACACACACACACACACACACACACACACACACACACACACACACACACACACACACACACCAAGTCAGAACCATGGACAGCCACATCATATTTAGCTTACGTTGATTGGCAATAATTGTTTTTTTTTAATCAAAAAAGATTAGCAATAATTGTTTTTGGTTTTTGGTTTTTAGTTGTCACTGTAGTAGACCAAGCAAGGGTGATTTGATGATGTTGAAATGGTGCTGGAATAGTGGAGGGAGTTCCTGTTTTCTTTGCGACTTGCAGTAATCAATAGTTAGCCCGAAAATGTAGGGAACATAAACGTGCATGACCATGCTGTAGGTCATGTAACTGTTTGTAACATGCAATATGCTTTGTGCACTTTACCGAACAGAGGTTGCTCTCCAGTTTTGTGATGAAACAAAGATATGTTTGAATTTCTTCTGACACTTTGTCTTCTTATTGTCCTGGTCTTAGGCATACAGTATATCACGGTTGCAAGGCATATGAACTAACTAACCGGTTATAGAGCAAACAACGCAATTATCACAACACATACAGTACCAGTCAAAAGTTTGGACACAACTGCTCATTCAAGGACTTTTCTTTATTTTCACTATTTTCTACATTGTAGAATAATAGTGAAGATATCAAAACAATGAAATAATACATATGGAATCATGTAGTAACCAAATAATTGTTAAACAAATCAAAATATATTTTAGTTTCTTCAAAGTAGCCACTTGATGACAACTTTGCACACTCTTGGCATTCTCTCAACCAACTTCACCTGGAATGCTATTTCAACTGTCTTGAAAGAGTTCCCACATACGCTGAGTACTTGTTGGTGTCACAATCGTCGTAAGAAGCGGACCAAAATGCAGCGTGGTATGTGTTCATGATGATACTTTTAATTAAAGAAAGCACTGAACACTGAATACAAAACAATAAACAAATAACGGCCGTGAAGCTATAATAAGAACTGTGCTGACAAAAGCAACTAACATAGACATACAGAATCACCCACCACAACAGGACCAAGCAGCGTGGTGACAGGCAGCAGCAGCAGGAGCAGCGTAATCAGGACTTATGGACTTGGGAGCGAGATCTGGATGAGGTCACTACTTGGGAGGAGATAGACAGGTGGGCGGCCGACCCAGGAAGAGTGCCGGGGCCCGCCTGGGATTCTCTGGAGCAGTGTGAGGAGGGATATCGGCGAATGGAGTCAGCACGGCGTCGCGGTAGGAAGCCCAAGAGGAAGCCCCAAAAATGTATTGGGGGACACACACGGGTTCCTCCTCACATCACTGGTACGCCATTTCGGCCATTTCTGGTCACAACTTGCAGACTTGTTTACGTGTTGCTGTGCATTTTGTTGCCAACCTACTTTGCTACCTGACAACTTTACGGTTTTTACTTTTTAAGTACCGTTTATATTTTTGTTTTTTTCCCCTCAACTTTTTAACTCTGGACGCTTTATCTGGACATGGTTCGTCAGGACCTCCAACAGCCGAAGCTGAGTAGTAACATTAACATGATGCCTTCTAATTGCAGTCACCTTACGGTGAGGATAGCTGTGCTACAAGCCCAGCTTCAGATGCAATCGTTAGGCAAGGGTAATTTCAGTGTAGAAAAGGATAAAACAAGTCTGTGCCACCAGTAAGTACAGATAGTAACGTTAGTATAAATCCCCTCGCACGGTCCCCGCAGCCGGACAACTTTCACACGGTTTCTGGAAGGAAATGCTGTAGGAATGCTCAACCGTTGTCGCTCATTCAGCCAACAGAAACTTTCAACCGGTTTTCCCCATAAAGCAGCAAGTCGGAGTCAGAGGCCAAGTCTTCTCGTCTCTACTCCTCCCGTTACGAGGTCTGAGACGCCGAAGGCTCCCACCATTAGCTCTGACAAATTGAAAACTCTAGTCATTGGCGACTCCATTACCCGCAGTATTAGACTTAAAACGAATCATCCAGCGATCATACACTGTTTACCAGGGGGCAGGGCTCCCGACGTTAAGGCTGATCTGAAGATGGTGCTGGCTCAAGCTAAAACTGGCGAGTGTAGAGAGTATAGAGATATTGTTATCCACGTCGGCACCAACAATGTTAGGATGAAACAGTCAGAGATCACCAAGCGCAACATCAGCTAGAAAGATGTGTCGGCATCGAGTAATTGTCTCAAGCCCCCTCCTGGTTAGGGGGAGTGATGAGCTCTACAGCAGAGTCTCAACTCAATCGCTGGTTGAAAACTGTTTTCTGCCCCTCCCAAAAGATAGAATATGTAGATAATTGGCCCTCTTTCTGGGACTCACCCACAAACAGTACCAAGCCTGACCTGCTGAGGAGTGACGGACTCCATCCTAGCTGGAGGGGTGCTCTCATCTTATCTACCAACATAGACAGGGCTCTAACTCCTCTAGCTCCACAATGAAATAGGGTGCAGGCCAGCCTGCCAGCTTAGTGGAGTCTGCCACTAGCACAGTCAGTGTAGTCAGCTCAGCTATCCCCCATGAGACCGTGTCTGTGCCTCGACCGAGGTTGGGCAAAACTAAACATGGCGGTGTTCGCCTTAGCAATCTCACTAGGATAAAGACCTCCTCCATTCCTGTCATTATTGAAAGAGATCATGATACCTCACATCTCAAAATAGGGCTACTTAATGTTAGATCCCTTACTTCAAAGGCAATCATAGTCAATGAACTAACCACTGATCATTATCTTGATGTGATTGGCCTGACTAAAACATGGCTTAAGCCTGATGAATTTACTGTGTTAAATGAGGCCTCACCTCCAGGCTACACTAGTGAACATATCCCCCTGTGCATCCCGCAAAGGCGGAGGTGTTGCTAACATTTACGATAGCATATTTCAATTTACAAAAAAACAAAAACATTTTCATCTTTTGAGCTTCTAGTCATGAAATCTGTGCAGCCTGCTCAATCGCTTTTTATAGCTACTGTTTACAGGCCTCCTGGGCCATATACATATTCCTCATTGAGTTCCCTGAATTCCTATCGGACCGTGTAGTCATAGCAGATAATATTCTAATCTTTGGTGACTTTAATATTCACGTGGAAAAGTCCACAGACCCACTCCAAAAGGCTTTCGGAGCCATCATCGACTCAGTGGGTTTTGTCCAACATGTCTCTGGACCAACTCACTGTCACAGTCATACTCTGGACATAGTTTTGTCCCATGGAATAAATGTGGTGGATCTTAATGTTTTTCCTCATAATCCTGGACTATCGGACCACCATTTTATTATGTTTGCAATTGCAACAAATAATCTGCTCAAACCCCAACCAAGGAACATCAAAAGTTGTGCTATAAATTCAGACTACACAAAGATTCCTTGATGTCCTTCCAGATTCCCCCTGTCTACCCAAGGACGACAGAGGACAAAAATCAGTTAACCAATTTATAAATTTGAGGAACTCAATTTAACCTTGCGCAATACCCTAGATGCAGTTGCACCCCTAAAAACATTTCTCATACGAAACTAGCTCCCTGGTACACAGAAAACACCCGAGCTCTGAAGTAAGCTTCCAGAAAATTGGAACGGAAATGGCGCCACACCAAACTGGAACTCTTCCGACTAGCTTGGAAAGACAGTCCCGTGCAGTACCGAAGAGCCCTTACTGCTGCTCGATCATCCTATTTTCCTAACTTAATTGAGGAAAATTTTTGATACTATCTCAAAGCTAACTAAAAAGCAGCATTCCCCAAGAGAGTATTGGCTTTCACTTCAGCAGAGATAAATTCATGAACTTCTTTGAGGAAAAGATATTATTAGAAAGCAAATTACGGACTCCTCTGCACAACTCTGCCAGGTCCTAGGATCAAGAGAGACGCTCAAGTGTTTTTTTAGTACTACATCTCTTGACACAATGATGAAAATAATTATGACCTCTAAACCTTCAAGCTGCATACTGGACTATATTCCAACTAAACTACTGAAAGAGCTGCTTCCTGTGCTTGGCCCTCCTGTGTTGAACATAATACATGTCTCTCTATCCACCGGATGTGTACCAAACTCACTAAAAGTGGCACTAATAAAGCCTCTCTTGAAAAAGCCAAACCTTGACCCAGAAAATATAAAAAACTATCGGCCTAAATTGAATCTTCCATTCCTCTCAAAGATTTTAGAAAAGGCTGTTGCGCATCAACTCACTGCCTTCCTGAAGAGAAAACAATGTATAGGAAATACTTCAGTCTGGTTTTAGACCCCATCATAGCACTGAGACTGCACTTGTGAAGGTGGTAAATTACCTTTTAATGGCATCAGACAGAGGCTCTGCATCTGTCCTTGTGCTCCTAGACCTTAGTGCTGCTTTTGATACCATCAATCACCACATTCTTTTGGAGAGATTGGAAACGTAAATTGGTCTACACGGACAAGTTCTGGCCTGGTTTAGATCTTATCTGTCGGAAAGATATCAGTTTGTCTCTGTGAATGGTTTGTCCTCTGACAAATCAACTGTACATTTCTGTGTTCCTCAAGGTTCCGTTTTAGGACCACTATTGTTTTCACTATATATTTTACCTCTTGGGAATGTAATTCGAAAACAGTGTTAACTTTCACTGCCATATGGATGACACACAGCTGTACATTTCAATGAAACATGGTGAAGCCCCAAATTGCCATCGCTAGAAGTATGTGTTTCAGACATAAGGAAGTGGATGGCTGCAAACTTTCTACTTTTAAAACGGACAAAACAGAGATGCTTGTTCTAGGTCCCAAGAAACAAAGAGATCTTCTGTTGAATCTGACAATTAATCTTAATGGTTGTACATTTGTCTCAAATAAAACTGTGAAGGACCTCGGCGTTACTCTGGACCCTGATCTCTCTTTTGAAGAACATATCAAGACCATTTCAAGGACAGCTTTTTTCCATCTACGTAACATTGCAAAAATCAGAAACTTTCTGTCCAAAAATGATGCAAAAAAATTAATCAATGCTTTTTTTATAAACTTCCGGGATAGAATCCCTTTCCTTGAAAGCGGCAGCTCTACCCTTTAGCTCAGTGTTGATGTTGCCTCTAATCAAATGGCTTCTGGTTTGGGTGTGACCTTATGGTCACCGTGGGGACGACGTCATCGATATATGTGGTGTACTCCTCAATGCCATCAGAATAATCCTGGAACACATTCCAATCTGTGCTAGCAAAACGGTCCTGTAGTTTAGCATCTGCTTCATCTGACCACTTTTTTATTGACCAACTCACGGGTGCTTCCTACTGGAATTTTTGCTTTTAAGCAGGAATCAGGAGAACATAATTATGGTCAGATTTGGAGGGCGAGGGAGAGTTTTTTTATGCCTCTGGTTTCATATTACAACATGCTGATAGAAAATTAGTAAAACAGATTGAAGTTTCCCTGGCCCTAGAAGTGCCGCCTATTGGTGAGCATTTTCCTTTTTGATTTTGGTGGAATACAGCTCATTGAGTGCTGTCTTAGTGCGAGCATAGGTCTTTGGTGGTATGTAGACAGCTACGATAAATACAGATAAACTCTCTAGGTAGATAGTGTGGTCTACAGCTTATCCTGAGATTCTCTACCTTAGGTGAGCAAAGCCTTGAGACTTTCTTCGATATAGTGCACCAGATGTTATTTGCAAAAATACGTAGTCCGCCGCCCCTTGTCTTACCAGATGCCGTTGTTCTATCCTGCCTATACAGAGTATAACCAGTCAGCTGTATGTTGATAATGTCGTCATTCAGGCACGACTCTGTGAAGCATAAGATATTACAGTTTTTAATGGGGGTAGAGTGCAATGAGCCAAGGTTATATACACAAAAAATAAAAAATCTTACTAAAGTAAAGTAATGTGAATAATTGATGCTTAATAAGGGATAGTAATGAGTAATAACAGTAATCACTACCATCATATTCTGTGTTGTTTCAGCATTCAACCCACAAATGCATAGTGCCTAAAAACATTATCAGAACCGAAAATCAAGATTATTTTTAATAACCGAAACGAAATTGAATCGACCTCCAAATTTGTAATCGCTCAGCACTAGAACGTTATGAATGTTTTATTGTATTTTTTATGGAAAGTTTTCTTAACATTCTGAGGACAATTTGACAACATTACTTTATTATATATATATATATATATATGTGTGTGTGTATACTTTTTTTACCTCCAATTTCGTGTTATCCATTTGCGATCCAATTACAATCTTGTCTCATCGCTGCAACTCCACAACAGGCTCAGGAGAGGCCGAGTCATGCATGCGAAACATGACCCGCAAACCACGCTTGTTAACACCCACCTGCTTAACCTAGAAGCCAGCCATACCAATGTGTCAGAGGACACACTGTTCAACTGTTGACCGAAGTCGGCCTGTAGGCGCCCGGTCCACCACATGGAATCGCTAGAGTTCAATGAGCCAAGTAAAGCCCCCCGGTATAAACCCTCCCCTGACCAGGATAACGCTGGACCAATTGTGCGCCGCCCTATGGGACAGCCCGGTCACTACCGGTTGTGACACAGTTTGGGATCAAACCCGAGTATGTAGTTATATTTTGTGCACTGCGATGCAGTGCCTTAGACCACCGTGCCACTTGGGAAGCCAACAACATGACTTTAAATAGAACCATGAGGAAACGTTATGCTGAAGTACTGAACTTTACACAGAAGAACGTTGTTTATTACCATTCTCTGAACTATTTGAGAACATTCCTAACGTCAAGCAAGTTGGAGAACGTTCCTAAGACATTACCAAAATGTAAAAGAAATATAACAATGTTTAAAGGTTTAGGACATGTTCCGTAAAAATAATGAAATACCAAGAAAATTAAGCTTTTTTTGTGATGTCCCTTACATGTGCTGAGAATGTTCCAAAGCCAAGCAACTATCCAGCACCATTCCAAGAAAGTTGTGGGAAGGTTGTATGAAAACAAAACACAGGACAACCACGCTCTCACCAAGCTCTAAGAAACATATGGTTCTCAGAACTTTTTTGTGGTAGCTGGGAAGTTATCATGCTGAGATGTTAACTGCTCTCAAAAATACAAAAAGTATCAGAGGTACCAGGAAAGAACATTGTCTGAGAAAACTTAAGGTCATGTTTGAGTGGAATTGTACACTGCAGTGACAGACTCATAGTTTGAAACGGAGGTTATGCTTCTGTGGGAATTGTGTGTATATGTGTGTGTCTGTCTATCTGTCCTTCTGTCTGTTTGTCTGTCTTTTGCATGTGGACAGATAAACTCCTGGGAGTAGCTTCTGTGTGTATATAGCACCTTGGGGACTCTGTCTCAGTGCAGTGAGTGTGTGTGGGAGAGAGTCTCTGTGTGTGTGTGTGTCTCACACACACACACACACACAGTCTGCCTGTAAATTCAGTCCTGGCAAGGAGTCAAGGCTAATGTGACACTCTAAACTTTCAAACTCTGTATTCCCCAAATGGCACCCGATTCCCTACATGGTGCACTACTTTTAATCAAAACTAGTACGCTATGTAGGGAATAGGGTTCCAGTCCATCTCTACACACAGCACTAATAGGTGCATTTTGGGTGTTTATCACTTACTGTCAATCACTCCCATGAAATGTATCTCCAGAGTGTATTATTATTTAGGAAAGACTGTGGATAGCGACCAACTTCAATACCTACCCATTTTCTTTGATTTCAATGACACTAGTTTACAGTAAGTTATATGAAATACAGGTTACAATAATACAATGATGGATAGCTATGTGATAGCTATGTGAAATGGACACATTTGAATAATTTGAACACTAGAAACATACACAAGTTGTCCTCAAATTCGCTTCAAAGAAAATCCCATTACTTCCATATTCTTAAAAATATAACCATGTATTATTAATCTATTTCTACTGAATGGAGGGATAATGATCTTCCTTCCCAGCTCCAGTCCTTATAGTGATTCAGCATGCCTCTTAAATGGTGTCCTATTCCCAATATAGTGCACTACGCTCTTAAAACTAAAGGTGGAGGTTGGAACCAAATAAATATCTTAAGAGTGATGCCATAGGGAAACAAATGTAGCTTTTCTGAAGAAACATGCATGGGATGGTTCTTTGAAGAACCAAACAAAAATTCAGCCCTCTAGGACAGAAATTGAATAGCCCTGCTGTAGGGTTTTAAGTCTTATTTGCATATTTCCCGGGGTGCCTTTCAAGTTACTATTACCACCCATGACTGTGTTTGCTAGTGAGAGAGATACGATTGTTGTGTTCTTTGTTAAATTGCTTTATTTTTTATCAGGTGAGATCCTAAATTAATATGTTGTCAAAAAGAAATCCATTATAAAAGATAATGAATATTTATATTTAGGGTATACTTTTACACTGATAGTTCAGTGGCCTGAAACTCAGAGTTTGCAAGTCATGTTATGTTGGCTTTCCAAGTGATGTGTAAAGTGTTGATATCCAACATTTATCATTTGTATTTAAGACGAGTTAAAACGATCCTCTAGGAGAACTCTCCCCCCCATTCAGCTGAAAAGGTGGTGCAGGGAATTCAAAAATATTATTTAGAAATATTTAACTTTCACACATTAACAAGTCCAATACAGCAAATGAAAGATAAACATCTTGTTCATCTACCCATCATGCCCGATTTTGTAAATGTTTTACAGCGAAAACACAACATATATTTATGTTAGACCACCACCAAATAAAAAAAAGCACAGCCATTTTTCCCAGCCAAAGATAGTCACAAAAGCAGGATTAGAGATAAAATGAATCACTAACCTTTTGAAGATCTTCATCAGATGACACTCATATGACATGTTACACAATACATTTATGTTTTGTTCGATAATGTGCATATTTATATCCACAAATCTCAGTTTACATTGACGCCATGTTCAGAAATGCCTCCAAAATATCCGGAGGAATTATAGAAAGCTACGCCAGATAACAGAAATACTCATCATAAACTTTGACTAAAGATACATGTTCTACATATAATTAAAAATACACTGGTTCTTAATGCAACCGCTGTGTCAGATTTGTTTTAAACGTTACGAAAAAAGCCTACCATGCAATAATCTGAGACAGCGCTCAGACGTAAATATATTTCTCCGCCATGTTGGAGTCAACAGAAATACGAAAATACATCATAAATTTCCCTTACCTTTGATGATATTTCATCAGAATGCAGTGCAAGGAGTCCTAGTTCCACAATAAATTGTTGTTTTGTTCCATAATGTCCAATACTAGTGTCCAATTAGCTGCATTTGCTAGCACTTTCAGCTCACGTGCCCAAAAGCTGACACTGGTCCAGGAGAACTCGGACGAAAACTTCAAAAATATATATTCCAGGTCGAATAAACTGGTCAAACTAAGTAGAGAATCAATCTTCAGGATGTTATTTTCATATATATCCAATAACGTTCCAACCGGATCATTTTCATCAGCAGCCAAATGGAACGACGGTGACATCAACAGACAAATGCGCCACAGGGAAATTGCATTCTGCCAAGACCGTGACTATTTCCCCTCCCATTCGGTCAAAGTTCACACCAGAGGCTCCATTCCACGTTCTACTGAATGAAGACATCTAGTGGAATGTGTATGAAGTGCTATCATATCCATATCTTATTTGGAAGGGAAGGGGCGATGGCATCAAATTTGACCCACATTCAGAATTTCACTTCCTGTTTGGAAGATTGTCTGCCCTATGAGTTCTGTTATACTCACAGACATAATTCAAACAGTTTTAGAAACTTCAGAGTGTTTTCTATTCAATAGTATTAATAATATGTATATATGAGCAATCTAGGACAGAGTAGGATGCAGTTCACTATGGGCACGCAATTCATCCAAAATGAAAATACTTATCCCCATCTTAATCAATCAATGTACATACAATAACATAGATATTGAAACAAATAATTCTAAAAATCAACCTGCAGTAGAGTATGCTGGAAAATATGATGAGCATGTTTTGGGGTTAAACTCTGGTTATTAACACCAACACTGGGGTTATTTTACACCACTGAGTGTTAATTTAACTCTTTACAGTGTTAATATAATTATTGAATCAACACTAGAAGTTATACACTGATAAATATACTCTAGTTAAAACTGTCCAATTTGCTGTGTGCTTTGAAAGGGACACATCTGCAGGCTTACCGTAGAGCCACTTCGAGAACTCCACACTTAACTCAAAGGTTCTTTATCGGGCAAGAGTTCTCTAAGGAACCTTAAGAGCTGTGAAATACACATTTAAGAACCACATTTGTGTGTGTGTACTTTTGACCAGAGCGTCAAGAGTATACCCTATGGATAGGGTGCCATTTGGGATGCATGCAGACTATTTTTTCCATGCCTTATTTGACAGGCCTCTCTCAGCAGATGTTGTTGCTTTGGTGTGGCCTCTGACACAGAGGAGCGATTCGCCACAGAAAGCTTGGTCGACCAGAGAGCCGTGCTGCATTCCAGGGAGGGAGACTGGGGTCTTGTGTGTGGGTGCGCACAACATTTCTGAGTTCCAGGGGAGACCCGTGGCCCCACAGTACTTTCCATTAAGAACAGCCACAGCTTTTCTTGGGTTAGTAAGAGAATTGATTGTTTGACTTCCTGAATGTTGTTTCTGAGTAAAAAAAAATCCCCAGTGAAAGCCATGTGGACTGACTGATTGGGGTTGCTCACAAGTGATTTTCAGCAGATATGACACAAAGCTAAGGTGAGGGGTGTTGCGATTCTCAGTGGACAAGCCGTGATGGGAGGGATAAAAGAGGTGTTGGGTGTGATGCAGCTCTAATGTGAGTTCTGTCCCCCATGGCATGTGTTGTGGAGCTAAGATCCGGGAGAGGGCCTCAGCTGCCCCTATGTGGGGAAACACATTGTCACCCAGGACCCTGGTTGGAGATCAAAACCTCTCACTCTCATCTGGAGAAGTCACCAACACCTCTACTCTGCTCCAATAGGATGGAGGAGAAAGTAATGATTACCCAGGCTGAAACTTGGAGTGGCTTGAGCTAGGCCTCTGGAAGAGTGAGGGGTTATGTGGGGCGGTGGGGATTGTGCTCAATGTGGCAGCCACTACATCCTCAAGAGAGCCAGTCTCCCCAAGAGAGCCGGTCTGTCATTTTAGCTCCAGAAGTGCACTGCCACCGTAACACAGTACAGAGGAATTAGTCAGTCTGCTCTCTCTCTATGCCCGATTGGGGACTGACAGGGTGTGAGCAAGTGAGCGAGTAAGTGAGCAAGTGTGTTCAGTTACCCTATTGTCCCTCGTCAAAAGTAGTGCACTATATAGGGAATAGGGTGCCATTGTATGGCGAAAAAAATGGTGTTATTTACTGTTCTGAGAAAGATTCTAAGAAAAGCACACAGACTTTGGATCTTGAGAAATATAGAAACAATGCAGGCAGTTAAGTTTAGAAAATGAAATAGGGATACATTTAATGGATTACACATTTGGGGTAGACTAAAAGAGTAACTAGAAACTGCCTGCATGCATACAAGGCCCTCAAAATCATCCCTCAAAATCAGCAATCATTTTTTATTTTTTATTTTAACATTCAACGTAATTGCTCCATTGTGGAATCTGCTCTGACCGCGATGTGTTTGGTTTTTCCAAGGCCGAGGAAAGTTTTTTTTCTGTCTCAAGTAATTATTTTTAAACTCTCTCTAACACGCACATACTGTATTCCTTCCTCAATTGTGGGAGATTGACAGCGCAAATAGAGCTCGAGTCTTATTGTTATGCCCTGCAACGCTTGGAAAAGAAAGGGTGGCGGAATCTTTAGCAGTTGGATTGAATGTCAGCTAGAGTATTTAATTGAAAACAAACAGAACCAGCAATTATTTCTGGAATGAAAAAAAAACATGAAATAGGTTTGGAGTAAAAAAACAAATGTTCGTAAAATTAAGAAAAAGGAACGGCATGCTGTTTTAAGTTCACAATTTTTCCTCAGTTGGTATTAATGGAAATCAGAATCAAACAACCAGAAGGTATTACCAAGTTAGCAATGAGCACTCAGGAGTCCGGCATCCCTCCAGAGTGATCTAGCAACAGGTTTTTTTTGCACATCATTCTCATTCACAGGGGGCCCGTGAAAAGATGCTTTGTCAAGAAGCTGCCGTTACGGTGCCATTTTCCTCACCCCCTTCTCCCGACTGACGATACAACAGCTGTCAGAGTCACTTTTTTCATTGTCAAGCCAGCCTACTCCTTGTCTAAACATATTTTTAAAATGTATTTATACATTTGTATTATTTAAGATACATTGGGTGCCAAATGAAAAAGGTTAGTGGAAAAGTATTGTAAATTATTATGTGTGTGCAAAATCTATCAGATAACGAGGGCTAGTCCTGGTCACCTGGATCCACTGTTGACGAAAAATCTCAGGTTGGGGCGGCAGGTAGCCTAGTGGTTAGAGTTTTGGACTAGTAACTGGTAGGTTGCAAGATCGAATCCCCGAGCTGACATGGTACAAACCTGTCATTCTGCCCGTGAACAAGGCAGTTCATAGGCCGTCATTGAAAATAAGAATTTGTTCTTAACTGACTTGCCTGGTAGAATATTTTTTTGTTTGTTAAATGTAGCCAGTTGGTCTGCGAATGCTCTGAGTACACATCCTGGTAATCTGTCTGGCCCTGCGGCCTTGGGAATACTGACCTGTTTAAAGGTCTTGCTCACATCGGCAATGGAGAGTGTGATCACACAGTCATCTGGAACAGCTGGTGCTCTCATGCATGCTTCAGTGTTGATTGCCTCAAAGTGAGGGTAAGGTAGGCTCAGGTCTTTGTAGTCTGTAATAGTTTGCAAGCAAGCCTTGCCACATCGGACGAGTGTCAGAGCCGGTGTCGTAGGGTTCAATCTTAGTCCTGTTAGATGCATTGTTTTGAGGGCATAGCGGGATTTCTTATGAGTGACTTGATTGGTGGACCGCTCCTTGAAAGGGGCAGCTATAGCCTTTAACCTCTTGCTCCTACCTGGCACGCAGGCGTCCCATCTAGAGCTCTGGAAATGCAAATGCGCTACGCTAAATGCTAATAGTATTAGTTAAAACTCAAACGTTCATTAAAATACACATGCAGGGTATTGAATTAAAGCTACACTCGTTGTGAATCCAGGCAACAAGTCAGATTCTTAAAATGCTTTTCGGCGAAAGCATGAGAAGCTATTATCTGATAGCATGTAACACCCCAAAAGACCCGCAGGGGACGTAAACAAAATAATTAGCATAGTCGTCGCTACACAAACCGCATAAATAAAATATAAAACATTCATTACCTTTGACCATCTTCTTTGTTGGCACTCCTAGATGTCCCATAATCACTATTGGGTCTTTTTTTAGATTAAATCGGTCCATATATAGCCTAGATATCGATCTATGAAGACTGTGTGATAAACAGAAAAAAATAGCGTTTCATAACGTAACGTCATTTTTTAAAATTCAAAAAGTCGACGATAAACTTTCACAAAACACTTCGAAATACTTTTGTAATGCAACTTTAGGTATTAGTATACGTTAATAAGCGATAAAATTCATCAGGAGGCGATGTAAATTCTATAGCTGTTCGTCTCGAAAAAAATGTCTGGAGAGAGCTCGACCAAAACATCCGGTCGGAGACCGGAGGGAATCGGTTCCCTTGATTCAGTTTGACCAAGAATCAAAGCTGAATCAAATGACAAGACTCTAGACATTGTGTGGAAGCTGTAGGCACTGCAACCTCGGCCTCGGTAATTCGGTAATTCACTTTGAACAATTCCTGGAAGTAGAGCAAGGATATTTATTTCCATTCCATTTTCAGTGATCAGATTTTCTTGCACTTTTCGATGAAACGCACGTTCTGTTATAGTCACAGCCGTGATTTAACGTCTGAGTGTTTTCTATTCACACATACTAATCATATGCATATACTATATTCCTGGCTTGAGTAGCAGTGCGCGATTTTTAACAGAATGTTCGAAAAAGTAGAGGGTCGACTGAAGAGGTTAACTTGGTGCGGATGTTGCCTGTAATCCATGGCTTCTGGTTGGGATATTACGTATGGTCAAAGTGGGAACGACATCGCCAATGGAGTTATTGATGAAGCCAGTAACATCATGTACTTTCAGGCGTCTCACAGGACAATGGTGACAAAAGTTCATTACTAGAAAGGAATCTTTTGTATTGCCTCAAAAATATATTAAGTCAATGGCAAAAATGTAGGCTATTTTGGGGCATAATCAATATATCAATAATCTACTTTAAATCTAAATTGTAAGGTGTATGACTTTTTGTGTCATCCTCAATGATTTAAATGTATTATACCCATGTGTGGTTTTATTGTCGTTTTAAATGGGCAAATAAATCAAATCAAATTAATACCACAACAAATGATTTATAGAAACAACAACAGTTTGCGGCCTCTGGCTGGCTGTGTTTAGCTGGAAGATGGCAGGGCGAATTTAAGATTAGAGAAATTCCTTGCCATTGTCTTTCAAATTAACTCATGGCTAGATGGCTTGCCTAGCGCTTATAGCTGTCTTCTGTGTGAAGACTACACGCCAGAGGTGCAAAAGCGGCTTGCCAAAGGCTTATAGCGGTCCTATGAATGGGGGCTACCCACCAGAGATGCATATCATGTCTTGAATGTCAAACTCCGTTCACCTGCTGGCAGTAGGAATTTATAGCTTTGGGCGTAGGGAAATCGGAAAATAGCAAGGGGGAGGGCATTTTTTGCCTACTGGCTGTAGGTTGGAGAAAGCTTGTACTTATCTGAGTCTTATAACCATCAGTTGACAACTTATATCACTTTAAGATATACAGCATTACAATACTATTTCAATTTTCTCCAGCTAGATCGATGTGTCTCTGGCTCAAATTTGCCATTACCATCTTGAGAAGACCAATCTGTGGAAAGGCATTCCACCAATACACAATGCAAAGCATCTCCATCACACACAGTCTCTGCATCCCAAATGGCACCCTATCCCCTATCGATCATTGTTGTTATTTCACACCAACCCCTCAGCATACACACCCTCTCAATACACTGACTGAACCCTTAGAAAAGCAATTTATTTTGTGCCATTGCCCCCTCAATTGTACAAAGCAGTCACCTGTGGTAGAGAAGAAGAAAATCACTGCACATAATCAGTTTCTAGAAAAAAAGTTCAAGTGTTGGCTTTTCACTGACTATACAATTTACACATTCCACCATCAATACTGTGGCCATATTCTTCACAACAATAACTTGAGCTTCAAACATTCAACCATGCAGTCAGCATACATCTCATTATGAAGTCTTCTTGAGGGTACTGGAAGTCTAGTAATCTTAATCTGCAGAGATTGTTTCACCAGAGGACAGTGTTGATCAAACTAAATACGCCAGGCGGTCACAATGGCAGCCAGTCAGACAGTCAATCCCTTAGGGCTATATACATCTGTCCACAACCGATTGCTTTTCTTTGTACCATAGAGACAGCAGTGAACCCAAAATGCATTCTCTACCCTTTATAGTGAACTACTTTTGACCACAACCCTAATTCCTTGTCAAAAGGAGTGCACTATATAGGGAATAGGGTGTCATTTGGGACTCCTACACAGCTTTCAGTGGCTGTGCATGTTGTTTTGTTAGTGTACCTTTCATTTTTCATGTCAGTTTTTTTTTCAGGTGACATTTCTTTCTGTCATACGTACAGCTCCTCCACGCGATCCTGTCTTGGAGCTGTACTGACAATTCTTTAAACTTCATGGCTTGATTTTTGCTCCAACATGCACTGTCAACTGTTGGGACGTAATATAGACAAGTGTGCCTTTCCAAATCATGTCTAATCAACTGAATTTACCACAGGTGGACTCCAATTAAGTTGTAGCGACAGCTCAAGGATGATCGATGGAGACAGGTTTCAGCTGAGCTCAATTTAGAGTCTCATGGCAAAGAGCCTGACTACTTATGTAAATAAGGTATTTCTGTATTTTATTTGTTATAAATGTGCATATTTTTTATTTTTTATTGCTTTGTCATTATGGGGCATTGTGTTGGCTTTCTACTTTTAAACTCGGACAAAACAGAGATACTTGTTCTAGGTCCCAAGAAACAAAGAGATCTTCTGTTGAATCTGACAATTAATCTTAATGGTTGTACAGTCATCCCAAATAAAACTGTGAAGGACCTCGGCGTTACTCTGGACCCTGATCTCTCTTTTGAAGAACATATCAAGACCATTACAAGGACAGGTTTTTCCATCTACGTATCATTGCAAAAATCAGAAACTTTCTGTCCAAAAATGATGCAGAAAAATTAATCCATGCTTTTGTCACTTCTAAGTTAGACTACTGCAATGCTCTACTTTCCGGCTACCCAGATAAAGCACTAAATAAACTTCAGTTAGTGCTAAATATGGCTGCTAGAATCCTGACTAGAACCAAAACATTTGATCATATTACTCCAGTGCTAGCCTCCCTACACTGGCTTCCTGTTAAAGCAAGGGCTGATTTCAAGGTTTTACTGCTAACCTACAAAGCATTACATGGGCTTGCTCCTACCTATCTCTCTGATTTGTTCCTGCCGTACATACCTACACGTACGCTACGGTCACAAGACTGGCCTCCTAATTGTCCCTAGAGTTTCTAAGCAAACAGCTGGAGGCAGGGCTTTCTCCTATAGAGCTCCATTTTTATGGAACGGTCTGCCTACCCATGTCAGAGACGCAAACTCGGTCTCGACCTTTAAGTCTTTACTGAAGACTCATCTCTTCAGTGGGTCATATGATTGAGTGTAGTCTGGCCCAGGAGTGGGAAGGTGAACGGAAAGGCTCTGGAGCAACGAACCGCTCTTGCCGTCTCTGCCTGGCCGGTTCCCCTCTTTCCACTGGGATTCTCTGCCTCTAACCCTATTAAAGGGGCTGAGTCACTGGCTTACTGGGGCTTTCTCATACCTTCCCTGTCTGGGTTGGCGCCCCCCCCTTGGGTTGTGCCGTGGCGGAGATCTTTGTGGGCTATACTCAGCCTTGTACCAGGATGGCAAGTTGGTGGTTGAAGATATCCCTCTAGTGGTGTGGGGGCTGTGCTTTGGCCAAGTGGGTCGGGTTATATCCTTCCTTTTTGGCCCTGTCCTGGGGTGTCCTCGGATGGGGCCACAGTCTCTCCTGACCCCTCCTGTCTCAGCCTCCAGTATTTATGCTGCAGTAGTTTGTGTCGGGGGGTTAGGGTCAGTTTGTTATATCTGGAGTACTTCTCCTGTCCTATTGTCCTGTGTCCTGTGTGAATTTAAGTGTGCTCTCTCTAATTTGCTCTTTCTTTCTCTCTCGGAGGACCTGAGCCCTAGGACCATGCGTCAGGACTACCTGACATGATGACTCCTTGCTGTCCCCAGTCCACCTGGCCGTGCTGCTGCTCCAGTTTCAACTGTTCTGCCTTATTAATAATGTACCATGCTGGTAATTTATGAACATTTGAACATCTTGGCCATGTTCTGTTATAATCTCCACCCGGCACAGCCAGAAGAGGACTGGCCACCCCACATAGCCTGGTTCCTCTCTAGGTTTCTGCCTTTCTAGGGAGTTTTTCCTTGCCACCGTGCTTCTACACCTGCATTGCTTGCTGTTTGGGGTTTTAGGCTGGGTTTCTGTACAGCACTTTGAGATATCAGCTGATGTACGAAGGGCTATATAAATACATTTGATTTGATTTGATTTTGTCTCTAGACTGATGAGGGTAAAAAAAAACATTTAATTGTTTTAGAATAAGGCTGTAACGTAACAAAATATGGAAAAAGTCAAGAGGTCTGAATACGAATGCACTGTATATATAAACTCAGCAAAAAAAGAAGCGTCCTCTCACTGTCAACTGAGTTTATTTTCAGCAAACTTAAAATGTGTAAATATTTGTATGAACATAACAGATTCAAAAACTGAGAACTTAACAAGTTAATCATATGAATAATATGTCCCTGAACAAAGTGTGGTAAAAATCAAAAGTGAAAGTCAGTATCTGGCTGCATTAAGCACTGCAGTGTATCTCCTCCTCATGGACTGCACCAGATTTGCCAGTTCTTGCTGTGAGATGTCACCCCACTCTTCCACCAAGGCACCTGCAAATTCCCGGATATTATTGTTTCTGGTTAGCCATATTGTGTTAATTTAAACTTCAAATTAGGAGTGCTATCTCTGGAACAGATGGGGGTTCATGAGGAGTGGTTTGAGAACCTTCAATTTAGACATAAGTGATCAATTGACACAAGTCTATGAAAATTTCTCACAAGACACTTTTGCTGGCCATAATCACATTTAACATATCATGTTCTTTTTCTTCTCTGATATCATGGCGGTCTGCAAATGATTGTTTAAGTGCATGCCACCTCCTACTCTGCTGGAATGTACTATCAGTCATTATCTGCCCGATTTTATGTACTACCATGAAAATAAAATGAAATCGGAATAAATACCTACTAATGTCTACCCTCAGAAAGCCCTCCCCAACTCTCATACCCTTTAAACTGTATGTACATCATGCTAAAACACTCCAATTTAAGTCAACAACGATTTCAACAGTAACATCTGTTACCCCCAATATCTCTTTTGCCTTCTCCACAATAACCTTCAGTCTGGCATTTCTGCTTTCCACAACCTGAGTTGTATTGATAACCTTACCAATAAAATCAATGAAGTCAACTTTATTTATTATCAAAGTGTCCTTTGACACCGCCCATTCATGAGCACAAGATTTCTGAATAGGCCTTGAAACCATGCCAGGTCCAGCAGAAACACCGGCCCTGACATTAGGTCCACTTAGTACATGAGCAGCCATTGAAGCTCCATCAATACACACTGTAGTTCCACCAATTTGTCCTACAGCCTCTGCATACGATACATGACTAATTCTATATATCTGGGCCTCTTTAGCCCCTCTCTGCACCTGGCATCCACCAATTGTAACACCTGAAAAATGGTTACACATTTCACCCTCACCCTTGACAGAGAACCCCTCAAGAATCCCTTAAGAAGAATGTAGGTGGATTTTGTTCTTTAAAAAATATATACAGTGGGGAGAACAAGTATTGGATACACTGACGATTTTGCAAGTTTTCCTACTTACAAAGCATGTAGAGGTCTGTATTTTTTTATCATACGTACACTTCAACTGTGAGAGACGGAATCTAAAATCTAAAATCCAGAAAATCACATTGTATAATTTTTAAGTAATTAATTTGCATTTTATTGCATGACAGAAGTATTTGATAACCAACCTCTCTACAATACCCGAGCCAGTCTCCAGACCTGAACCCAATAGAAAATATTTGGAGGGAGCTGAAAGTCCATATTGCCCAGTGACCGCCCCGAAACCTGAAGGATCTGGAGAAGGTCTGTATGGAGGAGTGGACCTAAATCCCTGCTGCAGTGTGTGCAAACCTGGTCAAGAACTACAGGAAACGTATGATCTCTGTCAATGCAAACAAAGCTTTCTGTACCAAATATTAAGTTCTGCTTTTCTGATGTATCAAATACTTATGTCATGCAATAAAATACAAAATAATTACTTAAGAGGTTACTGTGCATTTCTGCCATTATGTTTACCTATCTAGGGTATGTGGAATGCTTGCATCTGGCCGACATCACGTAAAATTGCAGAGCTTCAAATTCAAAATACAGGAATAAATATAATAAGCATTCATAAAATATACAAGTGTTATACATCGGTTCAAAGATTAACTTCTTGTTAATCCAGACGCTGTGACTACATGACAAATGTCATGTAGCACACTCATTTTGGAAGTTATCAATCTGAAACGTTGCACAAGTACTGTTGCCCTCTTATATTTTTCACTGAAATTGTCCCCATCATCCTATCTGAATGTTTGTTTTATCTTGTTCATTTTAAAGATGATGATACAAAAATAAACCAGATCTATTGTGTGTTATTCTCCTACATTCAATTCACATTTACACAAACTTCAGAGTGTTTTCTTTCAAATGGTACCAATAATATGCATATCTGTCATGTTTTGTCTTATATTGTCTTGTCATTTTGCTTTCCCTTCTGTTCGTTTTCCCCCTGCTGGTCTTATTAGGTTCGTTCCCTTTTTTCTCTCTCCCTCCCTCTCTCTCTTCTCTCTATCGTTCCGTTCCTGCACCCAGCTGTTCCTATTCTCCTACTCACTCATTTAGTCTTTCCACACCTGTTCCCTATCTTGTCCTCTGATTAGAGTCCCTATTTCTCCCCTTGTCTTCCGTTTCTGTCCTGTCGGATCCTTGTATATTGTTCGCCGTGCTGTGTCTTGTTTCCCTCAGATGCTGCGTGTGAGCAGGTGTCAGAGTCTGCTACGGTCGGTGCCTTCCCGAGGCAACCTACAGTTTATGGTCGAGTCTCCAGTCTGTCCTCGTCACTACGAGTGGAATTAGTTTTTTATGCTTTGTTTTCTGCTCCGATTTGTCTAGGAGTATTGCCTATTTCCTTTACTGGAATAAAGACTCTGTTTTCGCCAAGTCGCTTTTGGGTCCTCATTCACCTGCATAACAATATCCTTGTTTCTGTGCCTGAGCTACAGGCTGTTAGATTTGGGTATGTCTTCAGGCAGAAATTGCACAAAGTAGGGGGGGGGCTGCAAGAGGTTTTAATCTTCTACCAAACCAAAAACAAACCAATCAGGTGGTTGTTTCGACGAAACAGGTTTAGATGCCATTTATTACGTGCTTCCGATAAAGGGATACAGGCATCGGCAAACTGCTTCGAAGTACACTGCTTAGAGATTTTGACGCATACCTCAAAGCTACATAATAAAAAGTAAAAATCAATACTGTTTACAAGCTTAAATTTAGTTGACAATTATTAAGCAGTCTTTGTGGTGAGCACACTTGGGACCCTGCAACACCATCAGGTCAGTGAGCATGATAGTGATCAGCCACAGTAAGTTACTGTAAATTTGACAATAACTACTTGCAGCAAGCTGACAGTAAATTATTGAAAAATGAACAGGAGCTTCCTGAGGGGTGTACTACGATTGAAGCTAGATCTACTCAGACTTTTATAAAGCCAGCCAGCTTCAGCTAGTTTCACATTCCAGCTCAGGCTTCATCCATACTACGAAGGTGAATATTGATTAGAGGTGTTCCGAGTGTGAGAATTGTCTGAAACCGATTATGAAGTATTTTTTGTAATTATTCGTGATTAATAGTTATTTCTCTCTTTCACTCAAACAGTGTTAAGCGCTGGGCGCTCTAAACAACTATTGGCTAATTCTTCTGTCTGTAAAGAAACGGGTGGGGTCTTGGTTGAGCTTGCTGCACGATTGGATTAGAAAAAAGCCGCTCTCCTTCTGCTTGTCACGTTCTGACCATAGTTCTTGTGTGTTTTCCTTGTTTTAGTGTTGGTCAGGACGTGAGCTGGGTGTGCATTCTATGTTGTGTGTCTAGTTTGTCTATTTCTATGTTTGGCCTGATATGGTTCTCAATCAGAGGCAGGTGTTAGTCATTGTCTCTGATTGGGAACCATATTTAGGTAGCCTGTTTTGTGTTTCTCGTTTTCATGTTTCTTGTTTTTGTAGTTGTATTCATGTTGAGTTTTCCTTTTAAAACCATGGACACTTACCACGGAAGAATCGCATTACACTACTCTCATTTGCCCAGACTGTAACGGCGTTCTTCGTTTGTGGAAAGAGAGTCGGACCGAAATGCAGTGTAGTGGTTACTCATGTCTTTAATGAAGAGATCGTGATACATGAAATAACTTATACATATACAAAAAACAACAAACGGAACGTGAAATCTAATAACAGCCTATCTGGTGACACAACACAGAGACAGGAACAATCACCCACGAAATACAAAGCGAAACTCAGGCTACCTAAATACGGTTCCCAATCAGAGACAACGAGAATCCCCTGACTCTGATTGAGAATCGCCTCAGGCAGCCAAGCCTATACAACACCCCTAATCAGCCGCGATCCCAAATACTACAAACCCCAATACGAAAAACAACATATAAACCAATGTCACACCCTGGCCTAACCAAACATATAACAAAAACACAAATTACAATAACCAAGGCGTGACAGAACCCCCCCCCTAAGGTGCGGACTCCCGGACGATCCTCAAAACCATACGGAGGGACCGGGTGGGTGTCTGTCCATGGTGGCGGCTCCGGCTCGGGACGTGGACCCCACTTCATTAATGTCCTAGTTCCTCCCCTTCGCGTCCTGGGATAATCCACCCTCTCCGCCGACCAGGGCCTAATAGTCCTCACCCAGATCCCCACTGGACTGAGGGGCAGCTTGTGACTGAGGGGCAGCTCGGGACTGAGGGGCAGCTCGGGACTGAGGGGCAGCTCGGGACAGAGGGGCAGCTCGGGACAGAGGGGCAGCTCGGGACAGAGGAGCAGCTCGGGACAGAGGGGCATCTCGGGACAGAAGCAGCCCGGGACTGAGGGGCAGCCCGGGACTGAAGGGAAGCCCAGTACTGAGAGGAAGCCCAGTACTGAGAGGAAGCCCAGTACTGAGAGGAAGCCCAGTACTGAGATGAAGCTCAGGCAGGTAGTAGGCTCCGGTAGATCCTGGCTGGCTGGCAGAACTGGAAGATTCTGGTTGACTATCAGATCTGGAAGAGACTGGTTGATTGGCAGATCTGGAAGAGACTGGTTGACTGGCAGATCTGGAAGAGACTGGTTGACTGGCAGATCTGGAAGAGTCTGGTTGACTGCCAGATCTAGAAGATCATGGCTGACTGGCGGATCTAGCTGCTCTATGCAGACTGACAGCTCTGGCTGCTTCTTACAGACTGACAGCTCTGGCTGCTTCATGCAGACTGACAGCTCTGACTGCTCCATGCAGGCTGACAGCTCTGACTGCTTCATGCAGGCTGACAGCACCCTGCAGACTGGCAGATCCTGGCTGACTGGCACTTCTGGCGGATCCTGGCAGACTGGTGGATCCTGGCTGACTGGTGGATCTAACTGATCCTGACAGACTGGCGGCGCTGGGCAGACTGGCGGCGCTGGGCAGACTGGCGGCGCTGGGCAGACTGGCGGCGCTGGGCAGACTGGCGGAGCTGGGCAGACTGGCGACGCTGGGCAGACTGGTGACGCTGGGCAGACTGGCGGCGCTGGGCAGACTGGGAGCACTGGCGGCGCTGGGCAGACTGGCGGCACTGGCGGCGCTGGGCAGACTGGAGACTCCGGCAGCGCAGGAGAGGAGACAGGCTCTGGCTGCCCTGAACAGGCGAGGCGCACTGGAGGCCTGGTGCGTGGTGCTGGAACTGGTGCTACAGGATCGAGGACACGCACAGGACGCCTGGTGCGGGGAGCTGCCACCGGAGGACTGGAGTGTGGAGGTGGCACAGGATGGGCTAGACCGTGAAGGCGTACTGGAGATCTTGAGAGCAGTGTTGGCACAGGACGTGCAAGGCTAGGGATGTGCACAGGAGGCCTGGTGCGTGAGGCTGGCACCAACTTCACCAGCCGACTAACACACACCTCAGGTTGAGTATGGAGCGCTAACTCAGGTGCTATCAAATCCCCGACACGATCCGTCGGACGAATATCGTATCTATAGCAACAAGCTAGCAACTCACTCATTACTCTCCACTCCACTTTCCCCATTAACTCCTTCACAGTCTCTGCTTCGCTCACCTCTAACACCGGCTCTGGTTCTGGTCTCCTCCTTGGCTCCTCACGATAAACAAGGAGAGTTGGCTCAGGTCTATCTCCTGACTCAGCCATACTCTCCCTGAGCCACCCCCCAATACATTTTTTGGGGTGACTTTCAGGTTTTGCTCTGCGCCGCTGTGTTCTCCTTTTCGACTCCGTTCGCCTATAGCCCTCTTCGCATTGTTCCAGCGAATCCCAGGCAGGCTCCTGCACTCTCTCTGGGTCGGCCGCCCACCTGTCGATTTCTTCCCACGTCGTATACTCCATACCTCTGCTGTCCATAACATCCTCCTTTCGCTGTTCAAGCTGTCGCTGTCGCTGCCTGTTAACACGCTGCTCGGTCCGTGAGTGGTGGGTGATTCTGTAACGGCGTTCTTCGTTTGTGGAAAGAGAGTCGGACCGAAATGCAGTGTAGTGGTTACTCATGTCTTTAATGAAGAGATCGTGATACATGAAATAACTTATACATATACAAAAAACAACAAACGGAACGTGAAATCTAATTACAGCCTATCTGGTGAAACAACACAGAGACAGGAACAATCACCCACGAAATACAAAGCGAAACTCAGGCTACCTAAATACGGTTCCCAATCAGAGACAACGAGAATCACCTGACTCTGATTGAGAATCGCCTCAGGCAGCCAAGCCTATACAACACCCCTAATCAGCCGCGATCCCAAATACTACAAACCCCAATACGAAAATACAATAACATAAACCCATGTCACACCCTGGCCTAACCAAACATATAACAAAAACACAAAATACAATGACCAAGGCGTGACACAGACACACTCACTCACGGTCACTCTTCTCAGGGCACAAGTCTCCCCTTCTCCAGACATTGTGTATTAATCAGAATTTGTAGCTAGTTTGTAGTTTAATGAGATTTTATAGAAAGAATATAGATTTTATTTTGATTGTACAAATGTTGTGGCAGAAGTGTCGGGAGAGGAAAGATTTGCTGCTTTCGAAAGTGAAACAATATATTGGGAAAGTGAATTAGCCTACCTTCATGTAAATTTCTGTTTGGAATAAATTCAGGTAGTTGTAGGCAGCCATGCATTAGACTATTTATTAGCCTATTTCGGTGATAATTGAATAGGACTAAGTACTGTTGAAGTCGGAGGTTTACACACATCTTAGCCAAATACATTTAAAAATTCGTGACTTTCTGTGTTTATGTTGCGTGCACAGTGAAATATTTGCCTAATTTGGCATGAACAAAACCAAGAAATTTAGGAAGACTTCTTAAAGCCTGTCTGAGGAAACAAGGTCATAGGAATGATTTAACAGCTAGTAAGGTTTAGAGACAAAGCACTATAGTCATGGCCAAAAGTTTTGAGAATGACAAATATTAATTTTCACAAAGTCTGCTGCCTCAATTTGCATATACTCCAGAATGTTATGAAGAGTGATCAGATGAATTGCAATTAATTGCAATTAATTGCAAAGTCCCTCTTTGCCATGCAAAAGAACTGAATCCCCCCAAAACATGTCCACTGCATTTCAGCCCTGTGCTTTTTGTGACTCCTCTCTTTGGCTGGAAAAAAAATGTGTTTTTCTGTGACTAGGTGCAGACCTCAGATAATCGCAATGTATGCTTTCGCTGTGAAGCCTTTTTGAAATCGTACACTGTGGTGGGATTAAAAACAAGTTTATCTTTAAGATGATGTATAATACTTGTATGTTTGAGGAATTTTAATTATGAAATTTCTGTTGTTTGAATTTGGCGCCCTGCACTTTCACTGGCTGTTGTCATATTGATCCCGCTAACGGGATTTCATCCATAAGAGGTTTTTAACACAGGTGTGAGTGTTGACGAGGACAAGGCTGGAGATCACTCTGTCATGCTGATTGAGTTCAAATAACATCAACCATTTATCAGATCATCAAGAACTTCAAGGATTGCGGTTCAATTGTTGTGAAGAAGGCTTCAGGGCGCCCAGGAAAGTCCAGCAAGCGCCAGGACCGTCTCCTAAAGTTGATTCTGCTGCGGGATCAGGGCACCACCAGTACAGAGCTTGCTCAGGAATGGCAGCAGGCAGGTGTGAGTGCATCTGCATGCACAGTGAGGCAAAGACGTTTGAAGAATGGCCTGGTGTCAAAAAGGGCAGCAAAGAAGCCACTTCTCTCCAGGAAAACATTATGGACAGACTGATATTCTGCAAAAGGTACAGGGATTGGACTGCTGAGGACTGGGGTAAAGTCATTTTCTCTGATGAATCCCCTTTCCGATTGTTTGGGGCATCTGGAAAAAAGCTTGTCCAGAGAAGACAAGGTGAGCGCTACCATCAGTCCTGTGTCATGCCAACAGTAAAGCATCCTGAGACCATTCATGTGTGGGGTTGCTTCTTAGCCAAGGGAGTAGGCTCACTCACAATTTTGCCTAAGAACACAGCCATGAATAAAGAATGGTACCAACACATCCTCCGAGAGCATCTTCTCCCAACCATCCAGGAACATTTTGGTGACAAAAAAGCCTTTTCCAGCATGATGGAGCACCTTGCCATAAGGCAAAAGTGATAGCTAAGTGGGTTGGGGAACAAAACATCGATATTTTGGGTCCATGGCCATGAAACTACCTAGACCTTAATCCCATTGAGAACTTGTGGTCAATCATCAAGAGGTGGGTGGACAAACAAAAACCCACAAATTCTAACAAACTCCAAGAATTGATTATGCAATAATGGGCTGCCATCAGTCAGGATGAAGTTAATTGACAGCATGCCAGGGCGGATTGCAGAGGTCTTGAAAAAGGGTCAACACTGCAAATATTGACTCTTTGCAACAATGTAATTGTCAATAAAAGCCTTTGACACGTATGAAATGCTTGTAATTATACTTCAGTATTCCATAGTAACATCTGACAAAAAATATCTAAAGACACTGAAGCAGCAGACTTTGTGAAAATGTCTATTTGTGTCATTCTCAAATCTTTTGGCCACGACTGTGGAGTCAAAATGGTACCTATCATTATCATTTTAATTTTGAACACTCTTACTGTATGTGAAAGTTCTCTTTCCTTTACTTTAATACACAACTTTAAATATGCCATTAAACATTGCAAAGAAACTTATTGACAGAAATGGCCGGTCGTAGCGAGAGTCCCCCTTGTCCTACAGCAGTGGTTCCCAAACTTGTTATAGTCCCGTGCCCCTTCAAACATTCAACCTCCAACTGTGTACCCCCTCTAGCACCAGGGTCGGCGCACTCTCAAATGTTGTTTTTTGCCATCATTGTAAGCCTTCCATAGAAACACAATATGATACATTTATTAATCATAAGAAAG
Source organism: Oncorhynchus gorbuscha (assembly GCF_021184085.1). Taxonomy (NCBI): domain Eukaryota; kingdom Metazoa; phylum Chordata; class Actinopteri; order Salmoniformes; family Salmonidae; genus Oncorhynchus; species Oncorhynchus gorbuscha. The sequence goes on from NC_060184.1 coordinate 51,513,049, forward strand.
ATTGTGAGTTCTGTCACAACCCGGCATGTGGGAAGTAGCAAAGAACCCTTATATCAATAAAATAATAATAGTCAATATTTTTTTTCCTTATTTAACCATCTTACATATAAAACCTTATTTGTTCATAGAAAATTGTGAATAACTCAACACAGGTTTATGAGAAGGGTGTGCTTGAAAGGATGCACACAACTCTGTTGGGTTGTATTGGAGAGAGGCTCAGTCTTAAATCATTTTCCACACACAGTCTGTGCCTGTATTTAGTTTTCATGCTAGTGAGGGCTGAGAATCCACTCTAACATAGGACAGTGGTTTCAAAGGGCATCCGTGTCGTAACAGCGCTATTTGCCAAGCCAGAATACTCTGAGTGCAGCCCAATACAGAAATATGGCAGTGGCTTCTGATGAAATAAAATGTTCACAGAACAGCTTGTTGCAATTTTGAAGAGGCTCTCTTGTTTAGATATTGCTAAATGGATTGGTGGCAGGGCATGTAAGGGATAATGAATCCAGTTGTTTGTGTCATCCGTTTCGAGAAAGTACCTGCGTAATTGCGCACCCAACTCAACTTACTCATTTTCAGCTATATCACATTTGACATAGTCTGTAAACTTGAGTTAATTTGCACACAAAAAATCATACAATGATGGAAAGACCTGTGTGTTGTCCATGTTAATGCAGACAGAGAAGAGCACCAATTTCTTTATCATTGTCACGAGTCCGACTGAGGGTGGCTTCCCTTCCATTGTCTTTTCTCCCCCTCCTTGTATGTTTATTGTTAGCACCTGTTCGGGAATGATTAGTTGGGCTTTATTAGACAGCCTGCCCGCCTGTTTCTTTGTGCGGGATTAATTATTGTGACCTTTGGTTCTGTTGTAGAGGAACGTGTTTGTTCCTGGTCGTGTTTTCCGGTTGTACTATTTTCGTCCCCCGTGTTTGGGGCAGTTTGGTTGTGAGCACCCTGTGTTGCGTTTGTGCATTAAAGAGCACAGCATTGCACTCTCTGTTTCCTGCATCTGACTCCACACCCAGGACACCCTGAGCGTTACAATCATAGCCTACATTTTGTCCCGCACATTGAATATAGTTGCAGAGAGTACCTGTAATCCTAGATTCAGATCATTCAGGTGAGAAAAAACAACACCCAGATATTTATTTAACTTTGCAAGTCAATTAAGAAGAAATTCTTATTTACAATGACGGCCTAGGAGCAGGGGCAGAACAATCGATACTTTTGCCCCTTTATAACCAGCTCACTTCTGTATGTTGTAAAGGTGTCACATGGTCACTGCCCATATCATTGCATAGTGCAGAAGATACACGAGAGTTTAGGGGCCTTGCTTTAACAGAGTAAATATTTTCCCTTTAGTGTCCAAAACGTCTTTCAAGCCGTCAGGCATTCCCTTAGCAGCAAGAACCTCTCAGTCGATGCTGCAGTGTACCCAAGTTGCGTCCAGAGCAACTGCTTGCACGGTGGTTAGTCGAAAGCGTAACAGTTAACCTCCTGATCCTACCTGGCACGCAGGTGTCCCATCTAGAGCTCTGGAAATGCAAATGCGCTACGCTAAATGCTAATAGTATTAGTTAAAACTCAAACGTTCGTTAAAATACACATGCAGGGTATTGAATTAAAGCTACACCCGTTGTGAATCCAGGCAACAAGTCAGATTTTTAAAATGCTTTTCGGCGAAAGCATGAGAAGCTATTATCTGATAGCATGTAACACCCCAAAAGACCCGCAGGGGACGTAAACAAAATAATTAGCATAGTCGTCGCTACACAAACCGCACAAATAAAATATAAAACATTCATTACCTTTGACCATCTTCTTTGTTGGCACTCCTAGATGTCCCATAATCACTATTGGGTCTTTTTTTAGATTAAATCGGTCCATATATAGCCTAGATATCGATCTATGAAGACTGTGTGATAAACGGAAAAAAATAGCGTTTCATAATGTAACGTCATTTTTTAAAATTCAAAAAGTCGACGATAAGCTTTCACAAAACACTTTGAAATACTTTTGTAATGCAACTTTAGGTATTAGTACACGTTAATAAGCGATAAAATTCATCATGAGGCGATGTAAATTCTATAGCTGTCCATCTCGAAAAAATGTCTGGAGAGAGCTCGACCAAAACATCCGGTCGGAGACCGGAGGGAATCAGTTCCCCTTGATTTGGTTTGACCAAGAATCAAAGTCGAATCAAATGACAAGACTCTAGACATCGTGTGGAAGCTGTAGGCACTGCAACCTCTGCCTTCTGTAATTCGGTTCACTTTGAACAATTCCTGGAAGTAGCGCAAGGATATTTATTTCCATTTTCAGTGAACAGATTTTCCTGCGCTTTTCGATGAAACGCACGTTCTGTTATAGTTACAGCCATGATTTAACCAGTTTTAGAAACGTCTGGGTGTTTTCTATCCACAAATACTAATCATATGCATTTACTATATTCCTGGCATGAGTAGCAGGGCGCTGAAATGTTGCGTGATTTTTAACAGAATGTTCGAAAAAGTAGGGGGGTAGGATCAACAGGTTAATAAACAATGCCATGCAGGTGGGTGGTAGCATTCAAATAAAACCCAGCCATGAAACCAAACGTAGCCAATTAAAATCAAATCAAAATCATAGGAAAAGACACTAATTTGCACAAAGCGGACAGGTCGGTATTGTCACTTCAAGACCAAATATACAATTGAAGTCAGAAGTTTACACACATTTAGGTTGGAGTCATTCAAACTCGTTTTTCAACCACTCCAAAAATGTCTTGTTAAATAATAATTAACAAACTATAGTTTTGGCAAGTCGGTTAGGAAATCTACTTTGTGCATGACACAAGTAATATTTCCAACAATTTTTTACAGACAGATAATTTCACTTATCATTCACTGTATCACAATTCCAGTGGGTCAGAAGTTTACATACACTAAGTTGACTGTGCCTTTAAACAGCTTGGAAAATTCCAGAAAATGATGTCATGGCTTTAGAAGCTTCTGATAGGCAAATTGACAAAATTTGAGTCCATTGGAGGTGTACCTGTGGATGTATTTCAAGGCACAACTTAAACTCAGTGCCTTTTTGCTTGACATCATGGGAAAATCTAAATAAATCAGCCAAGACCACCTTTATCTATACATACAATAGTACTCAAGTATAAACACCATGGGACCAAGCAGCTGTCATACCGCTCAGGAAGGAGACGCGTTCTGTCTCCTAGAGATGAACGTACTTTGGTGCGAAAAGTGCAAATCAATCCCAGAACAACAGCAAAGTACCTTGTGAAGATGCTGGAGGAAACAGGTACAAAAGTATCTATATCCACAGTAAAATGAGACCTATATCAACATGACCTGAAAGGCCACTCAGCAAGGAAGAAGTCACTGCTCCAAAACTGTCATAAAAAAGCCGGACTACGGTTTGCAACTCCACATGGGGACAAATATCGTACTTTTTGGAGAAATGTCCTCTGGTCTGATGAAACAAATATAAAATAGAACTGTTTGGCCATAATGACCATGGTTATGTTTGGAGGAAAAAGGGGGAGGATTGCAAGCCGAAGAACCACATCCCAACCGTGACGCACGTGGGTGGAAGCATCATGTTGTGGGGGTGCTTTGCTGCAGGTGGGACTGGTGCGCTTCTCAAAATAGATGGCATCATGAGGGAGGAAAATTATGTCGTTATATTGAAGCAGCATCCCAAGCAATCAGTCAGGAAGTTAAAACTTTGTCACAAATGGATCTTCCAAATGGACAATGACCCCAAGCACTCTTCCAAAGTTGTGGCAACATGGCTTAAGGAAAACAAAGTCAAGGTATTGGAGTGGCCATCACAAAGCCCTGACCTCAATCCTATAGAATATTTGTGGGCGAAACTGAAAAAGTGTATGCGAGCAAGGAGGCCTACAAACCTGACTCAGTTACACCAGCTCTGTCAGGAGGAATGGGCCAAAATTCACCCAAATTATTGTGGGAAGCTTGTGGAAGGCTACCCAAAATGTTTGACCCATGTTACACAATTTAAAGGCAATGCTACCCAAATACTAATTGAGTGTATGTAAACTTCTGACCCACTGGGAATGTGATGAAATAAAAAAAAGCTGAAATATTCTTAAAATAAGGTGGTGGTCCTAACTTAAAACAGGGAATTTTACTAGGATTAAATGTCAGGAATTGTGAAAAACTGAGTTTAAATGTATTTGGTTAAGGTGTATGTAAACTTTAACTGTAAGTATTATAATGGGTGACTTCCGACTTCAACTGTATAATACTTTCACTAAAACGATTTCTTATTGACCGACATCATTCTGCAACATCATGGGTAAGCTCTGGCCATGGTCTTTCAGCTTGAAAAAAAGTGGATTTCTTTATGGTGTGGGCTTTTAACTTTCATCAACATAACAATAAAACCACACTGTAAAACTGTAAAAATCCAAACTTGATTTTACTGCAATTTACTGGCAGCCAATTGCTAGACAGAGAGAGATTGAGTGAGAGAAAGATATAGCAGCCCCTTCTAGTTCAGACCAATCAGTGCAACTTCTCTCCACTTTGACCACTTGTCCTAGCTACTGTAGCTCTGAGACCTGACTGAGCCTATCATCATCAAAGGATATACATACCCTGAGCTCCTCCCCTTCCCTTCCCTCCCATCTGCTTTTCTTTTCTCTCTTCTCCCGACCCTCTCCCTGATATACACTATCCAGTCAATTCACATTATGCAGGTCCAGGAGAAAGATATGTTTTCTTCTGCATGTCACCTACAATGAAGCAAAGGAGGTGTAACATGATCACATACCTTTAGAAAACTCCTTCAAAATCATTATGCATTCATGCAGTGCAAATGCAATGTCAATATTTTGTTATGTGAGCAGTTATGGTCATTCTATCATTTTCATAACAGAGTCCCCGTTCCATTATACTGTAGGATAATGTAGAGTATATTAATCTCTGAAGCTTGACGTTGCTCTCATTTCTTGGCACCTGCAGTGAATTTGTTCTTTTTACTGGTTCCTATAGTTACAGTGATCAGAAGAAAGGGGGATACCGAGTCAGTTGTACAACTGAATGCCTTCAACTGAAATGTGTCTTCCGCATTTAAGCCAACCTCTCTGAATCAGAAAGGTGCGAATAGATGTGTTGATGTATTTTTCACCCCAAGAATTTCTGGATGAATCTCTGTTATGGTCTTACACTCTTAGGCTGCTTACCAAATTGCACCATATTCCCTATGAACTGTAGTGCACGGCATTTGACCAGGGCCCATGGGTTGCCATTGGGGACACATACGTATACACTCCAATTGCAGATTGTTCTCAACCCTGTTCTGAACCCAATCCCCTTCATAGTGTTAGAAATGACCCTCCCCAGAGCTGAAGACTGCATAGACTTTTGTATTTTGTCGGTCATTTTGCTTTATCTCTATTGTTTCAATGGGAAATGTGTTATTTAAAAATAATAATAATTGGGGTTCCATTGCACCGCTCTGATTCCGAGGGGTTGGGTTAAATCTCTCTCTCTCTCTCTCTCTCTCTCTCTCTCTCTCTCTCTCTCTCTCTCTCTCTCTCTCTCTCTCTCTCTCTCTCGACGTCAATAGTAAAATAGGAAATTACTATGAAATAATACAATATTTGATTTGATTACTTTATTATTTTTAAGTCAACATCTCATCTCTGCTATGACATTAGCAGCCTAACCATCAGACAACATTATCTCTGTATTCCCGATACTGTTGTCTTTAGTCATCCTATTTAGCTAGGCTAGACTGCAGAACTGTCTGACAAATTCATTTTACAAGTTCCTCAAAGAAAATGTGGCATACTTTCAGGAACTCTCTATCCCTCTCTCTGCTTGTTGTGTTGTGCACAGTCCTCTCTTATGTGGTCTATGCGTTCTTTGTGTATCTAACCTCATGTAGCAGGCGTAAAAGTGTATCGATCGCCTGCCCTCGTGATATCCAATTGGTAATTACAGTCTTATCCCATTGCTGCAACTCCTGTACGGACTCAGGAGAGGCGAAGCTCGAGAGCCGCGTGTCCTCCGAAACACAACTCTGCCAAGCCGCTCTCCTTTTTGACACACTGCTTGCTTAACCCAGAAGCCAGCCACACCAATGTTTTGGAGGAAACACCATAAACTGTCGTTAGAAGTCAGTATGCATGCACTTGGCCTGCAACAAGGAGTTGCTAAGCGCAACGGGACAGGGACAACATGGCCGGGCCAAACCCTTCCCCAACTCGGCCGATGCTGGGCCAATTGTGCACCTCATGTGCCAATTGTGCACCTCATGGGTCTCCCGGTCACAGCCGGCTGCAACACAGCCTGGGATTGAACTCGGCTCTGTAGTACTGTGATACAGTGCCTTAGACTGCTGCACAACTCAGGAGGCCCCCTCTTCCTCCCTTCTGTGTGTGAGATGATGAGGAGCTTTAAAAGATTGTCTGAACCCTGTTGTCTGGTGAGAGCACCGTAGAGAATGGCTGGCACACGATTAGAAAACAGAATCAGGGAAACAGCTTACAAGGGCAAGGGAGGCAGAATTAAGCACAACTGCCTCCCTTCCCGCAAAAATAGGGATTAAAAGCTGATTTCCACAGAGAATACATTAATGTGTAAAGACTCTGTGGTCATTTCATCTGGTATTATTAGGTGTAGCACAGGCTACTCAGAGAATAACAAGTCTTTCCTCTCCACTGAGGGTAGGCAAAGTAGGCTGTAGTCTTATTTCTCACAGTAGGGAACCAGAGCACAATGCAACCTGTTACACTCTTCACACTCTCTGTAGTTCCGCTTCTTTTTTCTCCTCAACCTCAAAAAGATTTTTCATTTTCTACTGACGGTTTCTTCAGGGTAGCTTGTGGCCTTCTGGGACCTGAGCCCATCCCCATCCCTTCTGTTCTCTGGTCAACCTAGCATTAGCCTTGTCCTGCACAGTGGGCTGCCAAGTACAATGGTCTCTCTAGTGGAAGTGTGACTGCGTGGCTGTGAGCAACTCTAACTATCTCTGAATTTGTGACAAAGTCCCACTGGGAATGCAGTGCTGCTTTTCTGTCTTACAGAAAATATATTGACCTAATTCGAAATTTACTGATTGTAATTTCAATCCAAGGCAGTGGATGAATGTACAGAACAAATGATCTGTATTAAATCAACGCTGACAGTGTTACATTTAAAGGTCCTGAACAGTCATACAGAAAAGCATACATACATACATACATACATACATACATACATACATACATACATACATACATACATACATACATACATACATACATACATACATACATACATACATACATACATACATACATACATACATACATACATACATACATACATACATACATACATACATACATACATACATACATACATACATACATACATACATACATACATACATACATACATACATACATACATACATACATACATACATACATACATACATACATACATACATACACTTCTAAATACACATCTTCCATTTGGCATGTCTCTTGGGATGTAGTTGCACTGACGGATATGTTGACTTGACAACTGCGTTGGAGTTTTAAATGACCCTTCCCCCACTTTTGTTACATACTGGCTGAAGAACTAGCTAGCCAGTATCTAGCTAAGACCAAACACATATGAAAGGGGAAAAATAGAAGTATCAGAGTACGTACACTTCAATTATGGCACCAGTAGAGCAGGTATACATCTATATCAAATCAAATCAAATGTTATTTGTCACATGATTCAAATACAACCTTACCGTGAAATGCTTACTTACGAGCCCTTAATCAACAATGCAGTTCAAGAAAGAGAGTTAAGAAATGAAATACTAAATGAACTAAAGTAAAACATTTAATGAAAGTAACACAGGGAAATAAGAATGACGAGGCTACATACAGAGGGTACCAGTAGAGAGTCAATGTTTGGGGGTACAAGTTAATTGAGGTAACTTGTACATGTAGGATAGGTGTAAAGTGACTATATATAGATAATAAACAGCGAGTAGCAGCAGTGTAAAAAAAGGAGTTGGTGGTGTCAATGTAAATAGTCCTGGTGGCCATTTAATTAATTGTTCAGCAGTCTTATGGCTTGGGGTTTAGAAGCTGTGAAGGAGTCTTTTAGACCTAGACTTGGCGTTCTGGTACCGCTTGCAATGTGGTAGCAGAGAGAACAGTCTATGACTTTGGTGACTGGATTGTTTGACAATTTTTATTTTTCTTCCTCTGACACTACCTAGTATATAGGTCCAGGATAGCAGGAAGCTTGGCCCCAGTGATGTATTGGGTCGTACACACTACCCTCTGTAACGCCTTACGGTCGAGTGCTGAGCAGTTGCCATACCAAGCGGTGATGCAACCAGGCTCTCTATAGTGCAGCTGTAGAACTTTCTGAAGATCTGGGGCACGCACCCCTGAGGGTCCCCAGTGTTGAGGATCAGCGTGGCAGATCTGTTGTTGCCTATCCTTACCACCTGGGGGAGTCCCGTCAGGAAGTCCAAGATACAGTTGCAGAGGGAGGTGCTTAGTCCTAGGGTCCTTAGCTTAATGATGGGCATTGTGGGCACTATGGTGTTGAACGCTGAGCTGTAGTCAATGGACAGAATTATCACACAGTGACCATGGTGGTCTGCTTGAAACATGTAGGCATTACAGACTTGGTCAGGGAGAGGTTGAAAATGTCAGTGAAGACACTTGCCAGATGGTCTGCCCATTCTCCTAGTACACGTCAATGGTAAACCGTCTGGCCCGCGCGGCCTTGTGAATGTTGACCTGTTTCAATGTCTTACTCAAGCGTCAGAGCCGGTGTAGTAGGATTCGATCTTAGACCTGTATTGACGCTTTGCCTGTTTGATGGTTCGTGTGAGGGCATAGCGGGATTTCTTATAAGCGTAAGAGTCCCGCTCCTTGAAAGCGGAAGCTCTAGCCTTTAGGTCACTTTGGCTGTAATTCATAGCTTCTGGTTGGGATTTGTACGCACGGTCCCTGTGGGGACAACGTTGTTGATGCACTTATTGATGAAGCTGTTGACTGAGGTGGTACACTCCTCAATGCCATTGGATGAATCCCAGAACATATTCCAGTCTGTGCTATCAAAACAGTCCTGTATCGTAGCATCCACGTAAGAGTTAATTCATATTTGGTGGTTTATATTACTGGCACTTCATGTTTTCATGAAATTTGATATTTGGATGAAACCAGATCAAAGTAGGACGCCCAAGGTATGAAAATTGACTGTTGAGTGTATAGTAGATTGATAAGGTTTGATCATAAAGTTACTGGTCCCCTCCCCCATGTCAACCTCTTGGATTCAGGAGAAGGAATTATTAAGGGGATAGTGTGAAATTGTCCTAACTTTCATTTGAATACACCAATGGTAACAGGATATTCTCTTACCTAATTTAAATAAGTACCACCTTGTAACCAATATCGGAGAAGGTGTGTTTGCAGAGAGGCGTGGTTTATATAGCCAGATAGCTACTTACTGATGCCAAAATATGACTGTAGGGTGTCTGCAAATATAATTGTATGTTTCCCCTTTCATCAGTGTCTGGTGTTATCTAGTTACTGGCTAGCTAGGTCTTCAACAAGCATGGAACAGAATGGGGGAAGGGTCGTTCAAATCTCTGACGTAGTTGTCATGTCAAAACATCTTTCAGTGCTGCTGTGAACCACATCACAAGGGACTTGCCAAACAGAAGATGTAAAAATATTGTTTTTTACATCAGTAGCTACTGTAGTTTTCCATCCAATTTGCAACAGATTTTCATGTGAATATTCTAAAATATGCATAACATGTTTTGGTTATTGCCCTGGCACAACACAGCCGATTTTAAATAGCCAACTCATATTCAAGCTCTGATTATTTGATTCAGCTGTGATATGCTACGGCAAAAACCAAAATGTGCAACCCGGAGGGCCCCAGGACTGAGTTTGGGAAACCCTGCTCCAGCCAATAGCTTGCAGATAGTGCGAGTAGGCTACTTACGTCATTAGATTATTATGGATAAGCGCAATCCTATATGTATTTGTCAAACGGCATTCAAGCGTCAATCATCATGTCACCCGAATATTTACTCTATATTTACTGGAAATGAGCATCAAGCACATCACCTTTCACATTCACCACCCTGTGAGGTTCGTCATAACAACAGGCTGCTACACAGCCTGGGATTGAACTTAGGTCTGTAGTGATGCTTCTAGCACTGCAATGCAGTGCCTTAGACTGCTGCGCCTCTTGGGAAGCTCCCTCTTTCCCTCTTATGTGTGTGACATGATGAGGAGCATTAAAAGATTGTCTGGACCCTGTTGTCTGGTGAGAGCACACATTTGTAAAAAAGAATCAGGGAAACAGCGTACAGAGGCAAAGGAAGCATAATTAAACACAACTGCCTTCCTTACCGCAAAAAGAGGGAAGATGATTAAAATATGATTTCCACAGAGAATACGTTATTGTGTAAATACTCTATGGTCATTTCATCTGGTATTATTAGGTGTAGTAAAGGATAATCACAGAATAACAAGTCTTTCCTCTGCACTGAGGGTAGGTGGGGTACGCGGTAGTCTTGTTTCTTATACTAGGGACCACAGCATAATGAAACCTGTTACATGGGGCATTGTGTGTAGATTGATGACGAAAACAACACACATGGAACCATGTAGTAACCAAAAAAGTGTCAAATAAATCCAAATCTATTTGAGATTCATCAAGTAGCCACCCTTTGCCTTGATGACAGCCTTGCACACTCTTGGCATTCTCTCAACCAGCTTCACCTGTAATGCTTTTCCAACAGTCTTGAAGGAGTTCCCACATACAGTATGTTGAGCACTTGTTGGCTGATCTGATACAGCACTCCATCAATCTACTTCTTGGTCAAACAGCTCTTACACAGCCTGGAGGTGTGTTGGGACATTGTCCTGTTGAAAAAAACAAATGATAGTCCCTGTAATGATGCACGCTGAGAGATTGGAAGCAAGTTTAGGGAGTGAATACATTTAATAAATAAACGACCATGAACAAAACAAGAAACACGAATAGCGCACCAACATGAAACAGATGCAGAAACAATAACGCCTGGGGACGGAACCAAAAGGAGTGACATATATAGGGCAGGTAATCAAGGAGGTGATGGAGCCCACGTGAATGTCAATAAGCGCTGGTGCATGTGATGATGGTGACAGGTGTGTGTAATAATCAGCAGTCTGGTTTGCCTAGAGGCCAGAGAGGGAGTATGCATGACAGTCCCCCTAAGCGCAAACCAGATGGGATGGCGTATCACTGTGGTAGCCGTGCTGGTTAAGTGTCCCTTGAATTCTAAATAAATAATGTCAATAGCAAAGCACCATCACATCTCCTCCTCCATGCTTCACTGTAGGAACTACACATGGGGAGATCATCTGTTCACCTACTCTGCATCTCACAAAGACACGGCAGTTGGATCCAAAAATCTCCAATATGGACTCATCAAACTAAAGGACAGATTTCCACCGGTCTAATGTTCATTGTTTGTTTTCTTGGTTGGCCCAAGCAAGTTTCTTATTATTATTGGTCCTTTAGTAGTTATCTGCACAGTTGAAGTTGAGATGTGTCTGTTACTTGAACTCTCTGAAGCATATTTTTGGGGTGCAATTTCTGAGGCTGGTAACTCTAATGATTGTATGCTCTGCAGTAGAGGTAACTCCGGGTATTTCTTTCCTGTGGCGGTCCTCATGAGAGCCAGTTTCATCATAGCGCTTGATGGTTTTTGTGACTGCACTTGAATAAACTTTCAAAGTTCTTGACATTTCCCGGATTGACTGACGTTCATGTTTTAAAGTAATGATGGACTGTCGTTTCTCTTTGATTATTTGAGCTGTTCTTGCCATAATATGGATTTAGTAATTTACCAAATAGAGCCATCTTCTTTATACCGCTCCTACCTTGTCACGACACAACTTATTGGCTCGGATGCATTAAGACGCATTTTACCAAGGCAGACCTGTTAATTGAAATGCATTCTTGGTGACTACCTCATGAAGATGATTGAGAGAATGCCAAGAGTGTGCAAAGCTTTCATCAAGGCAACGGGTGGCTACTTTGAATAATCTAATTTGAAACTCTATTGGTTACTAAATTATTACACATGTTATTTCATAGTTTTGATGTCTTCACTATTATTCTACAATGTATAAAATATCTTCCTGTCTGCCCTGACCTTGATTCTGCCTGCCCCTCAGTAACTTTTTGACTCTGAACTGGTTTTGACCCTTTTGCCTGTCCACAACCATTCTCTTTCCTTACCCATCTGGATCGTCTTGTGTCACGATATCAACATGATGTAACCAAGCCTGAATCTATACTCATTTAGCTATTCAAAACCAAAAATGCAATGAAAATATTCAATTAAAAATGAACAAAAAATATTATTTTTTTACAAAATGTACAGGACCTGTCTGCCTAGGCGACCTCACGGCACCATTGCAAAATGTGTAGAATAACAGGAAATGATCTGTAAAACTGCAACATTATATATGGAATAGGGTGCCAATTGGGATGCATCCCTGTTTTTTTTCTAAACCTGATTGCTGGTTATCTAGCATGGATGGGGAGTATTTAAATAACAAATGAGTGAATCTGCATTTGGCCTACTGATTTGGATATGTTAAGGGTTGCAGGGTCTCCTATTATTCTCATTGTCTGTTTGTTCATATTCACCCCTCTGAGAGTGCTGGGTTTTTAATGAGGCAAACACAATATTCTTTGTTTTTTTTATAACTCAATGTTGTTTTTATAGACCCTAAAGGAAAGAAACCAAACTTCAACTTTTACTTTCTTCATCTTTTTGCTCCATTGCATCGTATGTGCTTTTAAGTCTGTTCTCTGTACTTGTAACCCAAAGGTTACAAGGTAGCCGTGTTTAGATTTCACAGAGTTGAGGAAAAAGAGGAGGAGGAGGAATGGGAAGAGGGGGTGGAGAAGGAAGAATGGGAGGAGGAGGCAGAGGAGGTTCTGGTGCAGGTTTTTCATGGGTGAGATGCAGCTGTGAATCACTGATATTGAACTCTTCCCTCAAATCTTTTCTCATCTCACCTCCTTTCCCATTCTTGCCACTCTTTCACTCATCTCTCCTATCTTTTCCTGTCCTCCAATCATCTTTCCTCTCCTTCCTCTCCTCTTCTCTCCCTTTCCTCTCAATCGCTGTTGCATTGCCTTCCATACACCTCATTTCATTTTGTGATGACACAATTGGCAATTTCAACATAGCCTACCCTAGATGTACACACTACAACATATTGCACAATACAATGTCAGTGCTGTCTTTGAAGTTATTTATTATTATGGATGCGACGAGACATTTGTTTTTTTGTCAATCAAGATTAGGATTCTGAGATGCATTCCTCTTCGGCTCCAGCTAGATGTATAAACAAAGTGATGATCGCTTTGTATATACAGTGGATACAGTATCATAAGTATTCACGCCCCTTGGATTTTTTTGTTGCGTTACAAAGTGGGATTGAAATAGATTTAATAGATTTAATTGTGTTTTTGTTTTACATTGATCTACACAAAATACTCCATAATGTCAAAGTGAAAAGAAAATTCTACAAATGTTTGCTAATGAATTTTTTAAAAAGTATAACATAATTGTCATTTGATTAGGCAAGTCTGAATTAGTCCAGGATAAAATGTGGCTTAACAAATCACATAAGTTACATGGACTCGTGAAATAATAGGTGTTGACTCGATATTTGAATGACTACCCCTTCCTCTGTCCCACCATACATGCAACATCTCTAAGGTCAAGGATTACATTTCAAACACAGATTCAACTACAAAGACCAGGGAGCTTGTCAAAAGCATCATAAAGAACGACAGTGATGGGTAGATGGGTAACAATAGCAAATCAGACATTAAAAAACTATGTGTCCTTCTGAACTTTACTGAGCTTCTGGACAGGAAGGAAACTGCTCAGGGATATGAACATGAGGCCATTGGTGAATTTAAAACAGTTATAACGTTCAATGGATGTAATGGGAGAAACCTGAGGATGGATCAACAGCATTGTAGTGACTCTGCAATAATGACCTAAATTACAGAGTGAATAAATAAGAATAGAAATATTCAAAAACATGTATCCTGTATGCAAAAAGACACTAAAGTAATTCATCCCTGCCCCTAAAATCCGCAATTCAGACCCCTCGTACCCTCCAAACCACCTTCACCCCTCCCGGCATCCCCCATTCCATCACCAATTAGTACAGGGGGCCACCAGACAGTCAGTGGGAGGTATGCCAAGACCTGTGAACAGCCAAGAACCACCCAACAACAGAAATGACCCACTGGAGGCCCTCATCCAAATCCACAACTAAATTATCAGACCTGGACTCCTCCAATATCGCATCATCAATCATCATGACCCCGACAACACACTCTGAACAGAAGGACTTTACTCAGATGGCTGTTCATGGTTACCTCCCCATGAGGAAATTCATCCTTAGATGGCTCAAAGTACTGTACGTATAAAGAACTACTCCCATGGATTCACTCACACTGAATGGACATACCAACTGTTGATGAGCGTTCCGAGGCCAGGAGGGTCTGGAGCCTGTTTGTTCCCTCTGTCCTCCAGCATCCAATTTTGCCGCTTCTCCTCCAGCAACAGCCCAGGCCAACGGGCATACCCTCCACCACCCATTTCTCCCATTCCACCTCTCTCCCCTTTCTCCCACTCCACCTTTCACTCTCACAGAACTAGACTAAAACCAGGAACCATTCATCACCACACCAGAAGAGGCACGGAGGAAGGACCAAAGATCTAGACCTGTTCCTGGAGAGAAAAAGGCCACAGGGTGGTACTGTCACTGACCTCCGGGTCCTGGGCTTTCAAGTGGATGGGCTGGGACATGCCGGGAGATGAGTTTGGATTTGTCTGCCATGTAGCGTGCTTTGATCTATAACCTGAGCTGCTCCATATGTGTTGATAGTACTTTTTAACAGCTGTGAAATATATAATGATAGCCATCGGGAACTACAAAAGTGTTGCTACTTTACTCAACAACATTGAATTTAGCAGGAGCTTTCGACAGATAAGTTGGAAAAAGTTGTGATAGGCTACTTTCTGCACACGCCACAGTCAGTGTGAACAAACGGAAGTGACTTGACACAACATTGGCCAAACAAGCTGAAGCTACAAAAAAACTGGTTCAAGTCTGCCTTGAAGCATTCCTCCATGTATACAGGCAAGAATCTAGGTACATTTTCAGATATTATACGTTTATAATTTTTTAAGAAAGTCATTTTCATGACTATTGTCCCTGTTTAATTATATGTAACTCATCTTATCTGGGAGCTGTGGGCTGATTGTGGTTGACCCTAAAAATATATCTAATGTTTTGGAGAAATAATGAATCAAAAGTGCCAACTCAGTGGAGATAATCACCACAGCGCTAACAAACACGACAATGACAGTAATTATCAGAAGGACCAAACACACCCTACAGTCCAACACACTTAGAAAAGAGGGTTCCAAAATGTTTTTTTTTGTGGTATGGTGGTGGTTCTATGTCAAACCATAATGACTCAAAGAACCCTTTGAGCTCCGTTAAGGTTCTTTGCAATTCTGAAAAGGTTTCTATTATTTTTGGTGATAATTAAAATGTAGGGGTGGCGGCTCATTCAAATATTTTGAGAGCAGTTTTTAACCTCTTAAGAGTAGGCCTCAATACTGCCCCCTTTGGAGGAAGTGCGTGCCCATAGTAAACTGAAAATATTTTTCCCAAAATTGCTAATATATGCATATAATAATTATTATTGAATAGAAAACACTCTAAAGTTTCTAAAACCGTTTAAATTATGTCTGTATGTAAAGCAGAACTCTCAGGGCAGCCTTTCTCCCAAACTCTCTCTTGTCAAGAGAAAAGTTGGGTCAACTTTGACGTCATCGCCCCCACCCTTCCGAGACAGCTACCGATCTGGCAACAGTACGTATGTGTTCAGCGCGATGCCTGCTTTCAAATGGCGTGTTCATTGTGAGAATCTCGCGAGCCCTCGTCGATTGGCGGGCAAAAATGTTAGGGTCACTCTCAAATACATGCACTCTATTGCGCGCGGCCAATTTGGGGCACAGTCTTTTCCAAGAAACACCAATTGAAGGCGGTTTGTCTGTTCGCGCTGATCATTGTTTTACATGTTAAAAACATCATAAAGCTCGATTCTGCACATAGTTGGTTGTTTTTGTCCTTGATTATCTTTATTGCCTTCCTGTAACATCGGGTGGTGTAGGTGTCCTGGAGGGCAGGTAGTTTGCCCCCGGTGATGCGTTGTGCAGACCTCAAACTTGATGATTGAGTTGGAGGCGTGCGTGGCCACGCAGTCGTGGGTGAACAGGGAGTACAGGAGAGGGCTCAGAACGCACCCTTGTGGGGCCCCAGTGTTGAGGATCAGCGGGGTGGAGATGTTGTTGCTTACCCTCACCACCTGGAGGTGGCCCGTCAGGAAGTCCAGTACCCAGTTGCACAGGGTGGGGTCGAGACCCAGGGACTTTATAGCAGTCGTTCCCAAACTGTGGGGCGCGTCCCCCCGGAACCCCTGCTTTATAGAACCATTCTCCGCAAATGTTTTATAAATTAGCATTAAGTTACCTTCTTTGGGTTAGGGGGCAGTATTTTCACTTCAGGATGAAAAGCATACCCAGAGTAAACGGCCTGCTACAAAGCCATAAATAGTATGCATAGTATTAGTAGATTTGGATAGAAATAACTCTGAAGTTTCTAAAACTTTGAATGATTTGAATGATGTCTGTGACTATAACAGAACTCCTATGGCAGGCAAAGACCTGAGATAAGATCCAACCGGGAAATGGGAAATCTGAGGTTGGTACATTTTCAACTCAGTTCCTATTGAAGATACAGTGGGATATTGGTAATGTTGCACTTCCTAAGGCTTCCACTAGATGTCAACAGTCTTTAGAACCTTGTCTGATGCTTCTACTGATAAGTGGGGTGGAAGGAGAAGGGGATGAGTAAGGTCTGCCATGAGCTGACCATGCACGTTCACATGAGAGAGAGCTCTGTTCCATCGCACTTCTGAAGACAATGGAATTCTCCGGTTGGAACATTATTGAATATTTATGTTAAAAACATCCTAAAGATTGATTCAATACATCGTTTGACATGTTTCTACTGACTGTTACGGAACTTCTTGACATTTCATCTGCTTTTAGTGAACGCTCTTCGTGACTTTTGATTTGTTTTCCAAACGCGCTAAAAAAATATCTATTTGGACATAAATGATGGACATCTCCGAACAAAACAAACATTTCTTGTGGAAATGTGAGTTCTGGGAGTGCATTCCGACAAAGATCAGCAAAGATAAGTGAAGATTTATAATGCTATTTATGACTTTTGTTGACTGCATAATATTGGCGGATATATTTGTGTCTTGATTGGGCTCTGAGCGCCGACTCAGATTATTGCATGGTTTGCTTTTTCCGTAAAGCTTTTTTGAAATCTGACACAGTGGTTGCATTAAGGAGAAGTTCATCTAAAATGCCATGCATAACAGTTGTATCTTTTACCAATGTTTATTATGAGTATTCCTGTAAATTGATGTGGCTCTCTGCAAAATCAAAGGATATTTTGGAACTTCTGAACATAAGGCGTTAAAGTAAACTCAGATTTTTGGATATAATTTTATCTATATTTCTGCTTTTTGTGAATCCTCTCTTTGGCTGGAAAAATGGCTGTGTTATTCTGTGAATGGGCACTCACCTAACATAATCGTTTGGTTTGCTTTCGGCGTAAAGACTCTGTGGCTGGATTTACAACAAGTGTATCTTTAAAATGGTGTAAAATACGTGTATGTTTGAGGAATTTTAATTATGGGATTTCTGTTACCCATCCTGGATCCGGTATATTTGTCATCAGCAACGCTGAATAGCATAGCGCAACAGTCAAAAAATATTACTATAAAATATTCATATTCATGAAATCACAAGTGAAATAACGCGAAACACAGCTTAGCCTTTTGTTAATCACCCTGTCGTCTCAGATTTTGAAATTATGCTTTACAGTGAAAGCAATACAAGCGTTTGTGTAAGTTTATCGATAGCCTAGCATAGCATTATGTACACTCAGCATCAGGAAGCTTGGTCACGAAAATCAGAAAAGCAATCAAATTAATCGTTTACCTTTGATGAGCTTTGGATGTTTTCACTCACGAGACTCCTAGTTACACAGCAAATGTTCCTTTTGTTCCATAAAGATATTTTTTATATCCAAATACCTCCGTTAGTTTGATGCGTTATGCCCAGGAATCCACCGGAAATAGCAGACAAAACGCAGACAAAAATAACGCAGACAAAAATTCAAAATTATATCCATAATATCGACAGAAACATGGCAAACATTTTTTATAATCAATCCTCAAGGTGTTTTTCAAATATCTATTAGATAATTTATCAACCGGGAGAGTTGGCTTTCACTAGGACTGGGAGGAAAAATGCTACCTCTCTGTGTTGCGCAAAAATCACACTGAGAGCCAACAACAGACCACTTATGCAATGTGGACGTTTACGCTCATTCTTCAAAATAAAGGCCTGAAACTATGTCTAAAGGCTGTAGGGAAGCCACATAAAACGGAATCTGGTTGATATCCCTTTCAATGGGCAATAGGGATGCATAGAAATACAGGGGTTTCAAAATAAGAGTCACTTCCTGATTGGATTTCCTCAGGATTTCGCCTGCAATATCAGTTCTGTTATACTCACAGACAATATTTTTACAGTTTTGGAAACTTTAGAGTGTTTTCTATCCTAAGCTGTCAATTATATGCATATTCTAGCATCTGGTCCTGAGAAATAGGCAGTTTACTTTGGGAACGTTATTTTTCAAAAAAATTAAAATAGTGCCCTCTAGCTTCAACATTGACATCAACAAACTGCTCAAACACACAATGCCAAACTGCCCGGTACAGTTAAAATTGGGATTCATCCATGAAGAGCACACCTCTCCAATGTGCCTCTCAGGAATTTTGTCTGATTTACATTGGTCTAATCCCCCACATGACCATTTAAATGCTACAATGCCCAGTAGAGGGTTGGTCTGGGTTGTCAGGTTATACTGTAAACTTTGTATCAAAGGTGATTGGTTTTTGGTTGAAAGGTTACACCATCAGATGTTATGAATGTAATTAACTGCCTTTGTTCTCTCTCTTATCCTGTATCCAGACCATGGAGGAAGGTTGTATGATCAGTTCTCATTTCCTATGCTTCTAGTCCTCTGGCCTCGTAAGCATCTCTTTGTCCATGCTTTGCCTTGTAAGATAACCTTAGAATAAATGTACCTAGAATAATGCTTTGTTAATGTCAGTATTGCCTTGAAACCTCAGCATTATGTGAAATCATTCATTTTACAAAGTTATTAAATAATACAGAACTTGCTTTGATATTCACTTCTCATAACCATTCCTTGATCTTAGTCAGCTAAATGGGTAATACTTGATTACACATGGTTCAATCATAGGCTCTTGCATATTGCTAATTATCCTTATGGAGTCAGATAATAGGGTAATTGCTTAGTCTTATTACGAGTCGCTTGTGATGTATTTCTAAGATACACATATCAAACATTACTGCACACTACAGTAGATGGAAAACCCTAGCGATACATCATTAGGAACTTGTGGATTATATTGAAAACTTTTGAAGTACGGTAAATGGCAACTGGATAACTTGGAGAATTATTGATTACTTTGAAGGTCCAGTTCAGGTGAGTTCATGGAGATTATGTTTGTATCTTTCGTGTTGCAAGCCATGGGTCCGTAGGAAGTTTTGATTATTTATTACATTAGATTCCCTGATATATAACGAACACGCAGCCTACGCAATGGTGCAAGCTACAGACCTTTTTCAATTGAGGCAATCTCATATTCATGAGTTGGCTCAAAAGCTGATCGAGAAAGATAAGAATCGTCTTAATATTAAATCGACAAGTGATTAAATAATTACTTGCAAACAATTGCCTTCGTAAAAAGAAGGCGGAGAATAACCTAATTCTAGAGGGTAGTGTGTGTCTTGAGTGGCTCCTCCTTTAAAAGTTCTGTCATACTGCGGCACACCTTGCGGGCTGCTGCAGCATTCTGTAGCACGTTATCTACTTGTCATTCATTTTTTTGTTAAATCAAGTTATTCCTAGTTTGACCACCATAGGCCATCTTTGAGAAGCATTTGATAGTATTCAATAATGCAGGCAAATAAGACTTCGTTCTTAACTGATTCCATATGTGTTATTTCATAGTTGTGATGTCTTCACTATTATTCTACAATGTAGAAAATAGTAAAAATATAGAACAATCCTGGAATGAGTAGATGTGTCCAAACTTTTGACTGGTACTTGCTTAATTCATTACATTAATATTATGGTGTTTGTATTCCATCAAAAATGAAAAACCTGTTTGTTTCTGTTAAGATGGAACGGAACATATGGTGCTGTATAAAGAGACGGTCGGCAGTACATTACTGGGCTATTTAGCTAAAGAATTGCTGTGTCGTGCAGACCAGATGGGAGACCGGGAGGAAGGAGTAGGCTGTCCTTGTAATTCAGAATTTTTTTCTTAACTGATTACATAATTGTGACGTCTTCACTATTATTCTACAATGTAGAAAATAGTAAAAATATAGAAAAATACTGGACTGAGTAGGTGTGTTCAAACTTATGACTGATACTTGCTTAATTTATTTGATTAGTATTATGGTCTTTCTATTCCATGAAATACACTCTGTGTAAATTCAGACCGTTTTGCTCTCGGAGCGCACACTGGACGTTCGGGCCGAGGAGTAGGGTTGATTTGAGTGTCCTGGCCTTACAGCGGCAGTCAAGCTTTTAAAAACACCATGGGACCACGCAGCCGTCATATGCTCCGGAAGGAGACTCATTCTGTCTCCTAGAGATGAACGTACTTTGGTGCGAATAGTGCAAATCAATCCCAGAACAACAGCAAAGTACCTTGTGAATACACTGGAGGAAACGGGTAAAAAACTATTTATACCCACAGTAAAACGAGTCCTATATCGACATAACCTGAAAGGTCGCTCAGCAAGGAAGAAGCCACTGCTCCAAAATGCCATAAAAAAGCCAGACTACTGTTTGCAACTGCACATGGGGAAAATATTGTACTTTTTGGAGAAATGTCTTCTGGTCTGATGAAACAAAAATAGAACTGTTTGGACATAATGACCATCGTTATGTTTGATGGAAAAGGGGAGGCTAGCAAGCCAAAGAATACCATCCCAACCGTGAAACAGGGGGGTGGCAGCATCATGTTGTGGGGGTGCTTTGCTGCAGGAGGGACTGGTGCACTTCACAAAATAGATGTAATCATGAGGTAGGAAAAGTATGTGGATATATTGAAGCAACATCTCAAGACATCAGTAAGGAAGTTAAAGCTTGGTCGCAAAAGGGTCTTCCAAATAGACAATGACCCCAAGCATACTTCCAAAGTTGTGGAAAAATGACTTAACGACAACAAAGTCAAGGTATCGGAGTGGCCATCACAAAGCCCTGACCTCAATCTTACGGAACAATTGTGGGCAGAACTGAAAAGGCATGTGCGACCAAGGAGGCCTACAAACCTGACTCATTTTCACCGGCTCTGTCAGGAGGAATGGGCCAAATTTCACCCAGCGTATTGTGGGAAGCTTGTGGAAGGCTACCTGAAATGTTTGACCCTAGTTAAACAATTGAAATGCAATGCTACCGAATACTAATTGAGTGTATGTAAACTTCAGACCCACTGGGAATGTGATGAAAGAAATAAAAGCTGAAATAATCATTCCCTCTACTATTATTCTGACGTTTCACATTCTTAAAATAAAGTGGTGATTGTAACTGACATAAGACAGGGAACTTTTACTTGGATTAAATGTCAGGAATAGTGAAAAACAAGTTTATATGTATTTGGCAAAGGTGTATGTAAACATCCGACTTCAACTATATATACTGAGATCATGTGACACTTAGACTGCACACAGATGGACTTTATTTTACTAATTATGTGACTTCTGAAGGTAATTGGTATCGCAAGATCTTATTTAGGCAAATACATATACACGCATCATTTTTATTTTATTTTTTAAACAAATTATTTTTTTCATTTCTCTTCAGCAATGTTAAGAAACTGTAGTTTTGACAAGTCGGATACGACATTTACTTTCTGCATATACGATGTGCCAAGAATGCGCAAAGCTGTCATCAAGGCAAAGGGTGGCTACTTTGAAGAATCTCAAATAAAAAATATATTTTAATTTGTTTAACACTTTTAAGATTAATACATGATTCCATATGTGTTTTTTGACAGTTTTTTATTCTACAATGTAGAAAATTGCAAAATAAATAAAACCCTGGAATGAGTAGGTGTGTCCAAACTTTTCACTGGCACTGTATATCATAAGATATCTTGTTGTAAATATAATTATTTTCAAGAACTGTAACTACAACAACATCTTCAATAATAGTTACAGAAACCTTTTCTTGCTATGATTGTGATGTTTTTTTTTATCAAACTGTTTTGAATCCGTTGATTGTAATTATTAAATGTAAATTTACATTTACATTTACATTTAAGTCATTTAGCAGACGCTCTTATCCAGAGCGACTTACAAATTGGTGCATTCACCTTATGACATCCAGTGGAACAGTCACTTTACAATAGTGCATCTAAATCTTAAAGGGGGGGGGGATACTTATCCTATCCTAGGTATTCCTTAAAGAGGTGGGGTTTCAGGTGTCTCCGGAAGGTGGTGATTGACTCCGCTGTCCTGGCGTCGTGAGGGAGTTTGTTCCACCATTTAACTTGTAAAGAACACTAGGTAATACAGTATGTCGCTGCATGGGTAATTCCAGTAATATGTTGTAAATTAGATTACAGTAAACAATATTGTACCGTGAAATGGATTACTGAAAAAATTGATTACAGTAGCCAATTGCTGCCCCAATGTTACTGTAACTTTAACAGGAAATGTTTTACAGTGTAATTAACAGAGATGGCGTTACCAAGACACCCCCCGCATAGACAATGAACAGCAGGTCTCTAGGATAGCGTACATTGTCGGTAAAGTGGAGCCATATCCTCGGCAAGGTGCACATATTCTAATTGGAGATGAGAGAATCATCTTGGGGTAGAATCACTACAGAGTTGGCACCTTTTTACCTTCTTCTTTCTTAACCTTTAGGGTGAAATGTTGGATTTCTCAAGGTTTGCTCAACCCTGGTTTCTTGAATAATTATTTTTATTTAAAAATGTTCTTGTCTTGTTATTCCTCAATAGTCACTCTTTGGACACAAGTGGAGGAAATTGTGTACCCAAGTAATTTGAGTGAGTGATTCATTTACTGTGTTTTTTTCCTCCTCACTTGATTAATTGGCAGTCTACTTTGTCCCTATGAATTAACGAGGTGGTGTTGTTGGAGATGAACCTCAAAAGCTAATCTCACCTCTACACTTCAGATACTGTCATGTCCTGACCATAGAAAGCCTTTATTTTCATACTTTAAGGGAACATTTTGACGCTTGCCATAAGGTTAGTGAGAAAGTCCATATTGCAAATGTACGGTCCCTTACTAGACGTCCGAAAACATTTGTAAAATTTGCTGACGGCGTCAGGCCGTGCGGCAGGGCCGGATCTACCAGGAAGTCATCAAACGTCATCAAATGAACTCTCTCGGACATTCGGTTTCTGAAATGTTGGTCATTTTTCCGCTATCCTGGTAAATCCCACAAGAGGGTGAATGGAATCGTATTGCAAATGTACAAAACATCAAGAATCACGACGTGGCCTTATCTCCTAAACGGAAAATACTTCGAAGACGAAACTTGGTGAGCATAGGTTTAGCATAATGGGCAGTTGGCCCCGAACAAGATGGTGTCTAGGCCTCAACTGTTTTGTCCATTTATCTGGAATTAAAGGTCCAAAATGAAAATAGCGCAATAGTTTTTCCGCTTCACTTCAAAGTAAAGGAACCTACTGTGTCAAAAAAAGAACCAGACATTTATCTATCGTCATTTAAGAGAAATCGTACAATGTCAAATTGGTGATGTTCAAAAATATATATATATTTTTTAAAACAGTTACAGATCCAGTTGCAGCGTGTTCATATGAATCTTTTTAAAGTGTGCTTCGGAGCTCTGCGAGATTTCTGTGATTTTCTGAAATAACACACACTCACTAAACCCTCCGTAAATAAGTCAGTTCTTAACGTAAAGACTTAAAACTCAAAATTCTATAATGGCCTACCCCAAGGAGGATATGTGTTCACTTTCAGCTTCCGGTGTAAACCGGAAGTGCCTTAAAATTGTGTCATAGGTGCTGTTTCGAAGGGTTAAAAAGATCATATGTGTGATTAGACAACCCTCATGAACTGTAAGTCAGTCATTTCTACCAACAGATGTCAAAGAAAAGCTCTCTCTCACACACACACACACACACACACACACACACACACACACACACACACACACACACACACACACACACACACACACACACACACACACACACACACACACACACACACACACACACACACACACACACACACACAGCAAGGATGGAGTGACAAAGTGTGGTGCTTAAAGACACACAGAGCCTGCAATGGCATTTCCTATGGTGGAGTAGGTCAGGGCGTGACTGGGAGGTGTTCTAGTTTATTATTTCTATGTGTAGTCTAGTTTTGTATTTCTATGTTGGCCTGGTTTGGTTCCCAATCAGAGGCAGCTGACTATCATTGTCTCTGATTGGGGATCAAATTTAGGTAGCCTTTTCCCACCTGTTGATTGTGGGATCTTGCTGTTGTATTGTTGCTTTTGAGCCCTACAAGGCTGTATGTTTTTCTTGATTGTTTTGTTGCTGGTTCACATTTAAATAAATGATGATGAACCCAAATCATGTTGGTGCCTTGGTCTACCCATTTCGACGATATTCTTACAATATGAGGTTTTCTCATTCGTCTGCTTCCCAATTGTATATGGCTCCCTATTCCCTGCACTGTGCATCACTGTGGGCCCTGGTCAAACGTTGTAGACAATATAGCAAATAGGGTGCCATGTCCCGTATTTTTATCCCTGTGGCCCTGATTAAGGATGATATTATATTTAATAGTGTAACATAACCAATAACCCTTATCTGGTTGCAAATAAATATAAGTGACTTTGTGCTCTCGGCCAAAGCTAAGAGGAATTGAAATAATTTAACTTTCATCCAATCTGGCCCAAACTCTTATAATCAATGGATCACCACTGTCTGCTGCTGCCTCTCTGATCACCTAGGGCTAAATTAAATTGGGCAGCCGCCTGCATCTGAGAAAGGAAAATGAAAAGAAAAGAGTATCTGAAACTTGGGGATGGCTAATTTTGCATTTCGCTTGAATGGAGATTGCTAATCTGATCCATGTCAAGGTTTCGTACAGAGGAGGCTGGGGGGAGGAGCAATAGGAGGATGGGCTCATTGTAATGGCTGTAATGGAATTAACGGAACGGTATCAAACATATAGAAACCACATGTTTGACCTCGTTATATTAATTCCATTCCAGGCATTTACAATGAGCCTGTCCTCCTATAGCTCCTCCCACCAGCCTCCACTGGTTTCAAAAGAGGCTAATCTTTACAAAGTTAGTGTAATTTCCAAGAAATACAGATTTCTGCAGGAAAGTAAGTTGTCTTGCGTGCTAGCTTTGTCAAAGCGTACTGATTCTGATCTTGACAGGAGAGTGACTCAGGAGTCTGGAATTACCCTGTCACAGCTCTGGCAGTGATGAGACTATCAAGGGGTCCCTTTGTACCAAATCGCACCCTATTCCTTATATAGTGTTTTTCTTCCACAGTGGGGTTCGAAATTATTGACACCCCTTGATAAAGATTAGCAATAATAACTGTCTAAAATAAATCATTAAAATATTGAGCTGTATTGTAGGCTAAAGAAAGAGAAAAAAATATAATTTTAATAAAATGTTTATTATTTGTTTATTTGGATCTCCATGAGCTTTTGCAAAAGCAGCAGCTAAAAATTCAAAAGACAAGGGCAGTTACACAAAAAGAATACGAACAATACAACTAATAATAATAATAAGAACAATAACACAAACAATATACCTAAAACAAGTATGTGTGTCTGTGCATATGTCCCCTTACATTCCTCTCCATTCCACTGTAATGTTGGTGTTTATCTGAGTAATTGGAGATGGAAGAGACGATCATATAATACTGTGCGTTGCCATCAATTCGTTTTGGACCACCCAAAACGAATTGGTGGCATGTTTTGTGGCGTATCGATTGGTGTCCGATCTGAATGCTATTTGATTATGCAGACAATCTGGAATGTTCATCACAGTAATACTTCTCATTAAAGCTAGAAGTGAAGCAGTTAATCTCTTGTCATCACTTCCTCAACCAGGAAAGACTGGCATTTATGTTGCTGATGTTAGGTCTGTATGTGCAGTGAAGTGCAAGGCATGCTGCTCTGTTTTTAGCTGTTTTGAGCTTTGAGTCTTTCTTTGCTACTCTTGACCAAATTACTGGACAACAAGCAAAGTTGATTTGTGTCAACAGGCACACCACTCCCCATCTTCACAATAATTTTGTCAATATGACCATGACCAATATGAATGGACCATTTCAATGTTATACCGAGGAGTTTAGCTTCCTCAACTTGCTTAGTGGTCACACCCTTTATATGCACAACTCCAGTTGATGTTTAGGTCTTAGAGAATGTTTTGAACCAAATACAATGCTTTTAATTTTACCTGTATTTAAGACCAGTTTATTACTAATCACCAATTCTGATACTGACTGTAGCTCCTTTTTTTAGAATTTCAATGAGCTCACTGGCTTTGGATGCTGACATATAGAGTAAGGAATCATCTTCATACATAGCCATTCTAACTTTGTAGCTTTATGTAAGTCCAGTGGCAAAATATATATTTTTTTAAATAGAGAAGAGTAACTGCCTAAGGCAACTGCCCAATTGCTCAGAGAAATAGATTTTGTTTAACAAGTAATACTTTTTTGTCAAAAAGGTAGGTGTCAAAATTATTGACACTTCTAAAGATTCCAATTTAAAAAAGTAGTCAAAAGTTTAGTGTTTGGTTGTCACGCCTTGGTCATTGTATTTTGTGTTTTTGTTATATGTTTGGGTAGGCCAGGGTGTGACATGGGTTTATATGTTGTATTCGTATTGGGGTTTGTATTATTTGGGATCGCGGTTGATTAGGGGTGTTGTTAGGCTTGGCTGCCTGAGGCGATTCTCAATTAGAGTCAGGTGCTTATCGTTATCTCTGATTGGGAACCGTATTTAGGCAGCCTGAGTTCGCTTTGTATTTCGTGGGTGTTTGTTCCTGTCTCTGTGTTGTAGTCACCAGATAGGCTGTAATTAGTTTCACGTTCCGTTCTGTTGTTTTTGTATTTAGTTTCAGTTATTTCATGTACCGCGTTTTCATTCAGTAAAGGCATGAGTAACCAACACGCTGCATTTCGGTCCGACTCTCTTCATTCAACAGACGAACGCCGTTACAGAAACACCCACCCCTCACGGACCGAGCAGCGTGTAACTGGCAACGACGTAGATAACTGGCAGGAGCTAAAGGAGGACGTTATGGAAGGTTAAGGCATGGAGTATACGACGTGGGAAGAAATCGACAGGTGGGCGGCCGACCCAGAGCGAGTGCAGGAGCCCGCCTGGGATTCCCTGCAGCAATGCGAAGAGGGCTATAGACGAATGGAGTCTCAAAGGAAAACACGGTGACGCAGAGCGAAAACCGAAAGTAAACCCCAAATATTTATTGGGGGAGAGCGCAGAGAGAGAGTGGCTGAGTCAGGGTTCAGACCTGAGCCAACTCTCCCTGTTAATCGTGAAGAGCAGTTGCAGTGGGAGAGGCTGCACCACTTGGAGAATTGGACATGGGAGGAGGAATTAGACGGTAAAGGACCCTGGGCGCAGCCGGGAGAATATCGCCGTCCCAAGGAAGAAATAGATGCAGCTAAAGCGGAGAGGCGCTGGTATGAGGAGGCAGCACGGTGACGCGGTTGGAAGCCGGAAAAGCAACCCCAAAAAATTATTGGGAGGGGGCTAGAAGGGAGAATAGTTATGCCAGGTAGGAGACCTGCGCATACTCCCTGTGCTCACCGTTGGGCTAGAGAGACTGGGCAGGCACCGTGTTATGCTATGGAGCGCACAGTGTTTCCAGTGCGGGTGCAGAGCCAGGTGCGGCACATACCAGCCCTACCTATTGGCCGGGCTAGAGTGGGCATCGAGCCAGGTAAGCTTGGGCAGGCTCGGTGCTCAAGAGCTCCAGTGCGCCTGCACGGTCCGGTCTATCCAGAGCCACCTCTACACACCAGTCCTCCGGTAGCAGCTCCCTGCACCTGAATTCCTGTGCGTGTCCTCGATCCAGTACCACCAGTTTCAGCACCAGGCCTCCAGTGCGCCTCGCCTGTTTAGCACAGCCAGAGCCTTTCTCCTCTCCTGCGCTGCCGGAGTCTCCAGTCTGCCCAGCGCCGCCAGTGCTCCCAGTCTGCCCAGCGCCGCCAGTCTGCCCAGCGCCGCCAGTGCAGCCAGTCAGCCCAGCGCTGCCCGACAACCAGTCTCTTCCAGATCTGCCCGACAACCAGTCTCTTCCAGATCTTCCAGATCTGCCAGCCAGCCAGGATTTACCGGAGCCTACTACCTTCCTGAGCTTCCTCTCAGTACTGGGCTTCCTCTCAGTACTGGGCTTCCTCTCAGTACTGGGCTTCCTCTCAGTACCGGGCTTCCCCTCAGTACCGGGCTGCTTCGGTCCCGAGCTGCCCCTCTGTCCCGGGCTGCCCCTCAGTCCCGAGATGCCCCCTGTCCTGAGATGCCCCTCTGTCCTGAGATACCCCTCTGTCCTGAGATGCCCCTCTGTCCCGAGCTGCTCCTCTGTCCCGAGCTGCCCCACTGTCACGAGCTGCTCTTCAGTTCTGCGGGGATCTGGGTGAGGACTATTAGGCCATGGTCGGCGGAGAAGGTGGATTATCAAACGACGCGAAGGGGAGGAAATAGGACATTAATGGAGTGGGGTCCACGTCCCGAGCCAGAACCGCCACCATGGACAGACGCCCACCAGGATCCTCCCTATGCTCTTGAGGTGCGTCCGGGAGTCCGCACCTTAGGGGGGAGGTTCTGTCACGCCTTGGTCATTGTACTTTGTGTTTTTGTTATATGTTTGGGTAGGCCAGGGTGTGACATGGGTTTATATGTTGTATTCGTAATGGGATTTGTATTATTTGGGATCGCGGTTGATTAGGGGTGTTGTTAGGCTTGGCTGCCTGAGGCGATTCTCAATTAGAGTCAGGTGCTCATCGTTATCTCTGATTGGGAACCGTATTTAGGCAGCCTGAGTTCGCTTTGTATTTCGTGGGTGTTTGTTCCTGTCTCTGTGTTGTAGTCACCAGATAGGCTGTAATTAGTTTCACGTTCCGTTCTGTTGTTTTTGTATTTAGTTTCAGTTATTTCATGTACCGCGTTTTCATTCATTAAAGGCATGAGTAACCAACACGCTGCATTTCGGTCCGACTCTCTTCATTCAACAGACGAACGTCGTTACATTGGTCCTATATTCCTAGCACCCAATGACTACATCAAGCTTGTGACGCAATGACTACATCAAGTTGATGGATGCATTTGCAGTATGTTTTGGTTGTGTTTCAGAATATGTTGTGCCCAATATAAATGAATGGTAAATAATGTATTGTGTCATTTTTTTAGTCCCTTTAAATAATGCACATCTTATAAAGGCTTCATAAAGCCTTCATAAACATTATATAAATGTGTCACAAATCATCTATAAAAGGTTCATAAATGTGGCATAACTGTGTGACATAACCACCAATGTCAAATGTGACATAAGCCACAATGTCAAATATGAAATAATCAAATGTATTTATATAGCCCTTCTTACATCAGCTGATATCTCAGTGCTACACAGAAACCCAGCCTAAAACCCCAAACAGCAAGCAATGCAGGTGTAGAAGCACGGTGGCTAGGAAAAACTCCTTAGAACGGCCTAAACCTAGGAAGAAACTTAGAGAGGAACCAGGCTATGAGGGGTGGACCTGTCCAGTGAACAGGTCAGGGTTCCATAGCTGCAGGCAGAACAGTTGAAACTGGAGCAGCAGCATGGCCAGGTGGACTGGGACATCAAGGAGTCATCATGCCAGGTAGTCCTGAGGCATGGTCCAGGGCTCAGGTCCTCCAAGAGAGAGAAAGAAAGAGAGAAATAGAGAAAGAATTAGAGAGAGCATACTTAAATTCACACAGGACACCGAATAAGAAAGGAGAAGTACTCCAGATATAACAAACTGACCCTAGCCCCCCAACACATAAACTACTGCAGCATAAATCCTGGAGGCTGAGACAGGAGGGGTCAGGAGACACTGTGGCCCCATCCGATGATACCCCCAGACAGGGCTAAACAGGAAGGACATAAACATGTGCTTTATTAAAGGGTGGCATAACCACTGCTTCATAAAGGTTTTATAGATGGGTTAGCTGACAACGTTATGAAAATGATATACATTGTTGTTGTGATTTTGGATGGCCAGATACGGTAGCCAACAGCAATGACAAGAAACTTCCATGTGGGGAAGCATAAGTGACTTGTTTCATCTTGGTCTTGATAGCATGTCTTGTTTATAAGTGGTTAGATTGCAAAGCTACCTCAATCATTATTTCAAATCATTTCAGTGACTTCACAGCAAATTGCTAGCTAGCTAACTATTCCAATATGACATTTAGCTATCAGACTCAGCTAAAGAAAAATCCCCCTACATACAGCCATGTCTCATAGTCTAGTCAGGAGATTTGTAAATGAAAAGGAATTGTCATGCATAGGTGTAATAGGTGGCAAGGAAGTCAGGCGCAGGAGAGTCAAATGGAGTGTAAAATGGAGTCTTTTAATAAAGTCCACGGAGTGTGCTCCATAACACTAAACGTACATAAACAAACAAACATGGGTACGAGGACCCGACGCGCACCTATACAACAATCACACTACACTAAAAATAAAACAATCTCTGACAAAGACATGAGGGGAAACAGAGGGTTAAATACACAACAGGTAATGAATGGGATAGAAAACAGGTGTGTGGGAAGACGAGACAAAACCAATGGAAAATGAAAAAAGGATCAATGATGGCTAGAAGACCGGTGACGTCGAACGCAGAGCACCGCCCGAACAAGGAGAGGCAACGACTTCGGCAGAAGTCGTGACCGGTATATAGAGGATTAGAGGATTTATAGTGTAGCACAGAAATGCCCATATCCAGATGATGTGACAAATGCATTTCACAACAGACCTGCTAACTTTCTTCGTTGATACTTTTAAGGATGTATCCAACATGCAGTACCTCCAGCAGGCAGAGAGGCAAGAACAATCCGTCTGCTCGCTCAAGAACAGGCTACACGATTCACAGCCCTGTGTAATGTTCAATGTAGAGTAATTGCATTGCTGGACTTGGAGGGAGGTGACCAAGAACCGGATGGTCACTCTGACAGAGGTCTCTGTGGAGATGGGAGAACCTTACACAAGGACAACCATATCTGCAGCACTCCACAAATCAGACCTTGATGGTAGAGTGGCCAGACGGAAGACACGCCTCAGTAAAAGGCACGACAGCCTGCTTGGAGTTTGCCAAAAGGCACCTAAAGGACTCTCAGATACAATATTCTCTGGTCTGATGAAACCAAGATTAAACTCTTTGGCCTGAATCCCAAGCGTCACGTCTGGAGGAAACCTGGCACCATCCCTACAGTGAAGCATGGTGGTGGCAGCATCATGCTTGTTGTTGGGATGTTTATCAGCGGCAGGGACTGGGAGACTAGTCAGGATTGAGGGAACGATGAACAGAGCAAAGTACAGAGAGATCCTTGATGAAAAGCTGCCTAGGACCTTAGAATTGGGCGAAGGTTCAACTTCCAACATTATAATGACCCTAAGCACAAAGTCAAGACAACACAGAAGTGGCTTCGGTTTCAAGTCTCTAAATGTCCTTGAGTGGCCCAGCCAGAGCCTGGACTTGAACATCCCTGAAAATAGCTGTGCAGCGACACTCCCTATCCAACCTGACAGAGTTTGAGAGGATTTACAGAAAAGAATGGGAGAAACTCCCCAAATACAGGTGTGCCAAGCTTGTAGCGTCATACCCAAAAAGGCTGTAATTGCTGCCAAAGGTGCTTCAACAAAGTACAAAGTAAACGGTCTGAATACTTATGTAAATGTGATATTTCAGCTTTTATTTTCTGTTCCCTGGCCTACCCAACCATATAACAAAAACACAAAATACAATGACCAAGGCGTGACACCCTTTATCTAATATTAGATTTTGATTGAAGATTTGATAACATTCAGTATCAAAAATATGCAAAAGAAGAGAAAATTAGAAAGGGGAAAAGTACTTTTTCACAGCACTGTATTTGTATATTTAGTGTTAGAGAAAATGTGCATATTTTCTATAGGTCTCTTTTGATCAAAATGTCTGCCCCCATTGCTGTGATATTCTCACAGAGCTAAGCTTGCCTTCCTTTATCTTGGATTCCTGAATTGGGTGTTATAAATCAGTCTCTGACTGTGCGTTACGATGTAAGGATTCCAGGCATATGCTCTATTCGTGACTGTGACTAGGTTCAGCCAGGATTTGATGGACAAACGAAAGAACGAATGAAATGGTAGGAGGGACATTCCAGCTTCAAGTAGTGTCAGATTTTACACCCTGTTTCATACAGGCAGAAGAGACTGACTCCTGTGTCTGTGAGAATCAGGGAAACTGCTCAGTGCATGCCATTTCGATCTACAGTGTCCACAGATCGATTTATAAACAAAAATGTCAATTGGAACAGGTACCAGAACCAAGGCGGTCCCCCAAACAGGGGACTTTACATCGAAGATGTTTTAAAGATAAATCATCAGTTTGGAGCAAAACTTTTCCTGAGTCTTTGGTTCATCTTTTCGTATGTTTTATTATTGGAGACGAGTCGTGGCCAATATGTAGTCAGTTATCTTTGCATCCCAAATGGCATTGTAATCCCCCATAAGGTTCTGGTCAAAAGTAGTTTACTTAACAGGGAATAGGTATTTGGGGGACACTCTAGATCTCCAGTTCCATTCAGTGTGTATGATTCAGGGTTATACACTGTGATTGATTATTGTCAGGAATTAAAAGAGCCCACTTCCAAAACACTGCCCCACAACACAAGTCACAATGGGCCTTCTGTTGTCTTGCCAACAATTATGGACAGTCACCGGTTTATTTGCATCTAAATGGTCTGTGTAGCTAACGTTCTCGAGATGAAGTTATTCACATTCGACTCAAATGGCAACCTATTTCCTATTTAGTGCACAAATTTTGTCCAGGACACATAGGGCTCTGGTCAAAATTAGTGCGCTATTTAGGGAATAGGGTGCCATTTGGGACATAGACATTCTGTTTTGCACAGGATGTAACACACATTTCTGACAAAAATTCTTTAATAGCATTATTACTGCAGTGCAAACAGCTATTTGCATGTTTGTATAAGTGTTTTTGTTAAATAGTTGTCTTTTTCCGGTGTTGTGTCCATCAATAGTGACTGCTAAGGCACAACAACTATTGAATTGTAAATGAAGGAAACCACATTCACTTCAGTGTAGTTACTTTGTAAGTACACCACAACCTACCTACACTAACATGGTATTTGTGCAACATGGTGTGTGCTGTTTAATGGAAAAAAACATCTACTGTAGTGGTTTGACATCCCTACAGGTGCTAGTTGAAACACAGTCCATATTATGACATATTTGCAGACACTGTGCGTCAGACTTCATGTCTCTCTGTCCTACTATCTCCATCTCACCCCAGGTCCACACACCGCAGAGCAGGGACATAGAGAGGCTATACTTTCTGTCTCTGTTCCTCCACAGGCAAGTAGTTCTCTCTTTCTATCTCGGTCTCTGTCTGTGTGTCCGTCAGTCTGTCTCTCTTTCTCTCGATCTCTCTCTTATCTCTCTCTCTTTTTCTCCATTTCTCTCTCTTCTCACTCTCTTTATCTGATGTGCTTTACTCTATAAATTCTGATACTCTCTACTGCTCATCTGCTCCTTTCCTCCAGCTTTTCTCTCACTTCTCTCCTCCTTCTCGACCTGAGAGATGCAGAGCAGAGGAAGGATAATATCCTTGAAAGTCTGTTAGAAGGGAAATAATAAACCTCAAAACAAACCAGAGAAAGCACTTTATTATGTGATATATTCCTCCTTCTAACATGAGAGAGATTCAGGCTTCATGTTTGAAATAATGCTTATTACAGAAGATTGTACATTCACTCTCAGCTGTCTGTCAAGAAACATATTGTGTAATTGTGTAGTTTTGATGGAAAAGGCATAGGGAACTATACAATAATACTTGTTGAAAAGACACCCTAATCAACCTTTCAATCAAACCATCTTGCTATGTCCTCACCCACAGAGACTAAAATCATTCACCAAAACTATCCCGAAACCACCCCCCAACTAGCTTTAAAGTCCTTCTCACAGTTTATATTCTCATGAGTGTTAGTCTCGCACAAAAGGTTTGCGAGATGATGAATTTTAAAAAGCCGGTAATGTGAGTTCCCTTTTATTCCGGTAATTCATGTTTTTACTTTTTTGCAGATGAGCTGACTCAATAGCATGCAGCGCGCTATTATACAGGAGAGCTCTCAGCAGTACAAAAACACAGCGCTTAGCCACTTATATTAGTTTTCCTCATTTGGATTCTCAGCCTTAGGCTACGTTCCAAATGGCACCTTATTCCCTACATAGTGTACTACTTTTGACCAGAGCTCTAGTCAAAATTATGTAGGGAATAGGGTGCCATTTGGGTCACAAACCTTATTTTCTCTCCAGTCGTCTAGCTGTCTGAATGCACCATGCCCAACTGCATTATGAGGGCTTTTCGTTTTCACAAGGAGCCCTGAAAAATCATTATTTATCAAAGGTGCACCAGCTGAGCCAGATAAATCAGCAAAAGCAAAATGGAAGGGGAAAAAGGAAAGCATTTTAGTAAGATTCAGGCAGGGAAGAACCAAACATTCTCCCTACAGGTGGTGCTTGCACTGTAAAAAGTAACTACAAACTCATTAAATAAATTGAGTAGTGGCTCCTCAAACTACACCAACGTTCAGCAAAATGCAAATCATAAAAGTGATACTAACTCATCTGTCAATACGATTTCTTATCACTTTATGTTTTTGAGTACAGTTAAAAATATTAGCTTTTTGAGCAACTTTAATTTATGTGTTCTGCTAATCTAAAATTATTGAGTTTGATTTTTTACAAATATATTTTTACAAGTAAATGTACTATTTTTTTTATTAATCTAACACTTATTAAATGTGACAACATGGGGATGTAAAATTTCAACATGTGATACCATGACACTACAAGTGACATGTGTAAACCCGAGTGTGGAAACCTAGGTGTCAACTGTTATTCTGAATATTTTACTATGAAAGGCATAATTGACTTCAATTTTACAGTCATAGTCTCCCCTGCAGGTTTTGTCTAATTCCCAGTTGGTTACAGGGACGTTGCCAAGGATGTTTTTGGGACATTCTGAGAACATTATGTCATGGTCCCCTCAAAATTGTTGTCTAGTTGCAGTGAAAATACAGTACATCTACAACTGTATTTTTACCGCTACATTTAAGTGTTAATTGTAGAGGACAGTATGCTGCTGTATACTGAATACATATGACTAAACCTCCCTTGGGATTTGAGCTCACATCTTCTTGGTTGTTAGCTACCTGAAGTCCCTGAAATTGGTCAAAATACATTCCTGCTCTTGCCTAAAGTTTCAGTAAAACAGATAGTAAATATATGCAACTTTTAGGTCTTCTTTCTATAAAATGAGAGTATGCTGCTGTATTCCGATTTCTATCACTGTAAAATCTTGTGCTGTGACAAATTGGGACTTCAACTCATAATCTATTCGTTGCTAGCAACCTGTTACAGTGGAGCTACACCACCAGAACTGTAAGCATTAAAGAGATATGGGCAGTATTATTGTCACTTTGCTAAATGCTGCAAAAGTATCACCGTCAACATAAAACTAGCAGTGCTCAAGGACACTTGACATAGAGCATACATTCATTCTTTGGGGATTTGAACTTGCAACCTCTTGGTTGGAATGCAACAATGTTTCTGCAGTGCCACCAGGTTCTTAATAATTGCTTGGAAGGAGATGACAGACTGCAGGCCTCAAGGTGTGTCGAAGCACTGCCGTGACTAGCCTTTACTCCATCTAACCCCTTGGCCTACTGCCCTCCTCCCATGCTTCCTCTTTTTCCATCTGCCCTCCTCACACCACCACCATCCAGACCAAGACAAGCCAACCACCAACCATTTGCAGCATTTTCACCAGGAGACACCAAAAATGACACATTTGATTTGACCGTAGCGCTATTTGCCCATACAAACACATTGAATAACAGATTCACTACATGGAACAACATATAGACACTTCAGAATAACATTTTTTGAGCAGACTGTCTTATATCTGAGATATTTAAGAAAGATAATTAAGGATGCATGTACTTATTTTTTATATGTACTTAAACCCTTATTTTCGCCTTTAACAGTGTCCATACACAGTGCATTCGGAAAGTATTCAGACATCTTCCCTTTTTCCATATTTTGCTGCGTAACAACCTTATTCTAAAATGTATTAAATTATTTGTTTTCCTCATCAATCTACACAATACCCCATAATTAAAATGTGGGTTAAAAAGACAGGTTTGTTGAAATGTTTATACATTTATTAAAAATAAAAAACAGAAATACCTTATTTACATAAGTATTCAGACCATTTGCTATGCGGCTCCAAATTTAGTGCATCCATTGATCATCCTTGAGATGTTTCTACAACTTGATTGTAGTAAACCTGTGGTAAATTCAATTGATTGGACATGATTTGGAAAGATACACACCTGTCTATATAAGGTCCCACAGTTGACAGTGCATGTCAGAGCACAAACAACGCAATGAGGTTGAAGGAATTGTCCATAGAACTCCAAGACAGGATCGCGTCGAGGCACAGATCTGGGGGAAGGGTACCAAACCATTTCTGCATAATTGAAGGTCCCCAAGAACACAGTGGCCTCCATGATTCTTAAATGGAAGAAGTTTGGAACTACCAAATGTCTTCCTAGAGCTGGCCGCCCAGCCAAAATGAGCAATCATGGGAGAAGGGCCTTGCTCAGGGAGGTGACCAAGAACCCACTGGTCACTCTGACAGAGCTCCAGAGTTTCTCTGTGGTGATGGGAGAACCTTCCAGAAGGACAACCATCTTTGCAGCACTCCAACAATCAGGCCTTTATGGTAGTGGCCAGCCAGAAGATACTCCTCGGTAAAATGCACATTACAGCCTGCTTGAACTTTGCAAAAAGGCACCTAAAATACTCTCAGACAATGAGAAAGCAGATTCTCTGCTCTGATGAAACCAATAGTGAACTCTTTGGACTGAATGCCAAGCGTCACGTCTGGATGAAATATGGCACCATTCCTACGGTGAAGCAGCAGGGACTGGGAGACTAGTCAAGATCGAGGGAAAGATGAACAGAGCAAAGTACAGAGAGATCCTTGATGAAACCCTGTTCTGGAGCCCTCAGGACCTCAGGCTGGGGTGAAGGTTCACCTTCCAACAGGAGAACGACCCTCAGCACACAGCCAAGACAACGCAGGAGTGGCTTCGGGACAAGTCTCTAAATGTCCTTGAGTGGCCCAGCCAGAGACCGGACTTGAAACCGATCAAACATCTCTGGAGAGAGACAGAAAATATCTGTGCAGTGACGCTCCCCATCCAACCTGCCAAAGCTTGAGAGGATGTGCAGTGAAGAACGGGAGAAACTCCCCAAATGCAAGTGTGCCAAGCTTGTAGCATCATACCCAAGAAGACTCAATACTGTAATCGCTGCCAAAGGTGCTTCAGCAAAGTATTGAGTAAAGGGTCTGAATACATATTATAGATGCAAAAATATCTTTAAAAAAACATTTTTGTTTTGTCATTATGGGGTATTGTGTGTAGATCTGTGATTATTGAATCAATTAGAATAAAGCTATAATGTAACATAATGTGGAAAAAGTCAAGGGGTCTGACTACTTTCCGAATGCACTGTAAACAGTACTTCCATTCATTTTTTTTCAACTGGTACTGAGGCACATTCAGATGAGTCTTGTGAGGCCCGTGGGCATGCTAGAGCAAGACATGTATATGTTCATGAGAGTCTCAGCTTTTCTACAAAGGGGTCATATTAATTTGTACCCCAAACTGTTCGGACACTATAGACAGAAGTTGGCAGATTGGCTGTATCGATTTCAGACTAGCCCCAAGACACTTTTGTGGGTCGTAGCAAAACAACCAACGTGTTCGTGAGAGTCTATCTTTCCGTAGAGGGGTCATAATAGTTTCTAGGGCAAACCATTTGGACGCTACAAACAATTTTGTGAGAATACCGATTTCGGGATGACTAATGGTCTGACAAATATAGCTCTAGCTCTGTTGTCTTTCATCGCAGATGCGGAAGTGCGACATAGGCGGATACAGATATCTCTAGCTTTTTAAATTATACTAACTAGATTTTCGTAGGGGCGATCAACCTTAGAGGGTTAATAGCCGAACGCAATTAGCCAGCTCAGCTAGCTGTCTTAATGATGCTTCGCCCTGCAACAAGTCATCTGTAAACAATGGCTTGTTGCGGAATGAAGCAAGCTATAATGGAACCTGTATACAACTTTCTAGCTAGTTAGCTTAAAGCAAGGAAAACAACTTTTTTAATACAATTGAGACAATAACATATGTACATGCAGCTATCTTGTCATTTTAACTGTAGACTATTACCGGTTTATGGATTATGATAATTCACTGCAGACTGGGACACTTTTAAAATAACCCTTCCCACTAGGCCTCAACCAGTCCAGACTGCTTTAGCCACAGGAGACAGAGCTACAGTGGCCTCCGAAAGTATTTCCACTAATCATGGCTAGTCAAGATTCTGTACTTTGTGATTTCACATTTTATTTATATTTACAGATTACAAAGTGTGTTTTTAAGGCAAATGAAGGTTCCCATGTTCAAGAAGGCATTTCTGCAAAGAGTTGTTGAAATAAGTTTTTTACATTCAAATGTCTCTCCTGAGAAGAATTGACAGCTTTCTGTAATGGGTCACATTTAACCATATATAAAAAGTGCTTGGTAAATTACTCCGACTGGGGTGAAGATTTCCCCCGTCTTGACAGACATAAGTAGTCCTATTACATGATGGCCGCTTTCATCTATTACATCAAGGGAGTGGAAAGGATCATCACAATTGTTATTCCCTATCTGTTGCACCCCTAGCCACCTATTATCTTGTGGCCTGAAGAACTCACTGTAGAGAGAGAGAGAAAGTGAGAGTACACGGGAGAGAGTGAGAGTACACGAGAGAGAGAGTGAGAGTACACGAGAGAGAGAGTGAGAGTACACGAGAGAGAGAGTGAGAGTACACGAGAGAGAGTGAGTGCACGAGAGAGAGAGTGAGCGCACGAGAGAGAGAGTGAGAGTACACGAGAGAGAGTGAGTGCACGAGAGAGAGAGAGTGAGTGCACGAGAGAGAGCAAGAGAGAGTGCAAGAGAGAGAGAGTGCAATGGAGAGAGAGAGTGCACGAGAGCGTGCACGAGAGAGAGAGTGCACGCACAGTCAGTTCTCCAGAGTTGAATCAACCCTGTCAGTTTTAAATTTAACATTGGGCCAGTGTATATGGAGGTCCTCACTTTTCAGAGTTAAATTAACAATGTGCTTAGTGCTGATGCTTTTACACTTTGTCAGTGTTAGACAATTAACACTTCTGGTGTTATTGCTATAACACACATAGTATTTTTAACACTGGGAAGTGTGTATGGTTTGCACCAATGTTGTTATGCAATAACACCTAATAAAGTATTTTTAACACTAGGAAGGTCATAAGTCATACATGATTCAAATGGCATTCAAGTAAAAAAGTTTAAAGCAGGGTATTCAAGCAATTCCATAATTGACAAGGTATAAAATAAAATAAAAACCATCAGATTAAATGATAAAAATTGTAATTAAAATGTATAGTGTCATACAGTTAATTAATGTATTTATTTGTTTGTTTGTTTCTGTTTGACAGTGTTTATTGGAGAGTGGCTCTTGCCCGCTTGAGTTTTGGAGTAGTTGACAGTCTGTCTGTGTCCTTTCATTGGGGTTAGGGGAAGGGGTTGGGTCTGTGCTAGCAATGGTTGGGAGGGGTGGCAATTGTGGTGGCTGCTGCTGTGTCCAGGGTTGGCGGAGGGGTTGGTACTGGGACTGGTGTTGTGACTGGGGACCAGGAACTAACAACCTGGAACTGGGAAACTGGGGCTGCTGCAGGTGCTGGGTTGGAATGCTGAAACTGGGTCTGGCTTTGGATCTGTAGAGGAGGAAGGTCAATGTGAGGAGCGAGCTGACAAACTTGGAAGCCCAGGACCAGGAGGTTAGTGATGGTACTCCCCTGTAGCCTGCTCACTCCAGGCCTAGGTCTCCAGCTTTGATCCTTCCTCAGCGCCTCTTCTGGGGTGGTGATGAATGGTTCCTGGTTCTGGTCTGGTTCTGTGAGAGGGATAGGTGTAGAGGGAGGAAGGGGATAGATATTGCGAGGGAGAAGGTGGGGTAGTAAAGGGTGGACACTGGAGGCTGGAAAACAGAGGGAACAAAGTGCCCAGATCCACCTGTCCATGAATAACTCAAAAACAGTTGGTAGGTGTGTTCTGTGTAAGTGTATCCATGGGGGCAGTTCTCTGTACATACCTTGTGCCATCTGTGGACATGTTCCCTAGTGGGAGGCAACTATGACATAATGATATTGGGGGGGTCTAGGTACCGGTTTGTTCATTTCGTTGCAGAGGTGGTTCAGGGCATCAAGCGGATCTTTGTGTTGTTAGGTTGTTCTTTGTTGTTCACAGGTCTTGACATGCCACCCCACTGATGACCTGGTGGCCCCCTGAACTTTCTGTGTGGTGGGATGGGGGTGCTAAAAAGGGTTAAGGCGGTTCGGAGGGTTAGGTGTCTAGACTGAGGTTTGCTACTGTGCTGGATCAGGGGCCATGATGGTCAGAAAGGGGGGGGGGGGGTGTGCCTGTGAGGTCTATAAGGTCAAGGGAGTGGGGGTGGGTAAGGTTCATTAAGGGCCATGAGGGGCCAGGATGGAGTGATCAGGGGTGGTAACGAGTGTAGAGGAAGTAGGGAGTGGTATGGGGAATGTTTTGGAAGGGGAGTTCATTTCTCTGAGGGGTTAGGGGACATGCGTGCTGCCTTTGGGGTTGGGATTTTGATTATGGGGTTGTTTTGTCGTCTGTCTTCCTTTTTCGCCTGTCATCTGGATTTTGTGTGTTCTGGTCATTGTGGTTCTTCTTCTTGACTGAGGAATAAAGGAAGTGTACAGTGCCTTCAGAAAGTATTCATACCCCTTGACTTATTTTACATTTTGTTGTGTTACCACCTGATTTCTAAATGGATTAAATTGCTTTTTGTCTCTCACCCATCTACACACAATACCCCATCATTTCAAAGTGAAACATGTTTTTTTGACATGTTGGCAAATTTATTGAAAATTAAATGAAGAAACGTCTCATTTACAATACTTTGTAGAAGCACCTTTGGCAGCGATTACAGCTGTGAGTCTTTCTGGGTAAGTCTCTAAGAGCTTTCTGCACCTCAATTGTGCAACATATACCATTATTCTCTCTGAAAATTCTTAAATTCTCTGTCAAATTGGTTGTTCATCATTGCCAGACAACTATTTTCAGGTCTTGACATAGATTTTCAAGAAGATTTAAGTCAAGACTGTAACTCGGCCACTCAGAAACATTCACTGTCTTCTTGGTAAGCAATTCCAGTGTACTGTAGATGTGGCCTTTTGTTTAAGGTTATCATCTTGCTGAAAGGTGAATTAATCTCTCAGTGTCTGCCGGAAAGCAGATTGAACCACATTTTCCTCTAGGATTTTGCCTATGTTTAACTCCATTTCCTTTCTATTTTATCCTGAAACGATGACATGTATACCCATAACATGACACAGTCATCACTAAGCTTGAAAATATGGAGAGTTGTACTCAGTAATATGTTGTATTGGATTAGTCCCGAACAGGCAACACTCACTCTTTCCATGACATAGACTGACCAGGTGAATCCAGGTGAAATCAATGATCCCTTATTGATTCCACTTGTTAAATCCACTTCAATCAGTGTAGATGGAGGAGACAGGTTAAGAACAGTATGTGTGAAGAACTGCAATTCTGCAGGATTTTTCACTCTCAACAGTTTCCCGTGTGTATAATGAATGGTCCACCACCCAAAGGATATGTGTTAAAGAATGATTTTTAAGCCTTGAGACATGGATTGTGTGTGTCCCTTAAACTGGTACAACACTTACACGCACAGGTTGCCAAAAATAACTAACGAAGCAACATCCCCTCTAAGTCATGCCTCCAATATAATTTCCCAGTGTGCCATGCCTTTTGAAGTTTCTAGGAAAACTCTATTGTTAAAAATAGACTCCCTATGATAGTACATTACAAATATCTTAAGGACTTAATTTGAGCCCTTGTTCTACTCTAATACAGTGGCCTAAAATTAATTGTTCACAGCCCACATTAGGCCTGACAATTACATTATGCTCGCTTACAAAGTGATGTGTAACTCCTATTGGCATTTTCATTCACCTGCAAATGCCGTTTAGAACTGGAACATCCATTTCCATAACGGGTGCAATAAATCTAAGAAACTGATTGGATTTGCTTCGGAAAATGTTTGTTCGAATCTTTGTGTAGCATAAGACTAACCAATCAATGTACATGAAATAACAGAGATATTAAAAACGATTCTAAAAGTGAACCTTCAGAATTCAAATAAAATCTAATCAAATTGTATTGGTCACATACACACATTTAGATAGATGTTATTGCTGGTGTAGCAAAATGCTTGTGTTCCTAGCTCTAGCAGTATCTAACAAGTCACATTATTGAACCATAATGTGACATGCAGGCTTGAGGTGGTCTGTAAACCATGATCCTAGTACCACCATGTCAGAGTAAAACTAGGCCATCAAAGTAAGGCCTTATTATATTGTCAAAGAGTTTATTCATATCTTTCAACTAGAAACTCACTTAGTGAAATATACAGGCTTTTGTAAGTAAAGAATTCAACAAACATTTCTCTTTCACAGACAAATACTGTTATGGGTGGTATTTTCATAATTCCCTCATAAAGAAAGGCACCCTGGGAAATATGCAAATTGCAACAACCCAAAACAATTTACTATCATTTCTTACTCTGAGAAAGTGGAACAGCGTCAGCACTAACCAAAGTGAGACCAGTTTGCTCTAAATCAGGTGTTACATTTTACACTGTAGATGTTGCATATTACTCTACAGTAGAGCTATGCAAACACCACCATCAAGTTCATTTGAATACCTGTACAGGATCGGTGTCACATCCTGTGGTTGAGCTGATGTGCGCTAATGTGATTAGCATAAGGTTGCTATTGTTTGAGGAGAGTGCACAGTTATGAACTTGAAAATGTATTAATTAACCAATTAGGCACATTTGGGCAGACACGACACAACATGTTGAACAGAAATGCAATGGATCATTGGATCAGTCTAAAAATTTCATAGACACTGCTGCCATCTAGTGGCCAAAATCTAAATTGCCTAAACTGGAGTAATACATTGTGGCCTTTCTCTTGCATTTCAAAAATGATGGAACAAAACAAAAACAAAAAATGCATGTTTTTTATCTTTAACCAGATGTAATGTGTTGTATTCTTCTACATTAATTTCATATATCCACAAACTTCAAAGTGTTTCCTTTCAAATGACATCAAGAAAATGCCTATCCTTGCTTCAGGTCCTGAGCTACAGGCAGTTAGATTGGGTATGACATTTTCGGCGAAAATTGTAAAAAAGGGTCAAATCCTTTAAGACTTAAATGGGGAACACTGCAACAAAGTTAAATCTTCAAAACTTTCAAAAGTGTACAGTGGGACTCATATGTTTACTGAAATTAGTGTACATTTAACAATTTCTGAGTTAAATCTACACCATTGATTTTGTTATTTGTGTTCTTCAGACTCCTGCACACTCCTGCAATTTCTCACCGACCCCCCAAATGTCCCTTATGCCTCATCAACACATACTTTAATTGAACTAATGATTGAGTGTCTGTGTCCCCCAGCTATACTGGTCACA
Organism: Oncorhynchus gorbuscha; assembly: GCF_021184085.1. Lineage (NCBI taxonomy): Eukaryota > Metazoa > Chordata > Actinopteri > Salmoniformes > Salmonidae > Oncorhynchus > Oncorhynchus gorbuscha. Next base: position 51,557,323 of record NC_060184.1, read on the forward strand.
CTACACACACTCACCCTGCCTCCTATATCCCAGAGACGTTGTGTGATAAAGACGATGGACAATATTTTCCTGGGTCATTACTTCTCCTAATCATGCTGCTAATTACAGGCCATTACTGTGTGTGTGTGTGTGTGTGTGTGTGTGTGTGTGTGTGTGTGTGTGTGTGTGTGTGTGTGTGTGTGTGTGTGTGTGTGTGTGTGTGTGTGTGTGTGTGTGTGTGTGTGTGTGTGTGTGTGTGTGTGTGTGTGTGTGTGTGTGTGTGTGTGTGATACATGGGCTCAATAACCTCTGACATTTCCCTTCATGATGCATAATGACTTTTATCTCCAAAAACAGGGTCAAAATGCAAGCCCAACCACACAAGGTGCTCTACCCACAGAAATGGAATCACTGGAATGGAAATACATATTCAAGTCAATAATGCCATAATGGTGGCCATTGTGAGTGTCTCCATAAGGCTAAAGCAGGAACCAGTGATAATAGAGAACTGTTGGAGATGGATTGTCTGAGCAGAGTAACTGTGTACCGAACAGATGATGATGCTTGTAATGCTGAATAAATACAGGTATACTTAGCACATTTTTTATTTACACCCATTTATCCAAACAAGCACGCACTAACACACACACACACACACACACACACACACACACACACACACACACACACACACACACACACACACACACACACACACACACACACACACACACACACACACACACACACACACACACACACACACACACACACACACACACACACACACACACACATAGCATACAGGTAGAATACACACGCTCCATACACATACACCTTTGTCAATCATCCCATTTTGTAGCAGTGCTCAACTCGAACACAGCCTATCAGTCCCAACATTATGAAATTCAGATGAGAAATGGGGAGATTAAAATAGAGTCACAACGTGGCTCAGTGTGTGTGTGTACTGTGTCCCCCAGCTATACGGCGTGTGCGTGTGTGTGGTCCCGATGGAGCTCAGAGTGTCTGTGACTCAGAAGGCCTTCAGATGGATTTAGTACCAAATGGCACCCTATTCCCTATATAGTGTACTACTTTTGACAAGACCCATATGGGCTCTGGTCAAAAGTATTGCACCATAAAGGGAATAGGGTGCAATTTGTGATGCAACCAGAGTCTTATCGCCCTAGTGATCCCATTATATTAAGAGGAAGAGGCTCAACAATGTCAATATAATTATTAATAAGGCCTTGGACAAAGACCGAGCTGAAATCAACACTGGCTAGGATGACACTTTCAAAGCAGCACACCAAATGAAGGTATTCTTACTTCCTTTCTCTTTCTGTTCTTTATTCAGTGTTGGTTTTATATCATGCAGTGTTATTTTGAATGTTTCCAGGTTGATTGTTTTTAAATGTCAAGAGGAAACTCATCTTACGGTGGATTAGAGCGAGAGAAAGGGGTATGAGATGACGCTGTGAATGAAAAACCCACAAATAATGGCGATTTTCTGTGTTCTGTATTTTCTTACATAATGGAAGTGACCTCATTACTTTCCCCCATGATACAATTTACCACATTTATCAACACAATAACCACCTGAATACTGACTTGTACACACTAAAATTAAATGGTTCTATATAGTGCCAAATAAATGATTTGACTTGTAACCTTTTGATGCTATATAGAACCCTTTTCTTAAGGTTCTATAAAGACCCATGCTCATACAGTTCTAAATTGAACCTTTATGGTGCTATAACATACCCTTTCCCAAGGTTCTATAAAAACAAGATTATAGATGCATTAAAGAGGTAAATCGAACTTGACCAAAACAATGGAATTGCCATGGAAACAAGTGGGGGAAAGGGCCATGGGGAAAATATCCAGTCGCTTCATTGCAAACACAACTAAATTAGCCTACATTTCGGCTATTGTTTATATGTATATTTCACACTATGACGAGGTAAAAATATTAGTGTAATTCTTATATGGATGTCAACCCCAACACATGTTCATATCATCATTACCAATCAACTGCATTAGAGTTCAAAACTACTTTGACTACCACAACCTAGCTATGCTAAACCAGCATATGCGCACGGGACTAAGCATTTAGCAGTAATTTCTTCTAATCCTGAAAGGAGGTTTATGCAGCGAAATCAGCCAAATATATCAAAATTGGTCAAGACCATGAACAGTCAAAATCTTGTTTTTCATGAAACTGGATCATATTTGGAGAAAACCAGATCAAAGTGTGGTGACCAAAGTATGAAAAACGATGCAATTTCAATGTTATTTGAGTTGCTTTATGTATCACAAATATGCTTGAAATGATTTTACTGCAACACTGCTTCCAAGTTTCTTGACATAGCCATTTCAAAGAGCTGACAGTCAAGTTGAGCTCATGAATATAAGCTCCCCGCCCATTCAGTCAGCCTTTTCAAACTTCCTGGTAGTTATAGTAGCATGAGAGAAAAGGTACTTTTTCAAAATTTTGGAGCATTTCTATCACCCAAAAAATATTAATGGTGACATTTTACATGGGAATCAGAATGACTGTTCTGAACCTTAACAGCACCACCTCTCCAAAACCACCACCATTGTTAGGGCCCTCGGTCCTGGACAGGGGTGGTACCTATCAGGTTGCAGTGGAGAGACACCATATTTACTGGGAATAATTGCAGTGATTCAAGCTCTGCTGCGCTACACTGAGGGAGAGGAAGCTAACAAAAGGATAGAAACATATTCCTCCCTCTCTGTATTCAAAAGCAGAAAAAAATGAAAAATGCTCCGGAAATTCATTGTAAAAGCAAGATGTTTACTCATGAATTATGGTTGCCTTTATCCGAGAGCAATATGTGCTTGAGTTACAGAGGTGAGATTTTCTCTTGATTTATGTATATTCCTCCTCTTGGTCTGTGTTTGAATAATAATACGTACTTCCACTGACAGAAATGATTTTGAATTCCTATTTTCTACAAGAAAATGTACATATTAAAGCATTCATTTTCAAACGACGTCTTATCTTTTCTCTACAGTGTTCATTATAAATAGTCATTTGTTGGTTTGACAGTTAAAAATCTGAAAAGAAAAACAGTCACATTGGTTTATCATTTATATTCGCATCCCCGTTAGCTGCTGAAAAAACAGCAGCTACTCTTCCTGGGGTCCACACAAAACATAGAACATGATAAAATACAGAACACTAATGGACAAGAACAGCAACACAAATGTAAACTAAGAACAATACAACTATTTTTTTAAATGTACGGACTCCAGGAACCACTAAGATAGTGGTTCCACTAACGAGAGCTCACAGAACGTGTTAAAAAAATCAATTCAAAGGGTTAATACCTCTCATAATCCATACTGTGTCATCTGCCCTCTGTATTGTATTGATTGTTTATAACAGGGTTAGCACAAAGATGTGAGTGAAGAAACCATCATCAATAGGCTTCAAAAGGCAGATCTGACAACAATAGAGAAGTGTTCAAGCCAAGTCTGCTAACAGCCAGAGCCATCAGATAAAACATTTTATACAACACACACTTTACATGCATCTCAAATGGCACCCTCTTCCCTATATACTGTATTACTTTTGATCAGAGGCCAGTGCACTTTAGGGAATAGGGTTCCATTTGGCACGCATCCATGTGTTTTAGAGTTGTTTTCATCTTCGATTGCCCTATAGGGCCTGGTCAAAGTAGTACACTACATATGGAAATGGATGCCAATTGCCTTTCTGCCTGTCTGTCTGCCTGTGTGCCTGTCTGTCTGTCTGCCTGTCTGTCAGCATGAACAACAGAATGCAGTGAGACATTTGTAGTCTTTTAGCAAAGTGAGCAAAGTGAGTTATCTCCTTATGATAATACATATTTACAACCTCTTACGTTTCCTAACAACAATCCTAGATGTCATCGCTCAACAGAAAAGGGAACTAACAAAAGAGTCACTATGACAACCAAACCAAAACAAAAGGGGTTTCGAACGGGTTCTGAAAGAGACCCATGGGGGTGTTCACCTAATGTTGGTAAAGCAACTAGAAAGGGACCTAAAAGATACCCACGAAGGATGCCCACTAGATTTGTCTCAGACAAAAGAAAAAAGAGAATCTCAAAGAAAACACCAGATAACTTAGGATAAGGAGTTACAAAGAATATGGACCAAACTAAACAGGAGACTACACCTGTTTCAGCCTTTGTTTTCTAACATAAGTGGAAGAGCTAACATGAGGGGTAACTCTCCCAACATCTCATTTTCCAACTGATTGCACTAACCCTAATCCTTAACCTAACCTTTATTCTAAACCTAATCCTAACCGTAACCTAAGCAATAAGTTTCTTATCAACAGTTTGCTAATTGTATGACCATCTGTAGAATATCTACAGATGGACTATCCAAATAAAATGTACCATTCCCCCTGTCACAAGGGAATGAATTAATGGCTGATTTAAGATGAAGTTGTCAACCCTGTTACCTTAACCATGTTCCTGTATTTGGCACTTCATTTTTGTTTCATTGTTTCTTGAGATGGGAAAATTGTTTTTCTTTGAGTTGAACATGTGCTCTTTAGGACAGAATTCAGTTAAATAAAACATATTACACTACTCATAAAGCACCTCATTTGTGGAATGACCCAGTTATTCTACCTGGATCTAGTGTCTATTACAGATGTATTATTATGTATTATCCGCTGATGCACGGCATTCTTGTCTAAGAAGTAGCATTGAAGTGTTTTTATGTGAATCCTATAATGTTGTACTTTCCTCCGGGATTATGCCAGTGGCGGTGCATGGGAAAAATCACTGGGGAAGCCAAACCAGGAAAAAAACATATTACAATGTATGTTATGATAATTGCAATGTTTTTACTTTGACCCACTAGTTCATATGCCACCATGGTATACAATAAGGCAGACAACAGTCATACAGTGGAGGAATAAATTCAACCACACATATGTTTGTTTCATCACAAAGCCAGAGATAAATATCTGCACAGTTAAGTCGCCAAAGCAAATATTGCCTGTAACAAACAGTTACATGACCTACTACAGCATGGTCAAGCAAGTGCATGTTTCCGAAAGTTGACTGAACAACAAAGAGTTACCGCAAGTCAGCACAGAGAAAACAACAGCACTGCCTCCACTATTCCAGCACCATCGCAACATTTAAACATAATCAAATCAGCTAGGCTATATATGCTTAGTCTAATAGAGTGAAAACAAACTTAAAGATACACAGCAAAATCAATGGTGTCCATTTAACTCAGAAAGTGTTACATGTACACTATTTTCAGTGAACTTATGAGTCACACTGTACAGGTGATAAAATAAAACTTGAAGATGTTAAAGATTTATTATTGTTCCCCATTTAAGTCTTAAAGTTTTCAAATGAACTAGATTGTGGTGTTTGCATAGCTATACTGTAGAGTAATACACAACACTTGATTTAGAGTAAACTGAACTTACTTTGGTTAGTGCTGACTCTGGTTCACTTTCTCAGTGTTAGAAATTAACACCTGTAGTGTTACAGTAAATCATTTATGGGTGTTGCTTTAACACGGTATGGTGTCAAACCTAATTTGCATATTTCAAATGGTGCCTTTTTTCCAGAGTGAATTGCAGCGTTTACCACCCATTACTGTATTTGATAGTGACAGAGACATGGTTATTGAATTATTTCTTTTTAAAGGCCTGTGGATTTCACCAATTGAGTACCTAGGCAAAATATTTCATAGATATTTAAATATATGACAATACAATAACATAAGGCCTTACTTTGATGGCCTAGTTTTACCCTAATATAGTGTTATTATGAAACTGTCAATTCACAGGCCACATCAGGCCTGCAAGTCCTATTATGATGGCTTGCAAAGTGATGTGTTAGTCCTATTGGAATGCAGACAGAGTTAGGATATCCAACAGTTGGAATGACTGTCAGGGATAGGAACGTTGATAAGAAGACTACCTAAACCATTTGGTAAAACTTTACAATAAGGTTCCATTTGTAAAGGGTTAATAAAAGGTTTGTAATTAGATATTTAATCATTTGGAAATGCATTATTAAGCATTAATAGGTTATAACAAATTGGTCAAAATAGTCTGTGCTTGCCGAATAGTGAGCCAATATTTACCTCCTGCTATTAAGCCTTTCCAATGGTTGCACAGTTAAACAACAGTTATTTTCTCACTTTTAGTTGTAATGCATTGTAGTTCTGTCCCACAAACCGAAATGGTTGGTTCAGAGACCAATGGACAACTATCATGATGTGTCTTGCTCCACGTTTGATACCCTGATGGGGAATTGGTACTGTCATGGTTATTTCTTTATTTTCAAATGAGTAGAGACAAATGTATCATACAAGTCAGAGTTATACTTAAACAAAATCTTTATTCACTTATTAACTTCTTTGGGGTAGGGGGCAGTATTTTCACGGCCGGATGAAAAGTGTAAACTGCCTGCTACCCAGGCCCAGATGCTAGGATATGCATATTATTATAGTAGATTTGGATAGAAAACACTCTGACGTTTCTAAAACTGTTTGAATTATGTCTGTGAGTATAACAGATCTCATATGGCAGGCAAAAGCCTGAGAAAAAATCCAACCAGGAAGTGGGAAATCTGGGGTTTGTAGGTATTCAAGTCTTAGCCTATCCAATATACAGTGTCTGTGGGGTGATATTGCACTTCCTAAGGCTTCCACTAGATGTCAACAGTCTTTAGAACCTTGTTTCAGGCTTCTACTGTGAGGTGGGAGAAAATGAGAGCTGATTGAGTCATGGGTCTGCCAGAAGGCCATGTGCTCAGTCAGGCATGCGCCCGTGAGAGTTAGCTCCGTTCCCTTTCATTTCTAAAGACAAAGGAATTCTCCGGTTGAAACATTATTGAAGATTTATGATAAAAACATCCTAAAGATTGATTATATACATCGTTTGACATGTTTCTATGAACTGTAATATAACTTTTTTGAATTTGTCTGGACCTAGTGCCTGCGCATTTGGATTACTGTACTAAATGTGCAAACAAAAAGGAGGTATTTGGACATAAATGATGGACTTTATCGAACAAAACTAACATTTATTGTGGAACTGGGATACCTGGGAGTGCATTCTAGCAGGTTGTAGCAGGTTGGATCTAGAGTGTCTCCCCCTTTGAAGAGGGGGATGACCGCGGCAGCTTTCCAATCAATGGGAATCTCAGACGATATGAAAGAAAGGTAGTAATCAAGCTAGTAATAGGGGTTGCAATAATTTCTGCAGATAATTTTAGAAAGGGTCCAGATTGTCTAGCCCGGCTGATTTGTAGGGTCCAGATTTTGCAGCTCTATTAGAACATCAGCTATCTGGATTTGGGTGAAGGAGAAGTGGGGGAGGTTTGGGGCGAGTTGCTGTTAGGAGCGCAGGGTTGTTGACCGGGGTAGGGGTAACCAGGTGGAAAGCATGGCCAGCCGTAGAAAAATGCTTATTGAAATTCTCAATTATTGTGGATTTATCGGTAGTGACAGTGTTTCCTAGCCTCAGAGCAATGGGCAGCTGGGAGGAGGTGCTCTTATTCTCCATGGACTTTACAGTGTCCCAGAACTTTTTTGAGTTTGGACTACAGGATGCGAATTTCTGTTTGAAAAAGCTAGCCTTAGCTTTCCTAACTGCCTGTGTATATTGGTTCCTAACTTCCCTAAAAAGTTACATATCACGGGTTCTATTCGATGCAAATGCAGAACGCCACAGGATATTTTTGTGTTGGTCAAGGGCAGACAGGTCTGGAGTGAACCAAGGGCTATATCTTTTCCTAGTTCTAAGTTTGTTGAATGGAGCATGCTTATTTAAGATGATGAGGAAGGCACTTTTACCTGTTTATGTAACAATACAGAGGCGGATGCAAGATGCAAGCAACGATGGTTTAATGAATATAATTTACAGCAGCAACAGGACAGACAGACTGTACTCAGACGGAATCCGACCCAGGGACTAGGGCGCATCTTCCGGTGATAGCTTGCTGAGAAATCCAGGGGAGTGTGTCCGGATGGGAAGGAAGGAGCACAGCAGATAATCCACACAAGGGCGGCGAGAGATGAGCACTGACACACGACACAACCTCAGGGAAGTAACGACACAACCTCAGGGAAGTAACAACACAACCTCAGGGAAGTAACAACGATCTGACAACAAGAAGCACTGGTTACAGAACATATAAAGGGAAGATAAGTGGTTCCAGCTGGCGCAGACAATCAGGCCGAGATTGGGAACCACACCCACACAAACACGGGAGAGAGAGAGAGAGAAAGAGAGAGGGAGGCAGTGGATTCATGAACCGTGACAGTTTAGTGTAGGGGACAGAATTTTGATGTTTGGATGAAAAACATACCAAAATGAAACACATATTTCTCATGCCCAGAATCTAGAATATGCATATAATTGTCATATTAGGAGAGAAAACACTCTAAAGTTTCCAAAAATATTGTCTGTGAGTATAACAGAACTGATATTGCAGGCGAAAACCTGAGGAAAACCCAACCCGGAAGTGATGTTTTTCCTGAAAGCTCTCTGTTCCATTGCCTGCCTTCGCTCCATTTAAAGGGATATCAACCAGATTCATTTTCCTATGGCTTCCCCATGGTGTGAACAGTGTTTAGACATAGTTTCAGGCTTTTGTTTTGAAAAATGAGCCAGAAAGATCACATTGCGTCATTGTATGGCTGGGTGCCAGCAGCATTTTGCATGCGCAACAGCTTGGAGCAGACATTCTCTCTCTCTCCTATTGAAGAAGCTACAGTCCCGGTTGAAATATTATAGATTATACATTGTAAAAACATCCTGATGATTGATTATAAAAAACGTCTGACATGTTTCTACGAATTTTACAGATACTATTTGGAATTTTTGTCTGCTCCGTCGAGCCTGTGGATTTCTGAACATAACGCGCCAAACAAATGCCGATATTTTGGATATAAAAATAATCTTTATAGAACAAAAGGAACATTTATTGTGTAACTGGGAGTCTCGTGAATGTAAACATCCGAAGAATTTCTGACTTTCGTGACCAATCTACTTGGCTGCTAGCTGTTTGTAATGTTTTTTTTCTACTGAGAGAGATGTCCTTACGTAAACACTTGGTATGCTTTCGTCGAATTTGTTTTTGTTGAAATCTGACACTCCACGTGGAGTAACAACAAGCTAAGCTGTGTTTTGCTATATTGCACTTGTGATTTAATGAAAATTCAATATTTGTAGTAATTTAATTTGAATTTGGCGCTCTGCAATTCAGCGGATGTTGACGGTGCCACGTTGAAAGTCACTGAGCTCTTCAGTAAGGCCATTCTACTGCCAATGTTTGTCTATGGAGATTGCATGGCTGTGTGCTCGATTCTATACACCTGTCAGCAACGAGTGTGGCTGAAATAGCCGAAACCACTAATTTGAAGGGGTGTTCATGTTATTTTGTATATATAGTGTTTCTTTGGTGCATGGTGAATAAGAAAATAGATAATAATAAATGAATTACGTATTATTTTAATGATCAAATGAAGGTCTTCTTTGAGTCCTGTAACGGCGTTCGTCTGTTGTAAGAAGAGAGTCGGACCGAAATGCAGCGTGTAGGTTACTCATGACTTTAATGAAAGAATCGCGGTACATGAAATAACTGAAACTAAATACAAAAACAACAGAACGGAACTTGAAACTAATTACAGCCTATCTGGTGAATACTACACAAAGACAGGAACAAACACCCACGAAATACAAAGCGAAACTATGGCTCCCTAAATACGCTTCCCAATCAGAGACAACGAGGATCACCTGACTCTGATTGAGAATCGCCTCAGGCAGCCAAGCCTATACAACACCCCTAATTAGCCGCGATCCCAAATACTACAAACCCCAATACGAAAACAACATATAAACCCATGTCACACCCTGGCCTACCCAAACATATAACAAAAACACAAAATACAATGACCAAGGCGTGACAAGACCACACAGCAAATTTGTTGATGTTAAAATCTGTGTTGAGGTAAAATTGTTGCAAGTGTTATAACTGGGTGTTCTGCTGGGGTTATCACCAGTGGAATTGAAAATGACACCACCAGCGGTGAATAATTGAAGTGGTAACCAGGTGGTTAACTCAGAGTGAAAAATACATGGGTGGGGCTTCATTATCATATTACACAGTATGTTTTGTTGAAGGTTGCTTTTTATAATAGTTTGTTTTAATATCTATGTTTTGCACACTAATTAATTGATATTATACTACACATAGACTCATAACATACATTTTTCTAGTCCAACTAGTCCAACTAGTCCAATCTGTAAGTGGATTGACTTACTGGTTGCTCCAGTTTAGATGGTTCAGTTAGTCTCAGTTATCAATCTTCCCTACCTTGGCAGTCATTCTTACTTCATATTGCAGGTGATTAAACGGTCCAATTGTTGAATATCCTAACTCTGGTTTGATTCCAATGGGAATTATATAAAACTATGCAAACCAGCATAATGTGACTTGCCGATGTGGCCTGTAAACGAGGAGATTCAGACCACTGCGTTGGGTTAAAACTTGGCTGCCGATGTATGGTCTTGTCATAACAAATCATTTAAAAAAACACCTCAAAATGAATTACTGTAACACCACACAGGTGTTTATTCCACTGACAAAATGTAACAGCGTCAGAACTAAGCAGTGTTACTTTAACACTGAAAAATGTGGACCCGTTTTCAGACTGGCCCAGTGTTAAATGTAACACTGTCAGTGTTGATTCAACCCTGGATAATTTTCTGTGCAAGGCCCATAAAGCTCTGGTCAAAAGTAGTGCACTATAGGGAATAGGGTGCCTTTTGGTATGCAACCACATCATATCCTTCCTTCAGTCATGGGCAACCAAGTCCTCTGCACAACAAATTTGCAATCTGAATTTTAACAGAGTTTTAAATGTAACACTTTCTTAGTAATTACATGGGATCCACAGAAATAGTGTTAAATAACACTTTTCAAATTGTTGATGAACTAACATCCCAAGAATGTTGAGTCCCTAATACCATGGTTGTTGCCATTCCGACATAAATTAGCAAGGTATTAGAACTGATGCTTTTACACTCTCAGTGTTAGGGAATTAAGACTTTTAGTGTTATGCAGTAATACCTCATAATTCAGAAAGCTAGGTGTATGTCTCATGTCACCACTTCACAGAAATGGCAATTTAACTTATTTTTTTTTATTATCAAAACGTGTTTCTTGGCAGAAATGCCTTCTGGAACATGTGAACTTTCATGTTCCTTAATAACAAACTTGTTTTCCATCAGTCAATACTAATTGTTAAAATTACAAGCCTAAGCCTCCCGGGTGGCACAGTGTTTAAGCGGGCTGTACTGCAGCGCCAGCTGTGCCACCAGAGACTCTGGGTTCGCGCCCAGGCTCTGTCGCAACTGGCTGCGACCGGGAGGTCTGTGGGGAGACGCACAATTGGCCTAGTGTCATTTGGTTTAGGGAGGGCATGGTCGGTAGGGATATCCTTTTCTCATCGCGTACCAGAGACTCCTGTGGTGGGCGCAGTGCACGATAACCAAAGTTGCCAGGTGCACGATGTTTCCTCCGACACATTGGTGTGGCTGGCTTCTGAGTTGGAGGCGCACTGTTGTAAGAAGCAGTGCGGCTTGGTTGGGTTGTGTATCGGAGGATGCATGACTTTCAACCTTCGTCTCTCCCGAGCCCGTACGGGAGTTGTGGCGATGAGACAAGATAGTATCTACTAAACGATCGGATACCATGACATTGGGGAGAAAAAGGGGTAAAATTAAAAATGACGAGCCTAGTTGGTAAGCCATGGAAAAAGTGAGTTTGGATTGGTCTGTCATGTAGCATGCTGTTGTCTATAATGTGAGCTGCTCGGTATGTGTTGATAATCCTTTCTTTTTTTAAACATATAACGTTAGCCATTTGAGCACTACAAAAGTTTTGCTTCTTTTCTCAACAATATTAATGCCCTGAATTTAGCAGGCGCTATCGACAGTTGGAAAAGGTTGTGATGGGCTACTTTCTGCACATGCCATGGTCAGTGTGAACCGGAGTGACTTGAAACGACACTGGCCAAACAAGACTTAGCTTCAAACAGTTAAATGGTTTCAGTCTGACGTGAAGTGTTCATTCATATATACACGTAAGAGTCTAGCTACATTTTCAGATATTATGATATTTTGTCAGAAAGATGTTCTCATTGCAGGCTAAAATGCACTGTTAGATAGCTAGCTAGCTAACTAACGTTAGCTGGCTCGCTCGCTAACTAGCTAACATTACATGTATGATCTGTGTAGTGATAATATTAGTATCTCAGACCCATTTGCTTTGCTAGTTATTGCCTAATGTTAGCTAGCTAACAAAGAAAAGTTAGCTTTAGCTACCTGCAGATTCATGCGTGGTGTATGGTAGTATGAGTTGGGTTTATGGTTCATTGTTTAGCTAGCTAGCTACATGTCTAAACAAAAGGCTCCACTATGCAAGTAACCACTTCACTGTACCGTTTACACCTCAATGCTATTCTTCACATTACCGTCTCTGGTAAACACACAATAAATAAAATAGAATCGAAGCATATTTGTCACATGCACAAGATCTTGTGCATGTGACAAATATGCTTCGATTTTATTTTATGTATTGTGTGAAGAATAGTATGACCTGCAACAAAGTCAGATTAGGATATAGGCCAAGGACAAGATAAAGTGTATTTTTACTACTACTTTTGCTAGTAGTTTTGGCACTTTTAGTCTTGAAAATGTTGGTTGTTCACTATACTACCGTATTCACTCTCTTTAGCACATGACCTCACATGTGAATCCTTAAAGAGATGGATGGAGTTTAGGCTTAAGAGGGTGTGAATGATGCTGAATGGGTGTAGAAAGAAGAGCTCTCCACAAGGTGTACCAAAACAGTCAAGTGCCATTTTCTCAAAAGTGGGAGTAAAAGTTTGTCAATTGTTCCTCAACTGCAGTCTATGATAAAACATTTTATATCTCTGAGTCTCTACTTTTATCCAATGTAAAAGACACAGTTTCGAATTTTGCTACATTGGACCAAACCCAAATGGTGGATCGAATATTGTATTTTTAACACTAGGAAGTGTAAATAGTTTGCATCAATGTTTTTTTGCGATAATGCCTCATATAGTATTTTTAACCATTATGCCAAAGTAGCTCAGTGTTGGGTTAACGGTATTACAATATTATTTACAACTATTTATTTTCACATGCTCTTATGTAAGCATTTCCAAGACTTCAGGAATTGCTGTGGAAATGCTCAAACCTTAATTAACATAATAATGGTTGGAATTTTCACCCTCCAAGTAGAGGAGAATTTTTACATTTTACCTTTATTTTACTAGGCAAGTCAGTTAAGAACAAATTCTTATTTTCAATGACAGCCTAGGAACAGTGGGTTAACTGCCTGTTCAGGGGCAGAATGACAGATTTATACCTTGTCAGCTCAGGGATTTGAACTTGCAACCTTCCGGTTACTAGTCCAACGCTCTAACCAGAGGCTAGGCTACCCTGCCACAATACAGTTCAAGTTACTTAATCAGCAAATTTAACTAAATATTCTGTATTAACCTTTAACTCTTTCGAAAGAAAAGCTTGAAATACGTATAGTCTAATTAACTCAGCAACCAAAACACATGCTGAAGTTCAGTTTTCTTAATGAAGCTGAAAATCAGCCAATTTTTGTCATGTTGATCAATGGCAGCTGGATAATTAATTGATCCTGCTTTGTAGTAAAACATTTGGCATCCAAGAATAACTGTCACTGAATTTTGATAAAAGGACAGTACCCCCTAAAAGGAGAGTACCCCCTAATAATTAATTCTAACTAACTATTTGCATTAGTTTAGAAAATGTATGTTATTTATCTTTGTGTAGCATAAGATTTATCAATCAATGTACATGTGAAAACACAAATAATATATATATTTTTTAAATCTACTTTCAGTAGAGCCTGCTGGGGAATATCATAATTATGGCTTTGGTTTTGATGGGAATGTTTTACTCTCCACATAGTAAAACTGACACAATCATACTCTCACACTCAACTGGTTATTAATAACAACACGGGGGTTATTTTACACAAGTGAGTGTTAATTTAACTGAATCAACACTAGAAATCTTGCACTGAAAAATCAACACTAGGTAACACTGGCCAATTCGATGTGTGATCAAAAGTAGTGCACTATATAGGGAATAGGGACATACACTGAGAGGGATCTGTCTCTGGTATTGCATAGGCCATGTGGCTGTAGTGTAGACTGATTGCCTGGCTGGGTGATGCTGCCTCGTGGGGGAGTGGTACTATCACAAACTACAGACTCCAGTGTAGGTGCCTAGACCTAAATATTTACCCTATTTCTTGCCTTGCTTCTGTAACACAATGTTTCCTAACACATTACGTGTTGTTGTCGATATACACACACGCACATTTTGGAATTACGAGTATAGAGGGTGCATGTGTGCTTGTGCCCACCACTGTGTGATGGATATGTACACCCGCTGCCCACTGACAGACGCTGAAGCTTCAAAGACACACACCCCTCTTTAACCAGAAGGTGTGTTGAATGCAGCTGTTGCTTGTCTGCCACTGTGAAGGTTTCTAAAGAACTGGTCCAGTGGGGTATAGGTTGGGCCTTCTCTAGTAGCGGCTGATAATTCAATGCAAAGAGTGGCTACTTTGAAGAATATAAAAGAGTGAGTGAGTGAGTGAGTGAGTGAGTGAGTGAGTGAGTGAGTGAGTGAGTGAGTGAGTGAGTGAGTGAGTGAGTGAGTGAGTGAGTGAGTGAGTGAGTGAGTGAGTGAGTGAGGTGTCAGTATGCATGTGTCAGTATGCATGTGTGCGCTTGCTATGTGTGTGTGTACAGCATATTCTCCATTGCTAAAGCCACACTGAAAGAACCAGTGATAAATTAACACACTATAATTTTTCCTTGTCTTTTGAGTGAATTGCAGAGTTTCCACCCATTACTTTATTTGTTATTGACAGCAACATGGTTGTTGCATTCATGAATGTTTTGTTGTACTGATTTCACCAAGTGAGATTCTAACTGCATGTGTTATCATTAAAACAATAAAATATATAACGCAATAACATATAGTATATATTTCAGAAAGCCTTATTTTTAGGACATAGCTTTACCCTAATAGAGACCTGAAACTGATACACATCACTTTGAACCAAAACCACACACGTAGGCGAGTGGATAAACTGCCTCTACCCTCCAGTCTATTGGTGAACTGGAGAATACTGGAGAATAAACTGTAAACTCCATTCAAGACTATCCTATCAACGTGATCTGAAGTAGTGTAATATCCTATGTTTCTCTGAGTTGTGGCTGAACAAGGACATGGAAAACATTAATGTAGCTTGTTTTTCCATACATTGGCAGGACAGAACAGCAGCGTCGGGTAAACTCAAAGGGAGTGGTGTGTGTCTCTTTGTTAAAAACAACTGGGGGGGGGGCAATCTCTATTAACAAAGTCTCGAGGTTCTGCTAGCCTTAGACCATACTATATACCTATATTTGTAGTAGCTATTTACCACCACAAACCAATGTTGGCACTAAGACCACACTCAACAAGTTGTATATGGCCATAAACAAACAAGAAAATGCTCATCCAGAGGCGGCGCTCCTAGTCTCTGGTGATATGAATGCAAGAAAATTACTACCAGCGTGTCACCTAGAGGCGAAAAATCTCTAGATCACCTCTACTCCACACACAGAGACGCATACAAAGCTCTCCCTCACCCTCCATTTGGCAAATCTGACAATGACTCTATCCTCCTGATTCCTGTTTAGAAGCAACAGAAAAAATCAATATGGAAGTGGTCAAATGAATCCAATGCTAAACTAGAGGAATGGTTCGCTAGCACAGACTGGAATATGTTCCGGGATACATCCGATAACATTGAAGAGTTTACCACATCAGTCACCAGCTTCATTAATAAGTGCATTGATGATGTCATCCACACAGTGAACGTGTACGTACATATGCTAACCAGAAGCCATGGATTACTGGCAACATTCGCACTGACCTAAAGGCTAGAGCTGCCGTTTTCAAGGAGCGAGACACTAATCTGGACGCTTAAATCCGACTCGGAACATCTGAGGATAAACAGCCTTTCTGGTAATGGTGGATGGAAGACAGGGTGGTGCGGCAGGTGCCGCTTCTTATACGAATGCTGTTATTTTATCGAAATCATCAGGTGTACGCCGACCCCAGCTAAGTAACTCACGCAAGGAGTTAAAGCGCAATTATGTGTTTTATCTCCAGTACATTGCCATGATTGTCCTGTTATGTAGCTGCTCTACTGATAATCTCAGTGCGTCCTTGCTGTCATGACACAATAAATCTACTGCCAGAGAATACCAACACCAAACACATTGGTTCACCGCTCCACGGGAGCGGACAGTACACAGCATACAATAATGTTCTGAATAATGACCAAGTCTACCTCGCTCTCTATTTCCTCTAAACCGCTGAGGCGTGACAAACACAAGTCCAACATTTATCGGAAACTATTAAACTACCTTTTCACTACCATCCTGCTCTCCGGGGATGTGCAACTCAACCCTGGGCCTATCATCCCCGAGCCAGTGATACTCACCGGAGTGGAAAGCAGTAGATGGCCTCATCCACTGATCGTCGCCACTGTGGAAGTGGGTGAGTGCTATGGTCCCATGGTTTCTTTCGACTCACCCGGCTCCAGGATAGATTTTGACTTTTCAAACATACCCAAGTCGCAATATGCGATCTCTGACTCTGCTTCTGGTACGCAAGTTGTTTTAATTAGTTCCCCACATCCAGTGCAGGCGGGAGGGATTGTTAATTGCACTACTGAACTGCCCCTAATCAAAACGAAACAAAACGGCTTAAACCCAGCCATCAGAAAACACAGAAAATTTAACTTTTTTCAGTGTGTCAATCACTCTCGAATCATTTGGGACCCACGAGCTAAGCCCAAGGGACTACTAGGGGGGCACTTGAACATTCGTAGGGTCATTCCAAAAAGTGATCAAATTCAACATCTACTCACAGACTCCAACCTTGACTTCCTCTGCCTCTCAGAGACATGGCTCCATAAAAACTATCCATATGCTGCTTTGATTGTGCCTGGCTACAATGTTTTCAGGAGAGACAGGATTGAAGGAAGAGGGGGTGTGATGATTTACATTAAAGAACATATCCGATGCAAACAAATTGAGTGGTCATGTGATAATGAACTAGAATGTATTGGGCTGAACGTTACACTCTCTCCCCAAATGTATTTTACCCTTATTGGAATGTAAAGGCCACCTTCCATCAAAAGTGTGTTTTTTGATCAGTTTAGTAACATGCTTAGGGAATGTGATTTTGGGAAAGAGGTCATCTTAATGGGAGATTTTAATATTAATTATGATGACAAGTCTTGTAGGAAAACCCTCAAACGGATCACTACTACCTTTGACTTTACACAGCTAGTTAAAGGGCCAACCAGGGTGACTTGTTGCTCTAAAACACAGATTGATTTGGTGTTCAGTAATAAACCAGAGAGAGTGACTGAATCATTCAATATGGTTACTGGGCTATCTGATCCTAATCTGACACTAATAGCCAGAAAGCTGTCTTAGAGCAGGTTTAACCTCTCTACTGTTAGCAAGCCGGATCAAATAAGAATACCTAAGAGTGAATTAAACTATTTTGAAAAAACGCAATTAAGGGAATTAACTGGAATGATCACTACAAAGAGTCACTCATTGGCCTCATTACTAAGGTCACCAACACATCTATTGGTCTGGGGGTGTTTCCAAGGGCATGGAAGTCGGCCATAATAACGGCCAACTTTAAATCGGGCGACCCTGCTGACGTGAGTAACTACAGGCCCATTAGTATACTACCTGTGGTGACAAAGGTTGTTGAAAAATGTGTAGCAGAACAACTGATTGCCCATCTCAACAACAGCCCCTTCACATGCAGTTTGGCTTCAGAGCGAAACACTCCACAGAAACGGCCAACTGCTTTCTTCTGGAAAATGTGAAGTCCGAAATGGACAAAGGGGGCATGGTTGGAGCTGTGTTTCTGGACTTTAGGAAGGCTTTTTATACTGTTAACCATAAGATTCTCATCACAAAATTGTCCAAGTTAAACTTTTCCCCCGATGCCTTGAAATGGATGAAATCATACCTTGAGGGCAGAACTCAGTGTGTCAGAGTGAGCAATGTGCTGTCGCCCACACTTAGCTATGATGTGGGAGTGCCCCAAGGGTCAATACTGGGGCCCCTCCTGTTCAGCCTGTACATTATTGATCTGCCTTCTGTCTGTACTGGGTCTGGAGTTCAAATGTATGCAGATGATACAGTCATATATGTGCATGCAAAGAGCAAACAACAAGCTGCACCAGAACTCACTACTGTAATGGTCCAAGTTACAAAGTGGCTCAGTGACTCGTGTTTGCATCTCAATATGAAAAAACTGTTTGCATGTTCTTCACAAAGAGGGCAACAGATGCTTTTGAGCCAGATGTCTATGTGTCAGGGGAGAAGCTCCGGGTGGTATCTGATTTTAAGTACCGTGGCATCATACTTGTTTCTAACCTCTCTTTTAAAAAGCATGTGAAAAAGGTAATTCAAAAAACAAATTCAACCGAGCTAATTTCCGATGTATACTAAATTGTTTGACTACAGAGGTAGCAAAACTGTACTTCAAATCTATGATACTCTACCAACTTAACATACTGCTTGCCTAGTTGGCCCCAAGCTTGCTGTACAACATTAAAACCCATTCAGTCTGTCTACAAACAGGTTCTCAAAGTGCTTGATAGGAAGCCCAATAGCCATCATCACTGTTACATCATCAGAAAGCATGAGCTCCTGAGATGGGAAAATCATGTGCAATACACAAACGCATGTCCTGTATTCAAGATCCTAAATGGCCTGGCTCCCCCTCCACTCTGTATTTTTGTTAAACAGAAAACCCAAACATATGGCAGCAGATCTACAAGGTCTGCCATGAGATGTGACTGTACAGTTCCCTTATGGAAAAGCACCTTTAGTAAATCCGCTTTCTTTGTGTCGTGACGTTGTATTAGTTAATGTGACGACTGTTCAAATCAAATCAAATCCAATTTTATTTGTCACATACACATGGTTAGCAGATGTTAATGCGAGTGTAGCGAAATGCTTGTGCTTCTAGTTCCGACAATGCAGTGATAACCAACAAGTAATCTAACTAACAATTCCAAAACTACTGTCTTATACACAGTGTAAGGGGATAAGGAACATGTACATAAGGATATATGAATGAGTGATGGTACAGAGCAGCATACAGTAGATGGTATCGAGTACAGTATATACATATGAGATGAGTGTGTAGACAAAGTAAACAAAGTGGCATAGTTAAAGTGGCTAGTGATACATGTGTTACATAAGGATGCAGTCGATGTTGTAGAGTACAGTATATACATATGCATATGAGATGAATAATGTAGGGTAAGTAACATTATATAAGGTAGCATTGTTTAAAGTGGCTAGTGATATATTTACATCATTTCCCATCAATTTCCATTATCCATTACTGTTGTTCATCTAATGATTAAAGTGTCTAATTGCCTGATTAACTGAATCAAGCAATTATTAACTCATTAAACCTGGGGCACCAAAACTAGTTTTTATTGAATTTCTATTTCCCAAATTAACTCAAAGAATATCAGAATATCGATTTTACAACAGCCGCTAATTAACCAGTTGCCTCTACCAATCTCGTTCTGAACGTCAAATAGCCCATTAATCTGCACGGACCCGGGTCTCACCATTGAGTTCATACCACACCAATCTTAGTTGAATATTTATTAATTAAAAAGCTAAAATGATGATAAAAGATACACATAGACAAAACATATTATAGGCTATTGATTATAACTTAGTATAACGGGGCAACACACTATGGCGCGTGTTAACCACAGTGGGGATTTCAAAAGAGAGAAAGAGAAATATACATTTGGGTGAATTTGTCAACTATGCTATTCTAACCCTAGCCTTGCCCCAAACTGCCGCTCTTATGGGTCAGAATATAGTGATGTATTTACGTGGGGATGATCTCCGAGGATTCTCTGCGTAGGCCTTCAGGCGGCTCAATGACTCACTACTCCGGTGCACCTCTGACCCTCTGACCGTCCTCCCGATGTCAGTGTTCTTTTGGCTTAGGAGTCTGTTCCCTCACCCTTTTCTCTGGAAGACCTCAGAGCTCAGAGCATAGCAATGAAACCCTTAAGATACCACGATTCGATGGGAGATGGAGGCTAGGTGGTTCGACTTGAAATCACACTCTTAGACACAGCTACTCATCCGTAGCTTGGGTAGAAAAGGATTTCTTTGTCTTCAAACTTGCGTTCCGTTCTGGGTTCGTTGACTTTTTAGACATTTTAGTCACGTAGTCCTCCTGTAAATTCTATACTCACAGGTTTTATACCCTTGGGTCAGAAGTGGGCGTAACCGCCTTTAGGGCAGATTTCATTCAAATCCAATTTTAGACAACTTAAACTTAAACATTCTCTTTGATTTGGATATTTTCCATACAACGTACAATGTATAAACTTCAAACATATACTAGGAAAACTCTTCACATTACAATGTTTTCGTAATACCGTCATCTATTAACCTTTAATAACAAAACAAAAATGACTTACACTTTCATATTCCATCTATCGTCATGCCCACCATTGTGGCTGACGAAAACCATTGTTCCAAAGTCCCTTTATTTCATGTTTAATGTTCTGAGGCTGGTTCTCCATAGTAACATGACAAAGGAATTTGTCTGTGGCCTGAGATTTACCAGGGGCATGAGGGATCATAAAACATCCCACGTCTTCAGACTCCTAGATCTCTCCTCCTCTGTTGGGGTTGAGAGATAATATGTAGGGTTGTGGTCTCCTGTAACCTGACCTGGTCAGAACAGTCATGACATCTGTGAGAGCTTCCCATGTCTGGAATACACTGCCATCAGACACACATAACTGCACCACATATCACACTTTCACAAAATGCATGTAAACATGGCTAAAGGTCAATCAGATTTGTGAACATAATCCCTAGCTGTGTATTGCCGCTTTCCATGTTGTTTGTTGTCTGTTGTCTGTAGCTTGTGAGGTGTGGAAACACTTTGTTGCTTTTATGAATTTTGCCTTGCTGCTTTTTGTTCTATGTTGCTCTGTCTGTATTCTATGTCTTGCTTGTCCTATGTTGATCTGTCTGTATGCTATGTTTTGCTTGTCCCATGTTGCTTTGCGTGTGCTCACTGCTCAATGAGTGTCTATGTTGTAATTGTTTTTAATAACCTGCCCAGGGAGTGCGGTTGAAAATTAGTCGGCTGGCAAAAACCGTCACTTTTACTGAAACGTTGATTAATGTGTCCCTGTAAAATTAAAATCAACTCAACTTAACACTACGCCCTCCGATGAACTATCAAACAGGCAAAGCAACAATACAGGACTAAAATTGAATCCTACTACACCGTCTCTGAAACTCATCAGATGTGGTAGGGCTTGCTAATTATCATGGGTTACAAAGGGAAACCCAGTGACACGAGCCTACCCAACGAGCTAAATGCCTTCGATACTTGCGTTGAGGCAAGCAACACTGAACCACGCATGAGAGCACCAGCTATTCTGGATGACTGTGTGATCTTGCTCTCCATAGCCAATGTGAGTAAGACCCTTAAACAGGTTAACATTGACATGGTCGCAGGCCCAGACAGATTACCAAAACGTGCACTCCGAGCATGTGCTGACCAGCTGGCAAGTGTCTTAACTGACATGTTCAACCTTTCCCTGACCCAGTCTGTAGATGTTTCAAGCAGACCACCATAGTCCTTGTGCACACAAATTAGAGGCACGTGTGCAAGTGAAACCATTGTTGAAACACTACAAAAGACTGAGATAATGGGAAATGAAATGAGAAGTGACTGATTTTGCTCTTTTGGAAGATTTGGCACGTTTTGCAGAGAGCACTTACTTTTTTGACATTTCTAACTTTTTTTGCAGAAAGTACAGATTGATTTTGGGAAACAATATCTGATGAGTCAATCTTATAGCATTTTTTTAATGATTTAGGACCTACTTTATAAAGGCAAACACATGCCGTTTTGGTGCACATTCAATTGCTATCCACCCTCGGGTTTTTGCCAACAAGCACTTTTCAGCAGGACCTTGATGATCAGCATCTCACAGCCCTCGATGAGCCAATATTTCAGATGCAATCATCATCGAAACAAACTATAATATAATTTCCATAAACTAACATGTTGAAGTCAAGAGGGTTTATTTGCCATCAATGGGTTCCCAAATACAAACGGATCAATGGACGGCACCCACCTCACCATAAAAGCACCACTCCAAATGAGTTCAACTATGTGAACAGAAAAGTCTTCCACTCATGATATACAGGTGACAGGTTATGTGATGTGCAAACGCAGCTGTCGAATGTTGTGGCAAGGTGGCCAGGTGAAATGCACAATTTGTTCATTCTGCAGAACAGCAACGTTGGCCTATAAGTCTACATTAGTGAGCTCTTGAGGATGGATGTCTTATTGGTGAGTATTGCTTAATCATTTTAAGTATATAATATTTGACATTGCTAAAGCTGTCATGTATTGTCATGTCTTGTCCCTGTGCTTTCTCTTCTCTTCGTTTCCCCCTGCTGGTCGTAGTAGGTTACTTTCTCTCTCTCTATCTCTCTCGTTCCGTTCCCGCCCCCAGCTGTTCCTCATTCTCCTAACGACCTCGTTTACTCTCTCACACCTGTTTCCTCTTTTGCCCTCTGATTAAGTCTCTATTTCTCTCTCTGTCTCTGCTTCTGTCCTTGTCGGATTCTTGTTTGCTTTGCCCTTGTTCCGTCCTGTTGTAATCTGCCTCTTCATCAGATACTGCGTGTGAGCAGGTGTCTCTATCCTCTACGGCCCGCGCCTACCCGAAGGGACCTGCAGTCTGTTGCCGCTAGCCCTGCAATTCTCCTCAACTACTTGAAGGGGGACTCTCCTGTTAAGATTGTGGATTTATGTTTTCCCTGTTTGGACATTAAGACTCTGTTTCTGTTATATCGCTATTGGGTCCTCATTCACCTGCATAACAAAAGCAACTTGAATTGCAATCTTCCCTCTTTTACGCTGCTGCTACTCTCGGTTTATTTTATATGCATAGTCACTTTAACTATACATGAATGTACATGACTAAAGAGGTGTCTGTATATAGCCTTGCTACTCTTTTTTCAAATGTCTTTTTACTTACCTACACACACACACATTTTGATTTCTTCGCACCATTGGTTAGAGCCTGTAAGTAAGCATTTCACTGTAAGGTCTACACCTGTTGTATTCGGCGCACGTGACAAATAAACTTTGATTTGATCTTTGTATTGAACTAATGGTCCTCTCTTTGGAACTATGTTTTTATTTCTACTGGCCACAACTGAGCAAGCTAAATAAAACGTTTTGGTTTTACTTAAATCTGACACTAGCACCTCTATTTCAGTCTCTGAAAAGTAATTGTCTTCTGTTTTCTTTGGGTTGCGCAGTTGTATTTCATGGTAAGGTGTGGTATATTCCCTACGGGCTTTAATTGCCAAGGTTATGCATGAGCACCGAGACTGAGGACAATTGATATTTGTCAAAGATTATCTCCTACCAGTGTGCGTATGATGCTTGTAGGATTGTTTGATGAATTACACTTTTTTATGCCCATGAACATTTGAAATGCTGTAGTATTTTAAAATGGTTTCTACGCAATAGTGATAAATGAGGGACTCAGGAAGTTGAAGAGGGAGGTGTTCAGTCCCAGGGTCTCGAGCTTGGTGATGAGCATGGAGAGGACTATGTTATTTAATGCTGAACTGTAGTCAAAGAACAGCGTTCTTAAATAGGTATTCCTTTTGTCCAGCTGGGTGATGGCAGTGTGGAGTGCAATACAGATTGCTCATCTGTTTGTTCGGAGAGCGAGCTCACACAGTCGTCAAGAACAGTTCGGGGCTGGATTTCTCTAAATTACAGAGCCAGCATAGTAGGACTTGATCTTAGTCCTGTATTGATGCTTTGCCTGTTTGATTGCTCATTGGAGGTCATAGTGGGATTTCTTATAAGCGTCCGGACTACATCATCGATGCACTTATTGAATCTGGTGCCAAAATCACTTTTTTAGAAGTTCTTCATAGTAATTAAGGCATACTTTTATGACTGCTGAATACTAACAATGAATCACTTAGATCATATATTTTCAGGTAGATATACTTCGGGAAGCAGTTGCTCTCTATCCCTCTCAATCATGCAATCTTCCTTCTTCTCTCTGTCTCTGTGCCCATACAGACCAGACAACTAGGTGCACAATGGATTATGGTTATTGCAGTTAATTACCACTTTTTCTGCGCTAAACTATGTTGAATATTGACTTGTTGGAAAATAAAACCCCATACTACATCGCACAGTTCGCCTTTACCGGATTTATCTCTAGAGAAACTGAGCATTGTGATCAGAAAAAAAGAACAAAATTAAAATAATTAAATTAAAATAATGTTACCAACATCAGTCAATTAGTAGTTTAAAAAACGAACAACTGACGTTTCAGTTAATCGCTCAACACTACTCTTGATACGGTGTAACAACAACATGCTTCCTCAAAATAGATAGGTGAAATCTGTCAATAATTTACACGTTTTTGCAGAGGAGTTCTTAGTCACGCTGTTTGGCAGTAATATTTTGTCATAATATATGCACAAACTGTTTCGAAAGGGAAGCATATGGTCAGTTTGTATAGTGCTGCTGGGCGAAGGATTTTCTTAGACTTTCAGTACCAGTAAAAAGTTTGGACACACCTACTCATTCAAGGATTTTTCTTGATTTTTACTATTTTCTACATTGTAAAATAATAGTGAAGACATCAAAACTATGAAATAACACATATGCAATCATGTTGTAACAAAAATGGTGTTAAAACAATCAAAATATATTTAATACTTTAGATTCTTCAAAGAAACCAACCTTTGCCTTGACGACAGCATTGCACACTCTTGGCATTCTCTCAACCAGCTTTACCTGGAATATTTTTTAAAATGTTTTATTTGGGCTGCAACCTGAGGTGAAGTTAACTCCAAAGAACGTATCCTCTGCAGCAGAGATCCTTTGCTGTGGCGGTTCTCATGAGAGCCAGTTTCATCCTAGCTCTTGATGATTTTTGCGATTGCACTTGAAGAAACTTTAAAAGTTCGTGAAATTTTTCCGGATTGACTGACCTTCATGTCTTAACGTAATGATGGACTGTCATTTCTCTTTGCTTATGTGAGCTGTTTTTGCCATATTATGGACTTGTGTCACGTTCTGACCATCGTTCGTATGTGTTTTCCTTAGTTTAGTGTTGGTCAGGACGTGAGCTGGGTGGGCATTCTATGTTGTGTGTCTGGTTTGTCTATTTCTATGTTTGGCCTGATATGGTTCTCAATCAGAGGCAGGTGTTAGTCATTATCTCTGATTGGGAAACATATTTAGGTAGCCTGTTTTGTGTTGGGTTTTGTAAGTGATTGTTCCTGTTTCTGTGTTTTGCACCAGGCTGTTTTTGGTTTTCCACATTTATTGTTTTTGTTAGTTTATTCATGTCTAGTGTCTTTATTAAAAAACATGAATAACCACAACGCTGCATTTTGGTCCGCCACTACTTCACCTAAGGAATACCGTTACAACTTGGTATTTTACCAAATAGGACTATCTTCTCTATACCACCCCTACCTTGTCACAACAGAACTGATTGGCTCAAATTCATTAAGGAGGCAAGGAATTCCACAAATCAACATTTAACAAGGCACACCTGTTACTTGAAATGCATTCAAGGTGATTACCTCATGTAGCTGGTTGAGAGAATGCCAAGATTGTGCAAAGCTGTCATCAATGCAAAGGCTGACAACTTTGAAGAATACATTTTGATTTGTTTAACACTTTTTTGGTTACTATATGATTCCATTGGTGTTATTTCATAGTTTTGATGACTTCACTATTATTCTGCAATGTAGAAAATAGTAAAAAATAAAGAAAAACCCTGGAATGAGTAGGTGTGTCCAAACTTTTGACTGGTACTGTATTTTTTAAGAACAACTATATGCTAAAATACTGACAATAAAAATACAGGTATTTTTTTGTTTGTCATTTTGACACATCCTCACAAATGCATTATGCAGCGACCAAACCATATAAGATATTATTATCCTGTGGGGTTTATTGGCGGTTGGCAATATAAAGATATTATTCATAAAGCACTGCTCCATAAATATGGATTAACTATGCTTCCCATCATTGCAGCACTGCTATATTTGAAATGTTATTGTATATTTGAATGTCACCCTTGTTTTCCACAGGATGTTGCTCTAAGGTTGGGTTCGGGGTTTCAGTGGGTGATGTACCATACAACCTCCATTATACACAACACAGCTTATTACCAGTCTTACTTGTCATTGATTGCATCCCAAATGGTATCCTATTCCCTAAATAATACACTACATTTGACTAGGTATATACAATGAGGTGCTATTTGGGATGGATTCTTTGTGTATGGAAGCAATTCCTAAAAATACTTGACTAGACAATGGTCTTATGTCTTTATAACATGAACGTCTATGCACATTGCATGTGTGTATGTATTTGTGTGTTTGTTTACAAGTGGATGCTAGTTTTTGGCCGCCCAACAACCTGCCCGCTCGACCCTATCCCCTCCTCTCTTCTCCAGACCATTTCCGGAGACCTTCTCCCTTACCTCACCTCGCTCATCAACTTATCCCTGACCGCTGGCTACGTCCCTTCTGTCTTCAAGAGAGCGAGAGTTGCACCCCTTCTGAAAAAACCTACACTCGATCCCTCCGATGTCAACAAGTACAGACCAGTATCCCTTCTTTCTTTTCTCTCCAAAACTCTTGAACGTGCCGTCCTTGGTCAGCTCTCCCGCTATCTCTCTCAGAATGACCTTCTTGATCCAAATCAGTCAGGTTTCAAGACTAGTCATTCAACTGAGACTGCTCTTCTCTGTATCACGGAGGCGCTCCGCACCGCTAAAGCTAACTCTCTCTCCTCTGCTCTCATCCTTCTAGACCTATCGGCTGCCTTCGATACTGTGAACCATCAGATCCTCCTCTCCACCCTCTCCGAATTGGGCATCTCCGGCACGGCCCACGCTTGGATTGCGTCCTACCTGACAGGTCGCTCCTACCAGGTGGCGTGGCGAGAATCTGTCTCCTCACCACGCCCTCTCACCACTGGTGTCCCCCAGGGCTCTGTTCTAGGCCCTCTCCTATTCTCGCTATACACCAAGTCACTTGGCTCTGTCATAACCTCACATGGTCTCTCCTATCATTGCTATGCAGACGACACACAATTAATCTTCTCCTTTCCCCCTTCTGATGACCAGGTGGCGAATCGCATCTCTGCATTTCTGGCAGACATATCAGTGTGGATGACGGATCACCACCTCAAGCTGAACTTCGGCAAGACGGAGCTGCTCTTCCTCCCGGGGAAGGACTGCCCGTTCCATGATCTCGCCATCACGGTTGACAACTCCATTGTGTCCTCCTCCCAGAGCGCTAAGAACCTTGGCGTGATCCTGGACAACACCCTATCGTTCTCAACTAACATCAAGGCGGTGGCCCGTTCCTGTAGGTTCATGCTCTACAACATCTGCAGAGTACGACCCTGCCTCACACAGGAAGCGGCGCAGGTCCTAATCCAGGCACTTGTCATCTCCCGTCTGGATTATTGCAACTCGCTGTTGGCTGGGCTCCCTGCCTGTGCCATTAAACCCCTACAACTCATCCAGAACGCCGCAGCCCGTCTAGTGTTCAACCTTCCCAAGTTCTCTCACGTCACCCCGCTCCTCCGCTCTCTCCACTGGCTTCCAGTTGAAGCTCGCATCCGCTACAAGACCATGGTGCTTGCCTACGGAGCTGTGAGGGGAACGGCACCTCAGTACCTCCAGGCTCTGATCAGGCCCTACACCCAAATAAGGGCACTGCGTTCATCCACCTCTGGCCTGCTCGCCTCCCTACCACTGAGGAAGTACAGTTCCCGCTCAGCCCAGTCAAAACTGTTCGCTGCTCTGGCTCCCCAATGGTGGAACAAACTCCCTCACGACGCCAGGACAGCGGAGTCAATCACCACCTTCCGGAGACACCTGAAACCCCACCTCTTTAAGGAATACCTAGGATAGGATAAAGTAATCCTTCTCACCCCCCCCCCCCCTTAAAATATTTAGATGCACTATTGTAAAGTGGCTGTTCCACTGGATGTCATAAGGTGAATGCACCAATTTGTAAGTCGCTCTGGATAAGAGCGTCTGCTAAATAACTTAAATGTAAATGTAAATGTGAGGCTGCTTGCTAATACTGCCCCTTGGACAGTGTGTGTGGGAGTGTGTGTCTGTGTCTGTGTCTGTGGGAGCGTGCGTGTGTGGGAGCGTGTGTGGGTGCCACTTGGAGCACGTCTCCCCAGCCTCCACCCATCACTTCCTCCACATCCCTTTGGTTCCATACAGGTGATTAGAAACTTAAGGAAGTCTCTGTAGTTCTTCTCCCACTTGCTCTTCGTTTCCTGACCTCTAGGCTGCCAGAAAATCAAGACCATCCATTGATATTTGCCAGTTAAGAAACGGAGGGATTGGGTGAAACGAGGAGGGAAAGTATGCGATTCATCGTGAGGATCCTCTCTCTCTCTCTCTCTCTGGCACAGCTGTTTTAAATGACACCTCTCGCCTGCAGACTTTAGGGAAGATGCTCTTTATGAAGATGGATGAGTTGGAAAAAAATCTATTAAAGTTAGTGAGAGTTCATTAAACTTATTAAAGTAGTTTCTGGATCCCATGAGTGCAATATTTTTTACTGGCTATTTTTTATAATAAGTGCTGTTGGAGGCCCCAATAGTTAATTTCATACGTGACAAGCATTAAATGAGACAAGGACAATAGAATCTGGGCCTTCGCCACGTTCTGGCTGGTTAACGAGTAATTTTGTGGTCTGTTATCAAAACAAATTGAACAAACTCCATTTTGCTTTCTAAAGTTGATCTGTTTCTTGATGGTGTATACACTGAAAATAATAAAGGTTCTTAAATGGTTCTTCCTCAGCTACTGCAAATAAGGCTTAAAACCCTACAACAGTGTTATTCTATTTTGGTCCTGGAAGGCCTTCTGGTTTGGGATTTAGGTATGGTTCTTCAAAAGAAACATCCCATTTATGTTTCTTCCGAGACCCTACAAATGGTTCCCCTATGGCATCGCTCTCAAGAACCTAATTTGGTTCCATCTTGCACCTTTATGTTTTTAAGAGTCTATCCTCTGGAAGTGTGTTGGTTATTTATTTTATAGACTGAGCAACAAAACCTCTGTGTCAGAATTATGAATACACAGAGTGTAATCACCATCAGACATACACTCATCTGAGAGGATACCAAATGTCCCTCTCATGTGCGACGATAACAAATGGCATCCTATTTCCTATACAGTGCACTACTTATGACCAGAGCAAATAGTGCACTATGTAAGAAACAGGATGCCATTTGGGACAAAAGCCTATCCTGATTACTGGGCTGGCAGGCCAGGCAGGCATCATCACTGACAGCTCAGGAGGGGTCCTTTGGGGTCCTTCTAACCTCAGTGGCAATATCAATCCACATTAAGAAGACATTGCGGTGGATGGAAAGCTAAAGCAATAAGATTCACAACATGGCAGGCTAAAACTCAAAGTGATGATATACTCTCCATCATCTGTGCCTGTCATCTTATGAACCTCATCACTTTACTCCAGATTCCCATAACCATCCATACTGTCAGAAGTCCCCCATTGAATTACATTCTGTTATGATAGCGATAGAAAGGCATTGACTGTCTGAAACAGACAGTGGCTGTGCTGTAATAAACACACATACTGCTGTCTAAGAATAGTCATTCCGCTACCTAAGAATAGTAAAGCCCACTTTACTGGCTCAAAGCCGACCAATCAGCCTGTTAGTAAAGTTTTGGAAAAAAGGGTGTTTGACCAGACACAATGCTATTTTACAGAAAACAAATTGACAACAAACTTTCAGCATGCTTATAGGGAAATGCATTCAACAAGCACAGCACTTACACAAATGACTGATTATTGACTGAAATAAATTGTTGATAAAAATATTGCGTGGGCTCTTTTGTTAGACTTCAGTGTGGCTTTTGACATTATCGATCATTGTCTGCTGATGGAAAAAACATATGTGTTATGGCTTTACACCCCCTGCTATACTCTAGATATAGAGTTACCTATCTAACAGAACACAGAGGGTGTTATTTAATGGAAGCCTCTCCAACATAATCCAAGTAGATTCAGGAATTCTCCAGGGCAGTTGTCTAGGCCCATTACTTTTTTCAAACTTTACTAATGACATGCGTGTCTATGTATGCTGATGACTCAACACTATACATGTCAGCTACTACAGTGTCTGGAATGACTACGTGGGATGCTAGCGTCCCATCTGGCCAACATCCAGTGAGATTGTAGAGCGCCAAATTCAAAGACAGAAATACGCATTATAAAAATTCAGAAAACAAAACATATTTTATATAGGTTTAAAGATGAACTTCTTGTGAATCCAACCACGGTGTCAGATTTAAAAAAGCTTTACGGCGAAAGCATACCTTACGATTCTTTGAGAACATAGCCCAGTTGACAAATTATTACAAACAGTAACCAGTCAAGCAGATGCTTTACAAAACTCAGAAATAGAGATAAAATGAATCCCTTACCTTTGATGATCTTCATATGGTTGCACTCAGAAGACATGAATTTACTCACTAAATGTTCCTTTTGTTTGATAAAGTCTCTTTATATCCAAAAACCTCAGTTTTGTTTGCACGTTTTCTTCAGTAATCCACAGGCTCAAACGCAGTCAAAACAGGCAGACAAAAAAATCCAAATTGTGTCCGTAAAGTTCATAGAAACATGTCAAACTATGTTTATATTCAATCCTCAGGTAAATTATCTATAATATTTCAACCGGACATTAACGTTGTCAATATAATAGGTAAACAAGAAATGCACTCTCTCGGGATTGTGCATGAAAAAGTAAAAAAATAAGTTAGTCCTAAATATTTATAAAACTAAAATCATTGTATTTGTGACAAATCATTCACTAAAGCCTAAACCTCAACTAAAACAAGTAATAAATTACGTGGTAATTGAGCAAGTTCAGGTGACTAAACTTCTTGGCGTGACCCTGGATTGTTAACCTATTGACACAACAGTAGCTAAGACAGGGAGAAGTAAGTCCATAATAAAGTACTGCTCTACCTTCCTAACAACACTATCAACAAGGCATGTCCTACAGGCCCTAGTTTTGTCGCACCGTGACTACTTTTCAGTTGTCTGGTCAGGTGCCACAAAAAGGAACTTAGGAAAATTGCAATTGGGTCAGAACAGGGCAGCACTGCTGGCCCTTGGATGTACACAGAGAGCTAATATTAATAATATGCATGTCAATCTCTCCTGGCTCAAAGTGGCGGAGAGATTGACTTCCTCACTACTTGTATTTATGAGAGGTATTGACATGTTGAATGCACCGAGCTGTCTGTTTGAACTACTGGTGCACAGCTCGGACACCCATGCATACCCCACAAGACATGTCACCAGAGGTCTCTTCACAGTCCCAGAACAGACTGTGGGAGGCGCACAGTACTACATAGAGCCATGACTATCCCACATCAAGTAGGCAATCAAACTAGCAAAGAGATAGAGACAAAGTAGAGTCGCAATTCAAAGGCTCAAACATTAAGACGTATGTGGCAGGGTCTACAGTCAATCACGGATTACAAAAAGAAAACCAGCCCGGTTGCAGCCCGGTTGCGGATTGCCTTGCTCCCAGACATATTAAACAACTTCTTTGCTCATTTTGAGACAATACAGTGCCACTGACACGGCCCACTACCAAAGCCTGTGGGCTCTCCTTCACCGTGGCCCATCTGGACAAGAGGAATACCTAGCATGTAAGAATTCTGTTAATTGACTACAGCTCAGCATTTAACACCATAGTACCCTCCAAACTCATCATTAAGACCCTGGGTCTCGACCACACCCTGTGTAACTGGGTCCTGGACTTTTAGATGGGCCGCCTCCAGGTGGTGAGGGTAGGAATCAACATTTCCACACCGCTAATCCTCAACACTGGGGCTGCACAAGGGTGCGTTCTCAGCCCTCTCCTGTACTCCCTGTTCACCCATGACTGCATGGCCATGCACGCCTCCAACTCAATCATCAAGTTTGCAGATGACACTACTGTGGAAGGTTTGATTACCAACAACGACAAGACAGCCTACAGGGAGGAGGTGAGGGCCCTCGGAGTGTGGTGTCAGGAAAACAACCTCTCACTCAACATAAAAAAAACAAAGGAAATGATCATGGACTTCAGGAAACATCAGAGGGAGCATCACCCCATCCACACCGACGGGACAGTAGTGGAGTTGGAAAGTTTTAACCTGTTAATCATACCCCCTACTTTTTCGAACATTCTGTTAAAAATCGTGCAACATTTCAGCGCCCTGCTACTCATGCCAGGAATATAGTATATGCATATGATTAGTATGTGTGGATAGAAAACACTCAGACGTTTATAAAACTGGTTAAATCACGGCTGTGACTATAACAGAACAGAGCGCAGGAAAATCTGATCACTGAAAATGGAAATATATATCCATGCGCGACTTGAACCCATTGATAAAGGTGAACCACATTTAATGGGGCAGTGGTTGCAATACCTACAGCTTCCACACGTTATCTAGAGTCTTGTCATTTGCCTAGGCTTTGTTTCTTGGTCAAACAGACGCAAGGCAACGCATTTCCTCCGGTCTCCGACCGGATATTTTGGTTGAGAATTACCCGGACATTTTTTCCAGACGGACAGCTAAAGAATATACTTCGCCTCGTGATCAATTTGATCGCTTATTAACGTTTAATAATACCTAAAGTTGCATTACAAAAGTATTTTGAAGTGTTTTGTGAAAGTTTATCGTCGACTTTTTTAATTTAAAAAAATGATGTTACGTTATAAGACGCTATTTTTTTCGTTTATCACACAGTCTTCATAGATCGATATCTAGGCTATATATGGACCGATTTAATCGAAAAAAAGACCCAATAGTGATTATGGGACATCTAGGAGTGGCAACAAAGAAGATGGTCAAAGGTAATGAATGTTTAATATTTTATTTGTGCGGTTTGTGTAGCGACGACTATGCTAATTATTTTGTTTACGTCCCCTGCAGGTCTTTTGGGGTGTTACATGCTATCAGATAATAGCTTCTCATGCTTTCGCCGAAAAGCATTTTAAAAATCTGACTTCTTGCCTGGATTCACAACGAGTGTAGCTTTAATTCAATACCCTGCATGTGTATTTTAATGAACATTTGAGTTTTAACTAGTACTATTAGCATTTAGCGTAGTGCATTTGCATTTCCAGATGTCTAGATGGGACGCCTGCGTGCCAGGTAGGATCAAGAGGTTAAGTTCCTCGGCGTACACATCATGTACAAACTGAAATGGTTCACCCACACAGACAGTTTGGTGAAGAAGGCACAACACCGCCTCTTCAACCTCAGGAGGCTGAAGAAATTTGACTTATCACCTAAAACACTCACAAAACATTTACAGATGTACAATCGAGAGCATCCGTTTGGGCTGTATCACTGCCTGGTACGGCAACTACTCCGCCCACAAACACAAGGCTCTCCAGAGGGTAGTGCGCTTTGCACAAAGCATCACCGGGAGCAAACTACCTGCCCTCCAGGACACCTACAGCACCCGATGTCACAGGAAGGCCAAAAAGATCATTAAGAACAACAACCACCTGAGCCACTGCCTGTTCACCCTGATATCATCCAGAAGGTGAGGTCAGTACAGGTGCATCAAAGCTCAAGGCCATCAGACTGTTAAACATCCATCACTGACAGTGGCTGCTGCCAACATACAGACTCAAATATCTTGCCACTTTAATACATTTAATAAATGGATTTAATAAAAGAATCACTAGTCACTTTAAATAACGCCACTTTAATAATTTCTACATATCCTACATTACGCATCTTATATGTATATACTGTATTCTATACCATCTACTGCATCTTGCCTATGCCGCACGGTCATCGCTCATCCATATATTTATATATACATATTCTTATTCATCCTTTACATTTGTGTGTATAAAGTAGTCATTGTGAATTTGATAGATTACTTGTTAGATATTACTGCACTGTCGGAACTAGAAGCACAAGTATTTCGCTACGCTCGCATTAACATCTGCTAACCATGTGTATGTGACCAATAACATTTGATTTGAAGTAACTGATGCAGGTAGTCAAATTTGATTAAAAAAAAACAGATAAAAATACAGCGGGGACTGTGAAGCAACACATAGGTAGGTACAGACACATGCGTACACACACACACGATAACATACGCACTATACACACACGTACACATGGATTTTGCACGGTCGATATGTGGTAGTGGTGGAGTAGGGGCCTGAGGGCACAATGTGTGTTGTGAAATCTTAGAATGTATTGTAATGTTTTTAAAATTGTGTAAACTGCCTTAATTTTGCTGGACCCCAGGAAGAGTAGCTGCTGCCTTGACATCAGCTAATGAGGATCCATAATAAATACAAAATAGACACACACACACACACACACACACATACAGAAAATTATCCAGTGTTAAACGCTGACTGTTAAATTTGACACAGGTCCAGTGTCTATACAGGTCCACACTTTTCAGTGATAAATTAATGCACTGCCTAGTTTAAAGCCATATTTGCATATTTCCCAGAGTGCCTTGCCGTTCAAGTGAATTTGCAGAGTTACTACCCATGACTATATTTGTTAGTGACAGAGACAAGCTCTTTGTTGGCGTGAAGTAAACTACAACTCAGTCAGTAGATCCTTTGAGTATTTGGTATGACTGAGTGAGTAACACAAAATTGTAGTTTTACCTTTTTAGCAGCTAATTGATTGTTTGGTTCTTTTGCAAAATGTGTAATTTCCAACAGGTCAATAGTCTACATAGTTTAGTTGTCAAGCCTACCCTTGCTCCATCCCTCTGGCACTCGACCTTGCCAGTCTTCTAACCACCGGTCCTGGCAACCCACATTGCAACCCACATTGCGCACACCTGGCAACCATCATTGCGTATACGTTAGATTAGTGCAGAAACTCATCAACTAAACTCATCTTCTGCACTTGCTTTCTGACTCCCTGCGTATATAAATTAAAACATGGCAAAGAACTTCAATGACCATAATCCATTGCACACCTACTTGTCCGGTCTGTGTGGCATGGAGATGGAGAGAATAATGAGCAATCGAGATGGATAGAGAGCACTTGACTCGCAAGTTATCTGAAACTGAAAATACATTAACTAATGGATTGTTGGTATTCAGTTTATATACTTCAAAAATTCCGATTTGTCAGACAACATAGGCAGCAGCTCCACAGAGAAGATCCATCAAATTGAACAAAAGTAATATACACAACTTATTTGATTAAGTTTGTACACTGAAAACTTGAATTCACCTTGAATATTTATGTATTTTACACATTCCATTATAATATTAATATTAGCATTGCTATTTACATATACTAATACATTTCATAGGTTCTTGAGGAACTCATTCAACACTATAAGCCTAATTAAAAATGTTAAACTGTCAGTGTTCAACCTTACAATGATGACAATACAACAGAACAGATATACAGGAATTACATTTACTTTAACAGGTGGTATAAAACAGCTCTAACAAAAAGCCACACCACTACTCAGCCAGACCTCAAGTCCAGAGTTTCTCCAGGAACTCTTTGCCACATTGAAAAGTTAAAGGTTCCTCCAAAAAAAACTCAAATAACTAAAGGAACAAATATGAACCACTGTCTAGCAATGGTTTCTTGAGGAACACACCAAAAACAAATTGTTATACAGTACATTTGGAAAGTATTCAGACCCCTTTACTTTTTCCACATTTTGTTATGTTACAACCTTAGTCTGAAATTGATTTTTTTAATCCCTCATCAATCTACACAAAATATCCCATAATGACAAAGGGAAAACAGGTTTTTAGACATTTTTGCAAATTGTGTTAAGGCACAGATCTAGGGAAGAGTACCAAAAAATGTATACAGCATTGAAGGTCCCCAAGAACACAGTGGCCTCCATCATTCTTAAACTTCTTCCATTTAAGAATAATGGAGGCCACTGTTCTTGGGGACCTTCAATGCTGCAGATATTTTTTTAGTAGCCTTCCACAGATCTGTACCTTGACACAATCCTCTCTCAGCGCTCTATGGACA